>NW_027412536.1:3556181-4160379 GCF_025532065.1 Leptinotarsa decemlineata | reverse complement strand
TTGACCTGTTTTTTTTAAATTTTTTCTGCAAATCACTTCTGCAAATCACAATTCAGGGTGGCTCGTTTTTAACATAACATAATTTGTAGCTCCTGAACCATAAGCTTCAGACCGTATGCTTTATACTTTGTTGAAATCTGCTCATCATGGAGCATCTGATAATGCGAAACAATATAGGGTGATCAATTAAAAAAAATTGTTTATATGCTCTGGGGTTGCGACAGGGTAAGTAATATCAAATATGAATATGTCAAAAAATGTACCCCCCTGTATATTTTTGTTGGGGTGTTTTTTTTATTTTTTCTTTATTTCATACTACACGTATTCTGACAGTGCAATTCCAGCAATGATTATTGTTGCTTCAGTTTCGGGAGATGTTTATCCCTTCCTTAAGTTTGGAATATCTGCAATAGTTCTTGAGATATTTGCAGAAAGGAAACACTTCTGCTTAATTGAATTTTTTGTGCCTTTTAATAATATTTATTATTGCAATTTGAGTCGAATCGTGAATTACTTTGTGTGAAATGACGAATCTTATGACACCTTAATCATAATTTTCGATGAGTTCGTATTGTATAATAAATGATAAAAATAATTATGTTGATTAAACCGTACCTCAATCTCGACGTCGTCGGTGTAACACAGCTTTTAACTTTCTGCTTGAATCTTTAGCGATATTCATTATAGCAATTTATTGGTGATTTTGCCCATTAACCTGACTTTTAACCTTCGTTTCATATTGTCGATTTTCTGCACTGTTCTTAAAATACTAAACAATATCTGAAAGTGTTTTTCAACTACTAAAGTAATTATTTTCTCTACTCCATCTCTGCTTATTCATTTTTATATTCTGAAACGGACCACATCAACTTAATTAAACGGGCGCCTATTAATTATAATAGTGATTCCATTGGTTTCGCACTGGTACAATTTAAATTGTAATTTTATAGTTATTATTTCCTCTAAGGTATTGCATTAAATACACTAAACCAATTTCACCAGTTGACATGAACATACATGGCATATTATATTTCACATAAATCCTAAATTAATACATGATTTATTTTATAGTACCATTTTCTTGTCTAGGAGTAATCTCAAAAAGCTATATCGTAAACCAATCAATCGAAAATCGTGCAATTCCATAATTTTTTTTTTAGAAAATGCTTTCGTGTGTAATAAATCAAGATAAAATAGCTCCACCAATAAATAAGGTTTCACGATTTTATCAAATTATTCAATACGCATTTGTTCAGGCAAATTTCTAAAAATATGGTTTTGCAGACATTTTAACCGGATAAGCATGGTGCACCTGTGAAAAATAATTTCCGACTTTCAACAATACCTGACGTAACTTCTGAACAAAAGATTCGATGCAAACTATTTAAAGAGGACTTAACATGTACATTATCTACCTTGACTATAACATCTGTCGATTCTACTCGTGTTTTGATTGACTAAATTGAACACAAAGTGGTGTTTGTGACTCAACTATGATAGTTATACATACAGGTGGTGGATGGCACATTAGACATTTCTGGTGAACCAGACATCACTTTGAAAATTCAATGAAGAGCATATTCGGACATGTCATACCCAACTAACATATTTTCGACAATGTGGGGTTGCCACTTCCTTTAGAAATTGGAACATCCTGTATATAATATTATTTTTGGAATCTATCTTGACACTTTCCTATACCTATACCACTTATTTGTGAAAATGTCCCTTCAGAATCGTATTCCCATTCGGTATTTTGTTAGCAGACCATGATTACCATTTGACAGTTACGTTGTGACATTCTCCTAATAATATTGACATTTTCGTCACTTCAGAAGTTTCAAATACCTTCAAAACGATGGAACAAAACTATTCAAGCGATGTTCATGTGAATTGGTGTTTTATTTTTGGACAATGTGATAAAATTATCAGCAGGACATGTAGAAAGTTCAACGAAAGGTATCTGAATCTACCGCTATTGAACCTCAAGAAATTTATATGAGTTCAAAATAATTTCAATATATTTTGAAAAAATTTAAAAAGAAAGAAAAACACGAAAGAACTTGAGAGTGGAGTATTTCAAAATATGTTCGAATCGTTGGCCGTTCGCCTCTAAGCACTTCAAAATGCGGGTGTTGACTGCTTTCGTCATTGGGATCCAAATATTCAAATGTTTGGGTAATCCTTTCCAACAATTCATCTCTCAAACGCACGGGTGTTTTGTAAATTTTTTCTTTAAATATTTTCCACAGATAAAAATCTAATGAATTTAGATCGAGGGATCTCTCTGGTCATTCCATGGTACCAAGCACCTTATTCACCGATCGTCAAAAAGTCTGTTCAATTCTCTTGTACAATGTGCAGGAGCTCCGACTAATTGGCACCATTATTTTCCATATTCTTTGAGTGGCAGATCATCGACAGAGCTTTTTACAGTAATCTCCAAAATATTAAAGTAGCTTCTGGATGTTAATAACTCTTCGTTTATCGCGTACCTTCCTCAATTTGTTGTCCATTAACATGCAGAAGACATTAAAACAAAATTTTTCTTAAAATCTGGCTTCTTTTGTGACGTGAGAATTTTCAGTGGACCAATATTGACAATTTTTTCTATTGAAAATTCCTTCTCTCGAAAAGTTCGATTCGTCAGTCCAAATAATTTAATTAAGAGAAGTGGATCTTCTTGAACGCGTATCAACATTTCACAAAATTCAACTCTCTGTTGAGCGTCTTGAGGCTTCATTGATTGAATTTTGGGGAATTTATAATCATACATTTTATGTCTTCGCAAGATTCTTTGAACCGATGAATATTTTGTACCCAAATCTTTCTTATCCATGACTCAGGAACTTCTTTTGAATAGTTTTGTTCTATGGCCTGCTTACAAAATACCGAATGGGAAGGCTACTCTGAAGGGACATTTTCATGAATAAATGGTCATAAGTTCGAAAATTGACTATACTAAAATTCAATAATACTTAGTAGGCACTAAATTTTCAGAAATATTGCATTGCAATATTTTATCATCTGATAAAATATATAATAGAATGACAAAATATATAAAATCACAATCTGACAACAATGTTTTCGTTTAAATGCAATATTTATGAGAATTTAGTGGCTATTATTATAGATTTTTAGTACAGTTAAGTATACGCATGATATACATAAAAAGAGAGCAAATGTCAACAGCTTTCTGAATTTGTAATGATACACAGTGTGTCCCATTTGAAATAATGAAATTTCAGTCACGTTTTCAAGCAAACGAAAAAACCTTATTTTTTTACCACCCTGTAACGAAGTAGCGGAGATTACGCTGAAAAGTGGGAAGCCTCCAAGTATCACCCAACTCCAAACCAAATTTTGGTACCATACTATTCCTCAACTCAAAGATATCAGCATTTTTAGAGATCATGATTTCTGAAGGAAATGATTGAAATTAGGTAATTCATATTTCGAAAACGGTAACAGATAGGTATAGGGAAATATCAAGAAAAGTTGTCGGGTGATTGTTTTAGATTCCAAAAATAACTTTATATACAGGGTGTTACATTTGAAAAATCAAAGTTGCCACTACTTTCTAGTGGAAGTGCTCTCCATTGCATTTTCAAAGTGATCCGATGTCTGGTTCACCAGTAACGTTTAATATGCCATCCACCGTGAATCAGCTGGTATAGTTCCTCGGATAATGATAAGTACCTACTATAAACATGTAGTACACAATTTTAATACACCTACCTATATTATCAAAATGTCTGAAAACAGCGATATAGAAGGAATACCATCGACTCCAATATTTTTAAAAGATCAGATTAATTACAGTTGTTATATTCAATATAAATATAATTAGAGTCTTTATAGTTTTCATATATCCATGATAATACCATTAAAGTTTGTGTTTTTTTTTTAAATATGAGTTAATTACTGTAAATGTGTTCAATACAAATATAATATTTATAGTTTTTCATTATTTATCGGGTTTAGAAAAAATAGCGTATGCAACTCTCATGTAATGGTTATTAATACACTCGCATATACCTTACAAAACTCGCCTTCGGCTCGTTTCGTATCCCGGTTAATGCTCGTGTCTTAATAACCATCATTACATGATCGTTGCATAATATACTATTTCGAAATAAAATATAACATTGATACTCGCTGATAATAAAGCTTTCTATGGATGAGAGAATTTTTAAAATCGTTGCAAGTATTTTTTGAGTGTATCAACTACAGACATATTATTAGTGTAAATGTAGATGAAGTACACATAAATGTTCATCAGAGGAACAAAAACTATAAATATACCTAGAAATAACATGTTTTCATAACCTGCAACAGCATCCAGTACTTTACCGTAATGATTTCTTCTTCTCTCTCTCTTCTTTATTGGCCGATGCTTCCTGTTCAGGCGCAATTGGGATAACCGTAATGATTTATCGTATTTGAATACGTTGTAATATAACCTAATCCTTAATTTTGTAATCATATCCATCACATCTGCAGATCATCTCGCAGAATCTGTAAAATCGTTCAAAATCTATTGAAGAAATATCAATAATGACTGCTACACACGTTACGAAAAATCATTACGATCGGACGGTACAGTTTAAACTGTACAGTTTTCGTAGTGCCCTGCCCACACACGTTACTAAAAAACTGAACGATTATTCATTCGTTGAGCTATGGCTTCGACTGACGACGCATTAGCAGTTGTTGGTTTATTTTTCGCAATAAAAAAAACCAAGGAAGAAAAAATCCAGAAAAATAAAACATGTATTTGGTGTGAAGAATGGCTAATGAAAAGATGAGGTCATTCCCATGTTAATTTATTGAAGGAACTAAAGGTATTTCCTAAAGATTGGCATACTTTTTTACGTGATAGTGATAGTGATGTATTGATACTTTTTTCGTACGAGCCAACGTTTTTGAGATATTAACGATTGAAACACTTGTAAAAGTTGTAATCGTTATAATATACACACGTTTCCACGCCACCTATGAGGTAGTGTATTTAGCGCATTTTTTTTAATGTGGTTTTCCCAGTAGGCCTATTCCACGAGTCAGTTGTGATCCTGCAAGTAAAGGTGTGCAGACTTAGCATAAGGACGCGTGAAAATAAGGAAGCATTTCTTTGACGCAGTTTAAATGAGCTTTCCAATCCCCTATACGCTCAGCTCTTAGGAACTTTTTATAAATGGAAACCATATGAAAATACTGAATCCAAAGTTTTGCAGTTGGTCCTCGTTCCTCATATTTTTTCAATTATTGAGTCAATTTATTAAGTAAAACTCCAGATACTTCATCATCATATCATTCATTATCATTCTATAAAAGAGTGTTATCTAATATGTGCTCGATATATACAGGGCTATTCAAATTCGTTTCTGTAGATGGGGATCTCGTAAACGATAAGATATAGAGTCTCGTTTAAATTATGGCAAAGTTGCGTATTTTAGAGACCTATTCAATGATGTAAAGAAATGGAATATGTCTGCGAATAAAAAAGATATAGGCAAAAAATAATTTGGAATTTTTTTGTTTTTCTCTCCAGAACCAAAAGAGCTATATTCGATTTCTTCACATCATTGAATATAGGTCTCTAAAATACGCAACTTTGCCACAATTTAAACGACACTCTATCTCTTATCGTTTACGAGATCCCCATGTACAGAAACGAATTTGAATAGCCCTGTATATAATTAGATCTGCATCCATGATGTCATTAATTTCAACTGCGAGTGCTTCTTTCATGACGCTTCCTTGCATAATATGACCGATTGCTCCCAGAAAGGACATCAGTAGATGAAATCCTCCGAGTCTGATGCTGATTTTTGATAATTCAGAGCCCTCAGGTGTGGCTGATCAATTCTGATCAATTTCTCGAGCTTTAGCGTACAGGGTCTGGTCGAAAGTCACAATGCATACAGTGTGGCCATACCGTTTTGCATTCTCTATTACACAAAGTAAAGTCGTATAGATAGTTACTAGCTGGTTGGTGAGTAAACGGTAAAAATGAAATTTGAGATTCAGAGTAATTTATATGATTATTTGTTAAACGTTCAATAAAACCATTCCAAACAGGTAAAGACGCATTTTTCCATTTTCCATAAAACCATACTGCATCAGCTTTTTTAGGAAAGATACCGTTTCAGTTCCATAAACAAAATCTTTAACATTTATTTTACTGCAACCTTCTACATCGTCATTAAGTGTAAGCTACAATGACCGATAGAAAAATATTTAAACATATATTACAACTACAGAGATGTGTATACGTGGTGTACTCATTCATATTATGACGATTACAACTTTTACAACTTATCGTTGTATCTCAAAAACGGTGGCTCGTAGGAAAAAAAGTATTGATACATTTTTTGTAGATAATTTTATGATCTGAAGTATTTTTATGATTAAACTTACCGTTTTGCTGAAAATCGCGAAAAACTAATTTTTTTCACCTTTGACCTTAAATAAAATTTTTTCCTTGCAGGGAACTTTCAAATTTTATTTTTGATCATATTTCAAACAATCTTACTTATTTTCAGCTTGGTGGGAATTTAGGTAGCTTTACTTTTATTTTTTGGTCTAATTCGATCGGACTAATTTCTGTTTTGTATCGTTATCATTCAGAAATTGTTTTACTTTTGTTTCAGTTCTACACCGTATGTTTCTTCTGTTAGCGAATTCTACGCCATTCTATACAGTTATAAGTATTTCTCAAGAATCAGATATTAATTAATAATAATATCAAACGTACCAGTATTGAGAACTTTGAATGAACCTTTTTCCTGAAGTACGAAAAATCACTCACTAGCAGCGCTAGTAGTTCGGTAGGGACAAACACTGCCTAATCCTCATATAAACATATGGTAAAGTACAATTAAAAAAAATGTTTTTAACAGAAGGAAATGTTCCTGGAGCAAAACTAAAATTTGCAACTGTAAAAGATAACAATGTTGTAACATTAAAACGTTGGCTTGCGTGCAGTAATTTGAAAGTAAATGGAAAAAAGTGAATTAATAGACAGGTTAATATACAGACTCTAGTAAAAGAGTAGCGGTAGATTCAAACTGTACCTAATAAAAGAAATTTAAAATAATTATAAATTTCAGATTTATTTCCGAGTGAAATATGAATCAAATATAGATGGTAATGAAATAAATTTAATTAAATATAATAAATGAATATAATTCAATAAACGATTGAGGTTATATCTCATTCTAATCAATGGTAATAAACTATGAAAAATTTACCATTCATTCCATGTTTAGAGCATACATATGAATATTTATTTATTTTTTGCACTGTTAAATCCACTCTCCTCGAAGCATGTATCCATTTCTTACATCTAACCTCATTAATATGAGGTTTTATAAATGGTATAAAAAACACGTTTTCTTCCGGATGTCGATTATCCGACGTACAATTCGCAAAACACCAATGCTTTGTTGGCATTATACTAGCACAAAATAATTTTTTATATCAGATTTATGTTTTTAAATAATAAATTAATATTACGTAAATAACACTGTTTTACATGTGAATAGTTTATGTTTGTCCCTACTACTAGTGCTGCTTCTTGTGACACGTTCGCTGTACTATTCTCAGGAAAAAGGCTAATTGCGTTTTGTATTAGCTGAGTGGTGGTCTGAGGGCGGCGTTTTGAAAGACAGTCAAAAGACAATATGAACCTTTGGGAAAAGTTGACTGAAGAAAAACTCGTGACACTAGTTCAGTAAATGCTTATAGATTTTAATTTCTCTCAAATATCTCTTCAGTTCAAGTGTCGTTCTGTAACTTCAATAATATAATGACTTCTGCTTTCTTAAGGATCACGTTCACTTTTGATTTTTTGTTTAAAAAATTCCACTTAAAAACCAAGTGAGTAGTAATACTTGCTCAATCAGTCAACAAACTGAACATTTTTTACTTGTGATACACTGTTTGGAATCTTTGGTGTGGTAATTAATATTACTGGAGTTTTTTCCCAACACCAAACCGTTATTTTAACACCTCGTCACCTGTTTCGATCACCAAGTGATCATCTTCAGGAGGAAGATCAAACTGGATTGATCAAACTACTTTGATCTTCCTCTTGAAGATGATCACTTGGTGATCGAAACACGTGTCGAAGTGTTAAAATAACGATTTGATCAAACCAGTTTGATCTTCCTCTTGAAGATGATCACTTGGTGATCGAAACACGTGTCGAGGTGTTAAAATAACGGTTTGGTGTTGGGAAAAAACTCCAGTAATATTCAAACTGAATATTATTTATAATAAATTTAAAAAATGTTTTTGTGAATCATGTTGCTGACGTTTCGGAAAAATATACCTTGAATTGCTTGTGCTGTTTATTGTAGTTCCGAAATCTATGGAAATTGGAGGACAATAATGTTCACTACCAGTGACAAAGGTCGTCATTTACATTATCTCCTGGTGTTTTACTTTATATCAGGAATGCCCTCTTCAGCGTATTCAAAAAACATTTTAATGTGAGATTTCCACTTGACAGTTTACAAAACCGCGACACGTGGTTCACTATACAATAACATCTTCAGGCGTCCCAGTACTACCTTCCCTCTATTACAAAACCCTCTTTGTGCCACCAATTCTTCAATTTCCTCTATTGCACTTAGTTTCAAATCGGATAGTCCTGGATGAAAGACTCTTCTCCTACTCTGCAGGTTTTCATTGGAACAGAAATAATGAAAGATTTGTGAATTTCTGTCTTACTATCTTCATTCGGGTTTGAATGCCGTCGTAGCTTGGAACTATCCTAACGTTTTGCCAGCACGAGGGGCTAGCTTCTTCGGTGGTTTATTCATCTTGAAGAATAACCTATGACTGAAGAAGCCAGCCACTCGTGCTGGCGAAACGATAAGATGCAGTTCCAAACAACCACGGCCTGAAAATCTAGGCCGCATACACATTCCGGGAAACATAAATTGATTTATCAGTCATGAAGAACATAATTGATATAAGGGGGATACCTTATTATGGAAAGAAATGTTTTCATTTTCATCTTTTATTATAGTTAAGGAAATACCGATTTTTCCCAGAAATATGTTTCTAGGAAAGACTGAGTAATTTTTTGAGACGTGATTTGGAAAATCCCATTTTAGTTTAACCAGTTTCCTGAAAACAACTAGCTGTTAATGAAGTATCGAGCATTAGTGTCCAATAATGAACACACGCAATATGAGGCGCGCCTTCTTCAGGTGCCAGAGAAATCATCTCTATAATTAGATAAATGATTGATAAATGAGATATTGGTTTTATGAGACAGTCATATTATCTGTCTCATTATAATCTATCTCAGAGCTAACGCCTGGGCTGAGAAGTTTCGGGCTAAAGAAGAAAGAGCGTTTTTTTTTCAAAATTAGCTTTATTGATCCACGTAATCTCCATCAAGAGCCAAACAATCATTCCAGCGTCGCTCTAACAATTCAATAGAACAATTCATCTTTTGCCTCAAAATAGGCTTCAATTTCAGCAATATCCTCCTCGTTCGAGCAAAATTTCTTACCGATGAGCATTTTTTGAGGTCTGCGGACAGCCAGTAGTCGTTGGGAGCCAAATCTGGCAAATATGGTATATGCGGGAGAAATTTTTTTTTTTCAAATGAGGTCGTTTTTTCGTAATTTCGGCCATCAAACACTCCAATAACGATATATAATGTTCACAATTATGGTGTTTCCCATCTCGAAATAAAATAACCTTTCCAGCCGATTGTTGTGCTTTCGAGCTCTTTGGACGAGGTTCACCAGATGCTCTCCACTCAGATGATGAACGTTTTGATTCCGGAATGAAGTGATGGATCCATGTTTCATCCATTGTCACATGTCGACGGATTGTTACGTTCAAACAAGGCCAAATACTACTCAGAATCATTAAGACGTTCTTGATTTTGGTCAACAGTGCTTTCTCATAGTCATTCAAAACGAGTTTGTGGATATTTTTTGATTTCTGGTGTTACTGCCTCTTTTGGACGTCTATTGCGTTTTGCATCATCAGTGTCTCTACGACCACTTTTGAATTCAGCAAAACAACGATTAATCGTTGTTTCTGATAGAGCGGAGTCCTTAACACTTTTCAAGCCATTGCTTCGTTTGAACGGTATTATTTTTCCATCAAGAAGCAGTGTAAAATTAGACCACGAAATTGTTTTCAATCCATTGTTTCGAAAATAACAAAAGTGGTGTCACTCTTAGTACAATAACTCACAAACTTATGAGTAGAATATCATGAAATTTCAAAAGCTTTCTTTTGAAGGTTAGTTTAAGTGAAAAAGCAGTTAATGTAATAGACTAGTGCCATCTATGTGTTAGGCCCGAAACTTTTCAGTCCATGTAGTATTTTTTGGGTTTATTGGCCGTAGTCTGCAGCTTTTTTACCTGTTTTTTTGTATGTGACTGCGGTAGGCATCATCAAAGGCGATTAGACAACGGAAGAAGTGCTCTGGTTCTCCTCACAACAGTTAATACATTATTGCCTTCTTCGAAGGCATCTTTGACTGCAATTGATTGGTCGGTTTACCGAGGCGACAATTTCTTTTGTGTTCAGAGAACCGGTACTAACATTTCTTTTTGTGGTTCCAATGTACAAGGAATCCAATATACCACCGATGATGCTGAAGGCTCTTTGAAGTTCTTACCTTACCTTAGTATGTTTCTGGCCTGAATATTGGTTTGACCTTGTGTTTTTCAAAAACTTTCCAAATCCAGTACGTAAGGAATATTTTTAACAATATAGAATGGGAAAGCTTTTCCAATAACGGGCCTCGCTGGAGTTACTTTTGTGTTCTCTCTTCTGGGCTCGCATCGCCTAATACTCAAATTCGATTTCGCTATGCTCATTTCCTGTGAGGAATTTTTCATGTGATTAAACAGTAACATGTTGTGAGGACAACCTTAGTCGTATATGAAACGGCATAAAAACTTGTAGACAACGGTCAACAAACCCAAAAAATAGCTTCGACACAGTTAGATACACCTGACAGTGAAAGTTTACACTTCTTGATTTATATAATTTGTTTAACAGAAGTTGGAGATCGTGCCAGTCCTCAAAGTAAACTGAATTTCCTGAGAATAGGGTTACTCGAATTAATTTGCAATAAATCGAGAACGCTAGACCCTAACTCAACTGTAAATTTGAAGATATAAAAGTAGTGTTTGACAAAATTTCAACAGAGATTAGAATAGGATAGAAAGTGAGAAAATCCGGAGTGAAAATTTCGTCCGCAGTTGCGGACGAAACCCAATAACTTACAGACCACGGTTAATAATTCCATAAAAATCAAACACTCTGGTAGTGATTTTTTCTTTCATTTTCGCATTTTATGCAATATATGCACTTTTTCACTGGCTTTATCGATTTTCTTTACCTGTCTTCATTTGTCCAAGGTTTTTTATTTTTATTTGTCATTTATTCTTGACTTTTATCAAGCTTGGCTAGATTAGAGATACGCAACATATGGAAATCCATAATCAAGCGGAAAACGGCCAACTCCCGCCAAACGGAAATCACCCACTAAACCGGTGAAGCGGTGAGAGGAAGAGGGGATAAGTGAAAGTACTCGAATGACCCATGAATTGTCATCTCTCGGAGGAATTAGTCCAGTCATCACCCGAAGACGATTGTGGATACTAACAATCGAAACGTCGTGAATCAACATGGCTTGAAATCTCTTGATCTCCATTTTTTCTTTGTTTAATTGTTCAATTTTTTGCTTGTATTTTATTTCACTGTAATTTCATTTCAGGGTGTTTATTGTTTCCTTCAAGGATTTCAAATCATTTTATATCATATTAGACAATGGAAGTCTGAACTGATGAAATTCACCACGAAACATTGTCCATCACCTCATGTCAGATGGCTTCCATGTACAATCTACATGGAAGCCGTCTGACTTGTCCTTTTCTCCCAAGTCGCCAGAAAAAACTGCAGCCTCATGGGCTCATAGCTATTTTCTTCCATCTTTTTCATAACAACCTTCCAACAATCTTGTACCCTATACTATTTTGTATAAGTCTCTTGCTGGATGTATTTCATACCTATTCTTCTGGACATAATTTGGGTTGTCCATGATTTATTTTCCTCCTATGATCCATGAATATGAATAGCTCTGCCTCGGTCCCTTTGTTGCATTTCCTACAGTTAAGGTACCCAGTGTATATATCTATTTTTTCAAGTATAGACAGTGTCCAGTGTAATTATTCTGAGCCGATCCTTGCTTTGTTGAAGCACTTCTTCAGTTCTATTCTCCGGCGGTCCATGTATTAAGGTTTTCCCTTGCGTTTCCCAGTACGCACTATGTTTCTTTCCAATCTGGTTCCATACTGAAGACTTTGGTACTCCAAAACTATGATCCTGGTCTGGCACACTCATCAGCTTTTTCGTTGCCTGCGATGCCTAGTATTTCCTCTGGTCTTCACGGACTTCCCGTGAAGTCTAGGTGTCACTTTCGTGTTTGCCAGTGCCCCAGGTGCAGCCCGAGTGTCTGTGAAAATATTGATCCGCTCATCATGGCCTCAAATTATTGTTCTTTGTGCATTGCAAGATTACCCACTTCAGTCTGGAAGACTGATGTGCACTGACCGAGTGGGTGAATGAAATGAAGATTTCTTCCCGCACAGTAAATTTCAGCTACCGTTCCATGTTCGGTTTTCGACTCGTCTGTACCAGGATACCATTCATCAATCTTCGCAGTTAAAAACTTAACGGCGAAGTTCGTGTCGAACATAATTGTTTGTTAGTTCATAACCTAATTTGAACATTAGGCTATACTGAACTGTATCTTCTGAAAAAGGGAATTTTGAATGCAAGATTATTCAAACAGTTGGTTTCTAAGATTGATAGAAGATAAATGAATATATGAGGAGTATAATAGATTTTTTCGCGGAAAGAGTAGCTGTATCATGATCTGAAAATGAAATTGCTGGAAGGCACTGATTGGGTGCAACAGACCTATTGCTACCATAATTTGTGGAATATAACATCGTTCAAATGTCCGCCACGGCTTCTCTGGGTGAAACAAATCTGAAACGTCTAATCAGGCTGAATTTGACCGATGGCATGCTTTATATTGGCTTTGAGGACCGCTGTGGTTTGTGGTTTATTCGCTTACACCTGCGACTTAAGAAAACCCCACAAGAAATAGTTTGACGGGGTCAAATCGCACGATTTCGGTAGCCAGTTCATATCACCTTCACGTGAGATGACTATGCCCTCAAATCGCTCGTGCAAAACATCCAGTCTAGCATGAACTGTGTGGCATGTAGCGCCGTCCTGTTGACACCACGTGTCATTGGTGTCCAGGTCATCCTCCAATTAAGGCCAAAAAAAGTTGGTGATCATCGACCTATAGTTCTTGCCGTTGATATTAATGGTCTGGCCAACGTCGTTCTCAAAGATATATGGATCGATTGCGCCGCCAGCCCATAATCCACACCAAACAGTGACTTTTTTCGGGATGCATTGGACGCTCTTGGATCTCATGTGGATTGGTTTCGTCCCAAATTCGACAATTTTGTTTGTTCACGTACCCATTCATCCAGAAATGAGCCTCATCGCAACGTACCGCGAAGCACGCGAACAGAACACCCATGAAAAATGTGAAATAAAACTTATATTGTATATACATTATTGTATATTGCATCTACAAGTGGTAAAAAAAAGAAAGTTTTATATCTTATTTTTCATAATTTGACAGATGTAGCTTCAATAAGATGGCCGTTATCAATTGTCAAAGTTCAAAAGTTCCTGTTGGAAGACCCTGTGTTTGCGATTTCAGGGTGGGTATTCTCTGAACATAGTTTTTGAAGTAGGAAGATTCGTATAGCAGTAATAATATTCTTGTTGTGAATGGGATGGATTCTTATTATTTCATCGTTTTAAAAATAGGTTTTGACTTTTCTCGTAATGACTTTTATTAATATTTTTAACAACTGAATTCAACTGGATACAATAATTACAAAACAAATCAGAAAACAAGATTATTCATATAGGGAGAGAAAATATTAACATCAAAATAAAATAATGAACTATTCCAACATTCTCCCCCGATTTTGCAATCTAATTGCAAAATTATTCCAAGCCAAAACGCTTCGGTATATTAACTCTTCTTCCAGATCTTTTATGACTTGTGATGAAGCCGTCGCACCTTGGTGTTTTCTTTCATATTTATTTATTTTCTCCCTCTTCATCTTCTCCTTTCTGTGTTACATTTTCATTGTAAATGCTGTTGTTTTCTCCGTTTTGATTTTCTGGTATCTCGTTAGTATCCACTTCTCTAGTCTTTCCCAATTAGTTCACCGTGTCTGTCTCAATTTCTAATGGAAAAAATCGCTGCAGAGGACGAATTAGTTTCCCTCGTTCTGTTTTAACCCGTGCAACTCTTTCTATTGGAAACAGTTGTAAAATTTTTCCCAATGGCCAGTTTACTCGTTTTTTATTGTCACTTCCAATGAGTACAATATCTCCAATTTTGAGTGAAGTTACCTTTTTTTGACCAGTATGGACTAATTCCATTTGCAGATACTTATACCGTTTCAGTAGATGACCTCTGTCAACTCCAACTCGGGAGTATCGGTGCTTGAGTTTGAACTAATAAATATCAAAGGTGTTAATGGAATCAGATCCTCTTCGCTACTTGAGATATATCTTAGCATTAATATGCTTCACAGTCACACAGAACAGTAATGAGTTCTTCATAATTTAACGATGATTTTCCCAAATTACGACGCAATAAATCCTTTATAATTCTGACTATTCGCTCCCACCACCCTTTCCACCAAGGAGCGGTTGGAGCATTGAAAATACATTGAATTTTCCTAGTTGTCGAATATTCTCCAATATCTTTCCATGAAATTTTCTGCAACAAATTCCAAGTATCTACAAAATTCCCACCATTATCCGAATAGATTACAGAAATATTTCCTTTCTCGCCACGAATCGTCTGAGTGCCATCAAAAAATACCCATTAGACAGGGATCGCACTAATTCAAAATGTACTGCCCTGTATACCGCACACGTGAAGATAAAAATCCAAGATATCTCGCTTCCTTTAAGAAAAAGCGGTCCTGCCAAATTCACACCTGTTACTTGGAATGGTGAAGACTGCTTGATTCTATTCAAAGGTAACGGTGCATACGGTGTATCTGCGGGGTTTTTCTTATGTTTCATACAAATCAAACATTTTGCCACAACATCCTTAACAAACTTCCTTCCTTTCAGTATCCAAAATTTTTATCTCAAAAATACTAGAAAAATTTGGACTATATGACAGTGTATTCGATGTTGTTGTTTAATCATTCTTTCTACAAGTTCGTGTTTGTACGGCAATATAATAGGATATTTGAAATCAAATGAATCATCACTTAGAATTATTTTAGTTTTTACCCTCAACAGACCATCTTCTGTACGAAACAAATTAATATTTTGGAGAACGTCCATATTTTCGGAAAAACTTTCATTCTGTATTGCTCTGAATAAACAAATTTCAGTATGTTCTATTTAAATCGAAACTTGATGGTCGTGATTGTCTATAATTCTCTTTATTCGCATTATAACAAAACCTGAATAGCCAAGCAATCATCCTAGTAATTTTCGTGAACACAGAAAAATATTTGTGTAAAACACTGGTTTTGATTACTGACACAAGAAGTTACAGTCTTTTTTCTTTATCAACTTCATCATACGTACATGAATAATGCCTTTGCCCTGTGCTGCCCTGGCTCGAAAGCTTTTCAACTTGGCATCTACCCTCTATCCTAGCATCACCACTGTTAAAGGAGTGGGCAGAGAGTGTCATCATACGTACAGTAAATCTCTGCGTTTGGCCAGTGTTTTGGATCACTCTTCAACCACTCTGGTCCCTTCATCCATTGTTTCTTAACCAAAGTCTTACTCGAGCAACCTCTTGAAGCAACGTCTGCCGGATTTAAGTGATCAGGTAAATGTCGCCAATCATTAACATTGCTCACTGAATTTGTTTTCACTCTATTACCTACGAAAGTATTCCAGTGACTTTGTGTTTTAATCCATGTGAGAACAACCATTGAATCACTCCAGAAGTATGTTCTCAGAACACTCGCTTCATTCACACTTTTTACATTTTTCCAAAATCTGACCTATACCAGTGGCTAAGAATTCCAACCTAGGTAGGGTTATATTTTTAGGAGCTATTCTTGATTTGGCCTCAAAAAGTTCAACAAACACTCTTCCTTCCACAACGTTTCTTGGAAATACGCAGCAAGCATAAGCATTTTACTAGCATCCGAAAACACATGAATCGTTGCATGGTCATAATCAACTCTTTGGCCACTACTGAGTGATCTTGGAATTTTACTCAGACAGAGAAAATGTATTTGTTTCAACCACATATCGAAAGGTTTTACAATATCACTTGGAAAAACTTCATCCCAACCAACTTTCAGATTCCAAGTTTCTTTTAATGATACTTTCGGAATAAGTGTTACTGGGCTGCTTATAGTATTCCCCTTTTTGTTCTTGGAGTGTTTTCTAATTGAATGAGTGCATTTACATCACACGAAAGTTCATCATTATGAAAATTCCAAATCAATCCCATAACATATATATTTTCATTTTGAACTACTTCAATTCTCACTGTAAATGATAGTCTCGTTGCTTCCTATCTTAGTTCATTTTCCCTTGAAAATGTCAATTCACGACAAGTTGTTTATGGTATATGAAGTAGAAACATGGATAGCATTAGAGAAAAATATTATACAAACTGATCCAATACTTTCTGTCACTTTTAAGAATCGAAGTGATACAAAAAACAAATAACTGGCATCAGTGGATGAAAAGGAACATCCAAAAAAAATTAAGAAACGGTATCCAAATTCTGAATTCAGATTGCTTTATATTAAATAGACAACTCCTGATTATTTAATCAAAATAAGATCCAAATATGTCCAAGTATTACATATATAGAATAACGACATTTCCTTGTTGGAGTATAATTACTCACTATTCGGATATCACTGCCTATTTTAGGAAATTATAATTATATACGTCGTTCGTGAATTGAATCTCATTTTTTGTTATAGCACATGGCCAAAAAACTACAAGATAATAAATATTTGATACACCAAGATACAGAGATTACATTTTTTATTCACCTCTTCGCCTATCTCCTGTATTTATTCCCATCGAACTTAGTTCCTACACTTTTTCCTTATCAGCCATTTTCCATGTTTTGCAGATACCCAAACTATAATAATTTCTTCTGTTCCAGTTGTTGTCTGGCATTACTGTCCGATAATACTTCTGATATTGCTTCTAAATTTTCCAACATCTTTCGTTATTATTTTCTATTTAAGATCCGCGGTATACTAGTACTGTCAAATACATTCGTTCGTATACAGATAACTCAATCATTTTCTTATACTGTGAATAATAATAACAATAATTTACAAATTATGTAAATATATTATAATATGACAATATAAAACATATAGAAAATATAGAGAAAAGAATATCAAGTTTCGTATAAAGTTGGTTATTTTTTTGTCAAACTCTAGCGGTCCTGGTATTGATCCACATCACTTTCTGGGTACGATTAGTTTTTTATGAAAGATGCCGCTCTTGCACACACGCAGTTGGTACAAGATAGCACGGTCGAAATTATCCATACTAGGTCCAGAAATACTCAAACATATCAATTTTATTCAATTTCCAGCCTTGATAATGCCGTCAGTAATATTTGGAAGTTTGAATTGCTGAAAAAGTGAATCACTGACCTGATCTTTCAGTGCCATTTCTATTAGTTCGATATCCAAGCTGAGTTAGTAATAGGTCTCAGGTTAGAGTACACATGGCCATCGAAATAATTATACCAAATTTTTTCAATAAGTGACAAATCTCGACATATAGGTTGAGAAATTTACTAAGAAGATTTCAAGAAGTTTTGTCATTCGAACAGAAATATCTGACCCTATACGATGAAGATATTTTTGTAACATTTGGAAAGAGACTTGTGAGACTTTCCGATTTATGTGATGGGCAAATTTCAAAATATATGGAAATTTCAGTATTACCTTTTTCCTTAGAATATCGGAGGATTTGATAATTTTTCATATTTTACATAATAAAGACATGTAGGTATTATTATCTTATATCGCCCAGTCATAAAGAAGTGTATAAAGTTCCAGTCAATCAATGAAAGTTTATTTTTGTGTTTCTTTTATAGGATAGCACGGGGAAATTGGAGCCTACTAAGTAAAATTGTTGATAAAAATCACATTTATATTCATTACTAGCAAACTTTATTCCGCCTAAGAGTCAAATGAATGAGCAGATTTTGGATTTCAAAATTGATACAAAATTATCAAGTATAATAAAATAAATGCTATTGGCATATAATAAAATAAATGGGAATTGGTAGGAAGAGTGCACAGTGAAGCACCCTGTGATATACGACATTTTTCGTTTTATCAGGTGTAAGAACACATAAAGCAGATGGTTTTCCGACTCGTGAACATGCCATGTACCATGTGAAAAACATGCATTTTCTTTATCATCTATTTCGTCTGGTCGAATTTTTTCGACTAATCATATAAGAATGCGTGCGTGCGGCCGGCCTCGTTTTTGCCATTCTATAGAATATTTTCCAGCATCGAATTTCCCCAAAGACGCGTTGTTTAATTTACAGTGTAATTGCATCTTGCGCATATTCATGCATACGATGTAGACTACCTATGTACGTCGCCGGCAGCATAGTCAATCGACCAATATTACTTGCATATTCACGCCGAACGTAGTTTGGCTTCGTTCAACCGAATGAAAATTAAGCGCTCCTTTTCGATTTTGACGAACATGTCGACGTATATGCAGTTGCCTAGCGTCGCGATGTATAATATCACGTTTTCCCAGGTTTTCACCAATAATGCGGCATTCGCGATGTTTCGAATCCTAATTGCATTACGGCTTTGTCGGGATAGATCAGATCTCGGTTGCGGCATTGTTAACATTAATATCGTCACAATAAGATTTATATTATAATAATTCTTGCACAAAACAAACATATTACCAATCAACTTTGCGATATTTTAAAACAAACCATAGACATAAACATTACGTGAACTGTCAATTGCATATTGTTATAACAAATGAATTGTCAGTTGCGTTTTATTATCACACGTCAATATTATCACTTTCATTATTATCATTTTTATTGATAAAATATCATATTTCAATACTTATTATCCTATTCCCGACGAAGACAACTACAAAAACACAAAATTCATAAAAATGGGTCCAACCGTTCTTGTGTTATTTCATTGTTATTATTTTTATTCATACAATGTCATATTTCAATACTTATTATCTTATTTCCGATGAAGACAAATCCAAAAACACAATTTTCATATAAATGGGTCCAGCCGTTCTTGAGTTATTTTATTATTATTTTTATTTTTATTGGTGAAAGACCATATTTTAATACTTATTATTCTATTCCCGATGAAGTCAAATCCAAAAACCCAAAAATCATTAAAATTGGTCCGGCTGTTCTTGAGTTCTTTCATTATTATTCTTTTTTTTTCATGATAAAGTATCATATTTCAATACTTACTTTCCTATTTCCGAAGTATACAAATCCAACAACAAAGGAAACATAAAAATTGATCCAGACATTCTCGAGTTCTTCCATTATTATTATTATCATTTTTATTGATGAAATATCTTTTTTCAATACTCATTATTCTCTTCTCGACGAAGACAAGTTCAAAAAGACAAAAAAACATAAAAATTAGTCCAGCTGTTCTTGATTTCGTTTATCATTGTTACTATTATTTTCATTTCCATTGTTAAAATATCATATTTCAATACTCATTATCCTGTACCCGAAGAAGACAAATCCAAAAACACATAAATCATGAAAATTGGTCCAGCCGTTCTTGAGTTCTATAATCATCATTATTATTATTTTTATTGATAAAATATCACATTTCAATACTCATTATCCTATTCCCAACGAAGACAAATCCAAAAACACAAAATTCATCAAATGGGTCCAGCCGTTCTTGAGTTATTTCATTATTATAATTTTTATTCATAAAATATCATATTTCAATACTTATTATCCTATTTCCGACGAAGATAAATATAAAAACACAAAATTCATAAAATGGGTCCCGCCAATCTTGAGTTATTTTATTATTATTATTTATATGTTTATTGATGAAATATCATATTTTAATACTTATTATTCTATTCCCGATGAAGACAAAATCCAAAACACAAAAATCATAAAAATTGTTCCAGCCGTTCTTGAGTTCTTTTATTATTATCATTATTATTTTTATCCTATTCCCGACGAAGACAAATCCAAAAACGCAAAATTCATAAGAATTGGTCCAGCCGTTTTTGAGTTTTTTTTTTTTAATTATTATTTTTAATATATTTATTATTAATACTTTTTATCCTATTTCCGATGGAGACAAATCCACCAAAATCATAAAAATTGGTCCGGCTGTTCTTGAGTTCTTTTATTATCATTATTTTTATTGATAAAATATCATATTTTAATACATATTGTCCTGTTAACATAATCAACTTAGGTAAATCTTAGTTGGTAATATTGATGTTAAAATTTTAAAACCAAACAAATAAATGAACACAAAATCATCAAAAAAATCATGACTTTTGCCTATACCTAGACAAATTGTACAAGGGGGTTCCTTTTCTGAGTATCCTTACTCATTGAATTACAAATTGAATTTTCATTCAGTTCTTCAATAGATAATCCTTCATCGTCAATTTTGAATGAATTCTTTTTTGTTCGTTTAACTTTTTGATTTCTGGTTGTGGTCTGGTTTCGCTTAACTCCATTATCTTTTTCTTTGGTACATTTTTTTTTATACATTTTCCGTTGGCACAAATTTCTATATTAAAGTTTCCTTCATTATTCTCAATCACTTGTCTTACTTTCCTTATCAGTACGTTTCTTCTTTTTTTCTTCTAATACAGCTTTCATTGGCGTGCTCGATAAGATCTCAGAGTGCTGCTTGTTTTTCAATACCTTGTTTTTATCAGAGATGTCGAGTTGAAGCATTGGGCTCACAATGAGTACAATAGAAGCGAATTCAGTAACTCTTCCAATGTTGTCGATATTGGTTTCACATCGTCGCCGCGCTGACTATCACTTGATGAGGACAAAGTTGTGGTAGATCTAACGGTAGCTAACACACGAATAGCAGCCTGATTGTTTACTACATTTGATGCAGATAAAACCAGAATAGTAGCTTCCTTTTGAAATACTGGTTGAATTTGTATATTACTTAAAATAAATAAATGTTTCGAATTGCTCAATTTTTTTTCAGTCATATCAATAAATACTATCTTTTAAAATTATTTCCTCGCCATAGTAGGTGATTCAACCAAGCGTGGCCAACCAAAGTTAATTTTTTTCAAATGGAACATCCAATATATGAATACGTCAATCGATTTTATTTTTTTAGCTCTCCAAGGATTTTTTGTTTTCGAATTTCCATTGCGGCATTGCCAAGTTATTCCAGAAAAATATATTGTGCAGAACATATTTTTTTAATTCACCACCCGCATGTCTACAGTAATCAAGTGGATTTTTTTAGGAATAGTTAGGCAACATCACTATGAAAACTTCGAGAATCTCAACTTTCGTAAAGAATATATAGGGTGCTCGGTAACACCGGTCAAGTTTCATTCATTTTCAAACAGACATAATTGAACTTTTTCAAATGGAACACCCTGTATTTTTTCATTTGTATGAAATGTTTCAACATTTCACTACATTTTTTTTATCAGAGGTATACTATACGAAAAACAGATGTTTTACAAATTATACCCAGTTTTATTAATTGTTGTGAACTCAAAAAATTCATTTATTTACGGTCACTTACTCAAAATTGTTTCAATATGAACAATAACGCCTGGATTTTTTATTGAATAGAGGAGTTCAAAGGATGTTCAAAATGACGACCATTTTCTGCAACACATAATGTCAGTCTAAACGGATTCTCTACACGTTCCAGCATATCTCCTGGGATTTCTCTGAAAGCTCTAGTGATTCTTCGTTTCATGTCTTCTATATATATATTGGAGGAGTTTGATAGACAATCCATTTGATACCCCCACGAAAAAATCCATTTTGGTCAGGTCACGTGATCTGGGTGGCCATGCCACAGGCCCACCCCTACCTATCCATTTTTGATTGAAATGATCGTTAAGGTATTCCCGTACCTCAGTTTTTAAATGTGGTGGTGCACCCTCTTGTTATAGCCACATTCTAACTCTTGTCCTATATGGAACCCTGTCCAATAAATTAAAAAACTCATGCCGATGAAATTTTACATATTTTTTCCAGTGAGATACCCATCCAAAAAATACGGACCGATAACTCATTTTCCGAGAATTCCACCCGAAACATTCAGTGACCAACGCTTTTTATGGTTCAGGCAACGAACAAAATGGGGGTTTTCCGTTGCAAATAATGCATGTTATGCCGATTCACAGTTCCATTTTTATGAAAAGTCGCTTCATCAGAAAATAACACGAAATCGAAAAAATCATTTTCCTGATTGATCTTTTCTAAACCCCATCGGCAAAATTGAACGCGTTTTTCAAAATGTCTTCCTCTTAACTTTTGCATCAATTGCATGTGGTAAGGGTGAAATTTCCTTGCTTGTATCATTTGAGACGCGCTGGTTTGAGAAAATCCTAATGCCCTGCTCAGGTCTCGAGTACTCACATGGGGATTTTTAACAAGGTGAAGAGCAATTTGAAATGTATTCTCTTCATTTGTTACAGGACAGCCACGTTCGAACTTTTCGTGATTGACATTACCAATTCTTTAAAATCTTGTTTTTAGAGCCTGAAATGCCCTTCCATCTGGTTGTCTTCTTTCGGGGAAATTTTCTTTGCAAATCCTAGATGCAAGGAGGCAGTTTCCGTCACTTTTTTCCACAGCATAAACCATTTACACCATATCTTTCCAATACATAATTCATAATGAAAATGATTCAATATGCACGCGAAAGAAACTTCAACACATGGCGTTATAGACAAATTCCGAGATTAATTTCTTTATAATTTTTTTATGTGAGTCATGGATTACTGAGTTTTTGAAGAAAAAAGCAGACTAAATATTCTTTAGATTTTATACGCATTCCTTACCGTTGAAACCGCTGATAACTATCACTAGATGGTATGAAAAATGCTAATGTACTAGCGATAAGTTTGAATATTCGAAAAACAAATTTGAGTAAGTGAACGTAAGAAAATACATTTTTTGTGATTACAATTATTAAAACTTGGTATGATTTGTAAAATATCAGTTTTTAGTATAGTATACCTCTGATAAAAATGTAGTAAAATGTTGAAACATTTCCTGCAAATGAAAAAATACAGAATGTTCCATTTGAAAAAGTTGAATTATGTATGTTTGAAAATGAATGAAACTTGACTGGTTTTACCAAGCACCCTATATATTGTTTCCGAAAGTTGAGATTCCCGAAATTATCGTAGTGATGTTGACTAACTATTCCTAAAAAAATTCACACAATTGCTGTAGACATGTGGGTGGTGAATAACTTGGCGATTCCGCAATGGAAATTCGAAAACAAAAATTCCTTAGAGAACTTAAATAATGTGGAATCGAATGACATATTCATATACTGGGAGTTCTATTTATAAAAAGGAACTTTGGTTGGCCACGCTCGGCTGAATCACCCAGTATGCGAGAAAATCATTTTGTAAGATAGTATTCATCGATATGACTGCAAAAAAAAATTGAGCAGTTCGAAAAATTGTTGGACCGAGGGAATCTTGTTGACTCACCTTGTATAAAATGTAATCTGGCATACTGGGTATGTCGAAGCCATCAAGAAATTGAATTTTAGTTAATCAAATCAAATCAAATTTTATCAAATCCGTTTTCCTCTTATACAATGGATTGGACGTGTCTGGTGTGGTGTAAAACCCCACAATCTTACTACAAAAAAAAGTTACTCCTAAAGTACAAGTTTACAGGTTAGGTTGACAAAATAGAATATATACAATGACACAATGACACATAAAACAAGTATACAGGACATCTTGATATGAATATAAAAAAAATCATAAAGTAAATCACAAGTAAATTAAATATAAATCAGCGTTTGTGAATTTGCATTTACACGCAAGTACTAGGATGCTGGAACACCCGTGTAAAAAGAGATGAATAAAATGAAAATTGGGATGAAACAAATACAATTTATTTTCTCGTTATAATATCATAATCGATTTTTATGACCGTTTCATTTTGAATTTCTCATGGTTTTAAGAGTGTAGCTTTAACACAGTTTCTGCTTGGAATTTCAATCTTTTTCCTACCCATTCCAATGAAGGTAGAACTGGAAAATGCTCTCATACTGTTTAAAAGCTTTGTTGGCATGGAAGATCCGGTTTTCTGGTCACAACAAAACCACTCCCGAAATATAAACAAAGGTTTTGTTTCTGTTCTCGATTCGCTTGGGATTGCATGGCTCTTTCACATTTATCGAGTACTGACCCAGGTGAACGAAACGTAAATCACAAAAAATATTAGTATAGCTATCAACAATATATTATAGACTGCGGCCGCCTGCTACATCTCTCTCTTTTCAACCTTGAACTGACAAGTCTGACTTGTAAACGCAGTCGTTTCATTATATACATCAATAAACTGTTATTTTTATCACATGGAAAATACACAAATTCTTCGACATACAATCAATCGCAAAGTTCAACAGACTTACTTGATCAAAAACAAATCGTAAATGATTTATTCATAGATGGGGATTCCTGAACGCCCATTGGAATGTAGATTTGAAAGACATGTAAACAAACCGGTAATAGTTGAACCAGTTTCTAGTGCGATATCGATGTAAATTACAGTTCTTGCTCAGTTCATGATTGTCTTGGTTAACATTTAAAATAATTTGACGATTTTTTTCATAAAAAATAAATAAAATCGCCAGTGTACTGGTTATTTTCAAACTGAAATATATTTATAAAATAAATAAGATATAAAAAAGATAAGGTGTCAATCTTTTGAACCGCGAAAACTGAAAAATGCCTTTTTTATTGTTTGAAGACAGAATTGAGGCGTCTGGTATACAATATTTCTGTAAAAATACAATTCTTGTTCTATGTTTCATTAAATAAGCTGGCATCATCAAAAGATGTTCTAAACCTATTCCTGAACTCTAACTTATTGTATTTATATATCTATCAAAGTAATTATATTTTCACAATGGAAGTCACTGAAAAAATTGAATTACTAATCTTGGAAGATTGTTAAAGTCATTAGTCAGAGATACAGTAACCACATCAGATATAAAAATAATGGAACATGAGAGAAGCAAAAGATTTTTTCGTATCAAACATTCGTTTTTCTTTATGGCTAGGAAGCTTGAAATCCTTATGAGTCTGAAACATACAAAACATAGCAAAACTCACCCATCTTTATTGAAAATGCTTCTAGGATCTTCGATTCTATAAGACTATTCATTTACTTTAAAAAATTACTGAAAACGTAAACATCTAGAATTTACAAATTAAACTGTAAGAACAATAGGTATAAACAAACTTTTGAAACTCCTCGATAAAAATGAATCAGTTTCATTCTACGCCAAAGAGTATGTTGATATTCCATTTCACTTCATTATTTGTATATAATTGACATTTCACTCATTGTTTAACACATCAATTCACTTTTATTTCAGGTCTCAATAATTTGTTTACTAATTAGTGTTCTCAGAATTCTTGCTCCCTTTTTTGACATTACTTTTGTTTCTAAGTAACATAAACAATAATGCGATGATTTTTACTATTTTTACAAATTTTCAACATTGAATTGAATTTTATTTAATTTGCTCTTCAATAGATTTCGAACCAGTTAACACCATCTTAGACAATGGGAGTCCGAATTTGTATCATTCAACCTTCCAATTTTTTCCTAGTTAAAATAAGTTTTAATTTTTTGTTCTTAGATCCAGCCCCTGCATCTGTCGAAGGCCAAGAATAAAATTCACCGTATATTTTAGTTTTCGGTCATTGGGTTTTCAAAATGTTAACCCTTCGTTTCATGATTTTTTTCTTTCCCGACAAAAAAAGTATATCAAACTAAGTGATATGATGTAGGTTGATGAAAAAATAAGGAAAAACATTTGAGTCGACTCTTTATTAACTTTTTTCCAAAAAAATTGTTTGTTGCAAATTTGCAACACAATAGAAATCTCTTATATATTTCTTCGAAGTTGACCTTCCTTATAAGGAGTTTTCATCATTCGTGAAATGACCCGAAACAATTCTTATCTTTTGTCAAGCATAAATGAACACCACATTTTTCACATTTAAAATGTGTGTATCCATTATTTACATTGTGGTAGCTTGCATCTTTGGCGGTTTGTATCATATTTTATCCAATGCGACCTTTCATCAAGTCTTACATTTTTTGGAGGAATATGGACAGCTGGACCCTTATGACGTTTAGCGCATAACGCGGCTTCTAAACTAGCAGTAGGCCTGCCTCTTTTTCTCGACGAATTTTTACCCATTAGACACAAGCATTCTGCAACTTCAAGCCGAAATTGCCATAGGTTCAGAATTTCAGATGATTTTTCTCCCTTTTGGTGTAATGATCTTTTATTGAGAAGGAAAGCATTTATTATCGCCACATCCACTATATGGAAAAATATGCGCAGGTACCACTTTTTATAACGAATGGATATTTTGTAGCGACCAATGTAACTGTCAAGTTCGACACCACACATATGCTGATTATATTCAGAAATCACTTTTGAACGATAAATATCTATATATTCTTTCCTTTTTATATCATACCTTCTCACTTTTGTAGAAGGCAATTCCTCATGGCAAGTAGACAACATATTCACGACTTTGGTGTCATTCCAGGATATAACACACTCACATCTATATTGTTTACATTTGCCACGTACTCTTCACAAGTTCCACGTGACATTTTCTTGAAAATGTTTCCATCAGTTAGTTTTTTGTTCGGAATTCTATTTGTCCTCACTGTACCAAGCATATGGATTCCTTGTTCTGCTAAATGTACAAGGGTATTGATGCGTAGTAGTTGTCGCAATATAATTGGTAGTTCTGGTTCCTTGGCACGACACGAGCTAGTCTCATAACAGCGTTTGAACTAGATCCCAAATCAGGTTCGTTTGGTTTTGGTTTCGTGATAAAATTTGAAGACCCTTGGTCAAACTCAAAGTTGTATGCATATCCATCAGTCCCACATAATACATATAGTTTATAGCCCCATTTATGGGGTTTCATTGGATTATACTGTTTCAGTGAATGGCGAACTTTAGTTGCACATATTTGTTCGTCAACTGCTAGCTTGGGTACTAAGGGAATTGATTCAAATCTTCTACAAACATGATCTATAACATGTCGTAATTAGTGTAGACTGTCAAAGTTTTCATGAGTGTGAGCCAGCATAATCTCATTCTCATTGAAATGTGAATTCGATTTTATAGCCTCGAATTCATTGATAGGCATAACTTTTCATCCTGTTTCCTTATAATTGGGATTGGCGTCAATATCAAATCAGTTAAAAGTTACCGAGTAGGCCTAATAATAGGCCACCAGGGAATATATATTTATAGGCTTATTTTTTATTATATCCTCATATCGAAATGAAACAATTAAGATGTTCATTTCAAGAGGTGTCTATCAACACAGTATAGAATAATTATACTATGTTTAAAGAGTTTTTCTTCTCTTCAAATATTTCGTGAGTATTCTGACAATGTCACCATGTAGACACGGAAGGGGGCCATCACGTATCCAAGGTTTGCCTATATTACTGACTCATTCTATATAAAAACGCGATACTTACTTTTCACTCAAACTAATTTGTTGACACACTCAGAGAAAGTTCCAATATGAGGCTGGGAATAAACAAAAAATCCACATCTACATCTATGTTTCTCTAATTTCATCCACTGCCATCTTTTTTCGATCATCCTTTTCAGTTGTTATTCTCTTTCGATTATTTCATCGTATCTTCACCAACGACTAGAACACGGTTAGGTTAGGTTAGGTCCAAAATGAGTGGATCTATTAGATCCTCCACCCCAACCCGAAAGGGTTCATTGTGGCTCACACCTATTCACACTCGAACAAATAAACCCAGCTTCTAAACGAAGCCGATTAGTTTGTATGGTGAGTGGTCTTTCAGGACAGATGGTAAGAGTACGGCTCTGCCGAACTCTAAAAACCTGATTCGATCCCCAGCAGGGCAGGCACAAAGTGTGTGCTCTGCTGTTTCATCATTTTCCAAACAGAGGCGACACACACTGTCTTCCGACAGTCCGAGTCTCTGCATATGATGATTCAAATGACAGTGGCCTGTAAGAAGGCCTGTTAGACATCGTAATTCATCACTACTGTAGCCCAACAATTGTTTGCTATCAAGCTTCGAAGGGTGAATAAACGCCTTGGAGTGAGCCAATCCTGGAAGATTCTGCCAGAAGTTCATAAATCTTCTTGCCATCCAGGTGTTCAATATAAAACACGGTATGTAAGAACGCTTTCCGCTGCCCATTCTCAAAAACCTCATAAAACTCCCATTAAAAAAAATCACATTCAGCTAATTATACAAAAAATTAGCAAATCTTTTCATATTAGTGTCATCTAATGTCAACCATTATTGTATATACATTTATAGCCAATAAGTTCAAATTTTCCTCTCATCTTCCTTTAAATGGAATTTATATGTCTTCTCCATTAAGGTTTATAAACTACTTGTATTATTCCACATTTTAATAGCATGAAATATGAAAATTTATTTTGTAGACATTTTTTGTTCCATAAACCAGCAAATGAAACTGACCCTGAATCTGGTTTTACTTGTTCTTCCGGATGACTGAAACATAAATATCAAAACAAAGAAACCTGTTTAGCAATTTTCCTAGACTACTAATGATCATGATCAACCTAGTTCGCAACATCTCGTCAAATATATAGAGTGTTCAGGAAAATTGTTTTTTCATTAATAGTCGTAGGTAGACAAAACCTCAAAATTTCATGGATGCATTTCTTATTTGTAACCAAAACTTTGTTAATGAAGAAAGGAGAAATGAAAGTTTCTATGTTTTACCACTTTTATTTGTAACTAACGTTACTGCAGTAACGTTAGTTACAAATAAAAGTGGTAAAAAACATAGAAAGTTTCTTTTCTTTTTTCTTTATTATGATTTCCTACCACGTAGGCTATCCATCCATCAATTTATTAAAAACTAGTATCCATCAACACCATTATACCATTCAGCAAACCCACAAGTCCGTAGGACGACTGGTATTGCATAAAAGTTGAAAGTTTGAGGCTTGATTTGAGTTAAAAAAATGGAATTTTTTTTGAGAAATTTTCAGATCGAGTGGTGCTCGTAAGGATAATTTCCTGAAATATTCTCAGCTGAATGCATTGATATAAGAATCAAATGAAATCAACTTTATTAGTGACACATAAAGATGTTCATTTCATTTCTGCGAGTTTTATCGCTACATGGAAGAAGCGTTTTATCGAAAGTAATTCCACGAGACCTCAACATTTTATCAGTACATTTTCATTTTTAATTAACACGCTTATATTAGCTTCACTTGTATGTTTGTTTGTTTGTAACCGACTCCTTTAGACTGGATTGTGACTAACTTCAAACGGACAGATGTATTTTAAACTTTGCACACTTATCAATTATATCGGTGACAATACAATACTTTCTCAGTCTGTCTCATTATCCTTTCTCAGATCCAGGATGGACAGGAGAAAGTTATTGGTTACTTCAGCAAAACGCTCAGTGAACCAGAGCGCAATTATTGTATCACCAGGTGAGAGCTGTTGGCCGTTGTCAAAGGGGTAGAGCATTTCTACAAATACGTGTAAGGAAGAAGATTTCTGTTGAGAACGGACCATGCAGCTCTCAAGTGGCTTCTGCAGTTCAAAAATCCCGAGGGCCAAGTAGCGCGCTGGATCGAGAGACTTCAAGAATTTGACTTCGAAATAGAACATCGAGCTGGGACTAGCCATAAAAACGCAGATGCTCTGTCACGGAGACCATGCCCCGATGACTGCTCACATTGCCGACGAGCCAAAGAGAAGGTAGCAGCTATGTATAGAACTACAGCTGTAGACGACAACTGGGTGGACAATAAGATCAAGGAAGACCAAGAGAAAGACCCAGATCTTGTTTAGTCATCGGATGGAAGAAGGAGTATCTACAAATGTCCAGGGGAATCGCTGTTGCATTCAACAAGAAATTCGGTCAGCTTAAAACATTACGAGAACGGAATCCTGAATTCGGAGGAATGCTACAGTTAAAGAAGGGTCAGAGAAACGTTTTCTACTTGGTGACCAAAATGCACTCTCAAGAAAAACCGTCATATGAAGATGTCTGGAGGAGTCTTACAAGACTGAGGGACACGATGCTAGACCAGAATGTCGTGGACTTGGCAATCCCGAAATTAGCCTCTGGGTTCGACAGGCTGGACTGGAGAATTGTGAGAAGCATGTTGAAAACGATCTTCAGATCCAGCGGCATCAAGATTTTGGTGTGCGGTAACCATCTTCCACAACCGAGCATGAAGACTGTGGAGTGTTACTTCCATCGAAGTTCACAGTGCAGATATGGGGAGTCCTGCAGGTATCGACACACACCAAGGATGACATTTCGGGGCGAAACGTCTTCAAGAAGGGGGCAATGTAACGAATCTGAAGCCGGCCCTGACCGATATCTCGGCCAGCAAACACATGAATCACCGCGAACCGCCGCGAAAAGTATAGATGAGTACCGAAACCACTAGAGCACTCTAGAGCGAACGTTACCGATATAAAAGGCCAGCTTCCCATCCAGAGAGGGAGTATGAGTTCGGAAAGCTAATCAAGCGGAAAACAAGGAATTCAAAAATGTGAAAATAAATTAAGTACTAAGTGTTGTAAATAAATTAGTTGTGATAGTGAAATATTCTTAGAATTAAATTTGTTTAAGACAGTAAATTCTTTAATTCGTTACAATATTATACCAACTTTGAGATGGGTGTGAATTTTTGTACCCTCAGATGTCTAAATTGGCCGGATAATGAAATATATAAATAAAATTCAGTTATTTCATAATTGATTATTTAAAACTACACTACACCTTCAAACAAACGTTAAAACTACATATTCTACTACAGTAAATCCGCACTTGAATTATGACATTCAAATCGAGTTTCATGAAAAAACATTCAATCATCAAATGTCAGGTCTATCGAAAACACTTTTCCCACACCAGAACAAAAATATTGTAATATTGTCACTCTACAAGCGTTTCGTTAACCAAGTTAACATCATATGTTGACGACTACAACAAATGTACAACTACAAATCTGATCAATTTCAGATGGTTCTTCAAGAATTTAACCTCTGAGTTTCACGATGTTTCATATATAAATAATTTCAAAAAATCGTATTAGAAGGTTTATCGAGCTTCATGGCTATCAGAAGATAATATGCAAAGCAGGGCATTCACTTTTCACTACAGTGACCAAAATTTTGATAGAATATTTTGTCCATTTGCGCTAAGGAGTAACAAATGGGTATTTTACAAACAAAACGGTGTACGAATGTGAAGTTCCATAACCACGAAGCAGAAAACATAACATGCGTGTGTATTCGAAAGTAGTATATACAGGGTGTATCAACAATGTGTGGGTGGGCATTAGCGACTTCCCTATTCAAGAAACAAACATTTTTCAATAAATGTTTTAGAGAGTAATGACAGCTATGTCACGAAAATAACTATCATGATACATGTTGCTTATTAAACGTTTGACTTATCGAAGTTGCCTTTTTTAATGGAATACCCTATACATATATACTCCTACACCCCTATATACCCTAGAATGATTTCTTTGAAAATAGTTATTTTCAAATATATAGGGTTATCTTGGTTTATACTAGGTGGTTACGAAGTTATGCTGAGAATCATGTTAAAAAATTGATTCATTCAACAGAAAATATCTCTCACTCTATTAAACGTAATCAAAACATTTTTCAGTCAAACAACTCATCAAAACGATGAGCAGCCACAGTCCGTCGCGTATTTCTGATATGTACCGCTCTTGGTAGAATGAAATGTGCCAAGACACTTGAACACTTTCCGTGAAAGTATCTATAGAAGAGAGACAGATCTCCAACCTTTCTTCGATGTTCCAGGCTATCAATTTTGCACGTGATGTTCGCGTCTTCAATCAGGCGGATAGCTTTTTTCTGGATGGAATCCAGCAACTTCAGGGTATGTTTGGGGGCATAGCTCCAAACATGAGAACAATACTCCAAAGAAGGTCTGATCTGAGCTGTATAAAGCATTAAAATTGTTGAGGTGTGTACAGTTTTCTGGTACGGAACAGTGTTCCAAACTTTAGAGAAGCAGCCTTTGCAATTCCAGCGACATGATTGTGCCAAGACATATTGGTGTCTATTTTATCCCCAAATAAACTTATCGAAGCAGAAAGCGGAATTGTCTGACCTGACATTACTATATCCGGTTCGGAGACAATTATATTCTTGGAAAAAAACCGATGACTGGGTTTTTGTGGCATTGAATTGACCCAGGTTACTTTCACCCCAATTCGAAATCACCTCCAGATCCTCATTAAGATATGCAACCTCGTGCTGCCGGTGAAGATGTGCCTCCATAGTCGATGTCCTGGAATCCAAATGGTATGACGAGACAAGTGTGCTGTCGTCAGCAAAGTAATATATTGGATCCTTTTGTTTCCAATAAGTCATTGATATACAATGAAAAGAGGGTTGGAGACAATATGGATCCATGGGGAACACCAGCATTGATGGTGAAAGTATTCGAGAGATATCCATCGAGGGCCACTTGCAGGGAACGTTCTTTCAGGAAGCTGAAGAGCCATACACAAAAATGATCCGACAAGCCATGGCATCGAAGTTTGGCCAGCAAACACTCATTCCACACATGGTCAAAGGCCTTAGAAATATCGCGCAACATCTCTTGTTGTTATTCAACAATATTTACTATTACATATAATTTTCATCATACTGTAAAAAATTGGTCTGGTAATGGAAAAGGGTTGAACTCACAATGAACCATTGTCGTGTTTCGGTATCTGGTGTACTGGTCTACCTGTAAAATGTTGGGAGTGTATTGTTTTGAAATCAACACTCCGTATATCGGTGAGAACTCCCAAACAGTCGTCGTACGACGATATTTCCCAGCTTTGTTTGTAAGATACTATTGTTTTTGATTTATTCAGTTGAAACGTTCCATTAATTGAATGGTATCCTTCGAATCGGTTTTAAGTCGGTGTGGAATTGTTTATAAAAGCAAATTAAAGTTCTGCTCATTTCCTAGTTTGTTCAGTCACCGTACTAAAACGTGAGAAATAGAATGTTTATGACTGGCCACGCTGAGTTTCTAGTTACCATTGAATGGCACCTTTTCTCTCTCACATGCCATTATGAAATTGAACTATTGTTTCACTCGAATACTGCCATGAGAACTCGTGTTACAATGCATAGTGAATATTATGTTACATACCGAGTAAGTCAGCCGTACCTAATTCCTTATTTATACTCAAACTTATAGCAAGAAAAGTACAGTTGAGAATATTAAGTTTCATTAAACCTTTGAAATATGTAAAGATATTCATGGAGATGGTCGGTCGACTTAGACTATTTGCAGTATTATTTTCATTTCTGATTTGTGATACAAGAAAATCTTCAAATTGAATATCTTGAATTGCTGGCTGGGACTTGAGTTCATTTTCAGAATTCGATAGAATACCTTAATGTTTTTCGAAACTCTGCATCTCAGTATATGACTTCATTATTCATCCTCGAAATGAAAGCTTCAAAAACAAGTTGTTGAGGTCGTCCTCGATGGAGCATCAAAGAGAGGAATAATTGATGATGAAAAGTGCATTGTAAGGAAATACTCCCTTTGTGTTATTGTATTATCTATTGAATTGTCACTGTAAATGAGCTCTTCGAAATACAATATTTTGTTAATACTGTAAATCACATCGTTTACCATCAACGCTAGTGTTTCTCAAGGATTTGCAGCAGCGGATTCTGCAGCAGATGCTTTACAAAATCCAAATTAGACCATCTGTGGAAGAGTGCTCACATATATACAGTGAGGACGTGAAAAGTCCTCCCCACCACTTAAGGTCGGGTAAAATTCAGGTGAAATGGTACTTCTTTCACAATTTTTTGACAAAAAAATGATTGTGGTCACCTGGCCTAGTGTCAAGAGGGCACCATCAATTTTTTTTTATGCAAAGGGGTTCACCTGGCTCCTGGTTTAGAAGGCCTTCCGATTATCTATCCAACACCGCTATGTTTGTAAAAATTGGCCGTTTCAAACTGACAAACGTTTGAAATTTGCTCCAAATATTTAACAAATGAATTATTTTAACCATTAATTGCAGCAGCGTTACTGATTCTTGTCGAGAAGCCATTTTTTTTTGGTAAAACAGGTGGTTTTTGTTCCAGTTTTTTATACCACAGTTATTTTGCTGGAGGCTCCAAATAGCATTTCATTTCAATGTCAGTCTAATATTGACATTGATATATACACTGTATCATCTGCTAGACGTGAAATTGATCTCTCGAACTCTGTTATAAATTTACAATCAAGAAATCTGATGCTTATAGAACACTCTTTTTTGCAGAACTAGACTGGGGGAGAGGATGGTGAGCATGAATTCAACTTTAGTTGAAACAGTCAGCATTAATTATGAGGATTTCAACGAAAGTTTTCTTACATGCGGTACCTGCTTATGTAAGTATTTTTTAATTTTCAATAGTAATATGGTAAAATAGTTGTGTTTTATTTTGTAATGAATGATTAAGTTTTTCTGCGCATGCATCCAAGTCTTTCTGAGAACGCATTTTCACCTTAGTCATATTATTTCAATTTTCTGATACTGCAAAACTTGTACAAATCATGAATGTCAGTTTTTTTCTGGAATGGTTTAGAATATATGAAGAATTCAGGCAAACTTTGAGAGACTTTAAAATAACTGTAAAGAAAAAGTGTCACAGCAGCGTGAAACTAACCATAAAAAGTAGCAAATTCAGCCTTTTGCGATGGCTTTCTCAAGTTATTTCGTGAGATAATCTTTCAAACGTAAAAAAAGTAAGTAAATTATTTACCTTATTCTCCATGTTCATAACTTTTAACATTTACTTTTCTTGAAATTGATTCCAAACAAATACAATATATTTTGTCAAAAAGAGAAGAACCAAATTTCGCAACTTCACCAATTTTTCTCAATGAAAATGCAATAGAACCTATTAAATAATGATTCATCAAAATGGACGCAAATATTTAAAAAAATATATTACAATCACTTGGCGTATTTTCGATATACTATCCACCTTTACAGAAGTGAAGATGAGGTGTTCTAACCTCTTAGACCAATAATGCAATGTTCGGCCTCGACTGATTCACTTTCAGTCGTAGAGAAAATTTAATTATTTCTAGTGTATTGAAGAAGAAATATATATATATATATATATATATATATATATATATATATATATATACAGTGTGTCAATTTGAAAACTTCCCACCCTCAATATCTCCCTTCCAGTACATAATATGAAAAAATGGTCAGACAGGTCAACTTTATTTGCAAGGGAGACACTCTGAATGAATATTTTCAACCCTCGGGGTTCAACCCCCTAGGAGGGGTGGATGTTACCCTCAGAATTTCAAATGGAAAGGGGGGTCAAGTGGCACATCATTTTGAAGGGCATTCAATTCTCTTGCCAATGATACCTTTTTCATTAGTTTTTGATGAGCAGTTTTTGAACAATAACGTTCCAAACGAACGGTGATTAGAAGTGAATAAGAATAAATGATTAAAACTCGCCCGCACTAGATGTTTGGTATTCAGGTTGGTATTCAAAACAAATGATTGTAATGGACTATTGGAAAAGGTGAGCATCGTACTAGGTAGCATCGTTCCAACCCTTGAGTAATATTCGAATTCGTGGATGTGAGAGGAATGTAGAACTACTTAGTTAACGAAATACGCATCGAGTGCAAACAAAAAATACTAAATTGCAAAAAACAAATTTCAACCATCTTGTTACGCTTTATCTGATAATATGTTCAAAATGTTGTCTTTTCTGCTCTAAACAGTAATACAGTCTGTTTTCGAACTCCTCTCGAACATTTTGGAAAACTTCACCACTAATTGACCGGCATGCTGCTGTAATTCGTCCTTTGAGGTCATCCATATCAGTGGGCTGTGTTTTATAAACGACAGATTTGAGATATCCCCAAAGAAAAAAATCTAATGGAGTCAAATCCGGTGATCTCGGTGGCCACTCAATTGATCCCCTTCTGCCAATCCATCTCTCCCGGAATCGCTCGTTCAACCATTGTCGGACGGGGCGAAAATAATGAGGTGGCGCACCGTCCTGTTGGAAATGTAACAAATCTTCCTGCAACAGTAAATTACCGTGTGCATCAATTTGAGTTTCGAGCTCGTGAGTTATAAGTGGATCGATAGGTGCTTGAAGCATATCTAGGTACAGATCACCATTCAAGTTTTCTTCAAAAAATAAAGGTCCGATAATGGCATTTCCAAGAATACCAGCCCAAACATTAACTTTTTGTGGGTGTTGTGTATGTCCTTCTCGAAAATTGTGAGGGTTTTCGTCACTCCAATAGCGACAATTTTGCCTATTAACATTGCCATTCAGGAAAAATGAACATTCATCACTGAAACAGATATTGAACAGAAGATTAGGTAAAGCATTGATTCGAAGAGTCATGATTTCACAGAATTCTATTCTTCTGTCATAATCATCCTCATGGAGCTCGTGGAGAATCTGCATTTTATATGGATGAAATTTGTGCATTTTCAGTGCTTTCCTTACAGTCTCGTGTGACATTCCCGTCTGTTCTGCTACTGATCGTAAGGAGCTAGTCGGCTCTGCAGCAAATGTTCCCAACACCTCAATTTGAGCATCCTCATTCAGTACTCTGGGGTTATTCCTTTTTTTATTCTTCACCGAACCAGTTTCGGAAAACTTTGTCATCAAATCAAGCACATACCGGTGACTTATATTAAGATTTGGATTTCTTTCATTAAAAAGAGATGCCGCCCTTCGTGCGCACTTGCCCACCTCTCCATAAATAAAAATTATTTCAATTCGGTCTTGGATAGTGTAAACCATTCTTACAATTTATACACTTTCTAAGGTATCGCTGATCAGCTCAACAAATGAAACTGAAATGATAGTACTACCAAATGGCTTGAATGCGATGAACACCTTTTTTGCTCAAAAAACGATACTTTTTATAGCAGAAGTAACAAAAAAGGGATAAGAGTTTTAAATCCGATAATAAACCCAAATGAAAGTCACCGAAATCAGATAACTAATTAATGTAAATTTTTTGAGGCTTGTCTAATTTTACCCCTGATGGAAAGTTGAAAAGCTGACCCGTCATCACAAGTTTTACTTATAAGAGAGTCAATAAATTGTATTTCTTTGCATACTAACTTGATAACCAGGCATTTTAGTATAGGCCAATTCTAATTACTTCTATTAGTTTAGAACTACATTTTCGGATACTGCTGATCGGAAAATAATAAATGAGGGCACCGTCGGCAAGCGAATTGAATGCCCTTCAAAATGATGTGCCACTTGACCCCCCTTTCCATTTGAAATTCTGAGGGTAACATCCACCCCTCCTAGGGGGTTGAACCCCGAGGGTTGAAAATATTCATTCAGAGTGTCCCCCTTGTAAATAAAGTTGACCTGTCTGACCATTTTTTCATATTATGTACTGGAAGGGAGATATTGAGGGTGGGAAGTTTTCAAATTGACACACTGTATATACAACACATAATATTATGGCTCATAAGTTGGATATATTATTGAAAAACTGATATATTACAAATACTTATTATAGAAGGTGACTCAATGGGCCACCCTAGTTAACTTCTTGGTAATACAAAACCTCCATAGGTTTCTGCTCCTATCAACCAGAGCTTTGATATTGAATGCATCTCGTTAATTACTTTAGTCAATTCTTAACACTTAATAGGCGGAATAATTGGAACCACTTCCGTAAAACTAATCTGATGAAAATACTTTTTCTGCAGCAGAACAAAATACTGTCTCTCGACGCGTGTTTCGCTAACCAAGTTAACATCTTTAGGAAATGACTAATTCTAGTCATCTTATTCGGCTATTCTGTACCCCTCAAATAATGATTAATCAAAACATTTCAATGTGAATATATGTAGTCAGTCCTGAACAATGTGAACTACAGTAACAAAATTTTCGTTGTTACAGATCGCATATGGAATGGTGCGTTTTTTGTTTTTCACTATTTGCATGTTTTCCTGGTGACACATGTTTCACTTGTTTTTGCACCTGTGTCTTTAATAACTAATTGCCTTTATCTAACTTGATAAGCAATATGTCTCGAAAGAGGCTTACTAACCATCCAACTAACTACTACTTTGGATACAAAAATTTAACATAGGAAATATTTTTGCCTCAATGAATGTTAGTGATGAATTGGAAAGATAATTGAAAAATTAATGAGATTACATAAATTTCCTTTCGTTTGAGAGATTTATTTGTGCAAGCACATCTTCCACTGAATAATTAATTGGCTTACCTGATGGAAAACTCATTATAATTTTCCAATTACATCTGAAGTATCGTACATTGTAGCTTCCAATTATGAGATATTTAGGGTACATCCTTCATCCCAAAAAGGCAACCACGAACTCACTTTATCACTTCGTATATCAACCTCATCACGTATCTCGTACAAAACAATACCTACCCAAAAGGATATGGAAGGTCTGATTTAAGGTTGAGATCGAAAAATTGATCTCAAAACCTCATGGTACATAAGTTTCCCTCATGAAATCCCTGCTCACTTTCCAGGATTTTGAAAAATCTTTGATTTGAATCGGGGGATTGTTGTTCAAAATGAGTACAACGTGAGTTGCTCGGATGCCAATCCTTCTCTTCAGTTTTTCGTTACCATCTCTTTTGGTTTTCAAAACCCACTTGCAAGTTATCGGATTTCTTCCTTCAGGTAACGCAACCAAATATGAAGTTTTATTTTTCATCCTCTTTCAATCCTTTTTTCCAGTGATCTGCATCAGATTGAGAAAAAAGCGATAAAAAAATTCACGTCTAAAAACTATCCATGGACAACATAAAATAAAAACCAAAAGTAAATAGTAAACAAATTCGACCTTAAAGTAAATGAGAAAAATGTCGACTTTCTGATAAAATACACGAATGCAATCGATTTGTCATTGATTGTCTGACACGTTCAAAAATACCTGGAGTATTCCTTATGACATTGCAATTGTCAATTATTCGATTCCTCAAGTCATTCACATCTAGTACAGGAGTTTTATGAACAAGAGCCTTCAGATGACCTTATAAACAGAACTCTAGAGGATTCATATCAGAACTGCGAGCTGGTCATTTTTGAGGACTTGCACGTTCAATCCAGCGATTAGGGTAGGTTATGTCGAGATGCTGATGAGCAAGAACACTAAAATGTGCTGGAGCCCCGTTGGGCATAATCCACATGTTGCCTCTCACAAGTGCCGGCACTTCTTTTAACAAAATGGGTAAATTATGTCGCGCAAAAAGTCCGTGTAGGATTCATCTGTTAATCTTGCTGGTAGAAAAAGTGGACCAATTAAGTAGTCATCAATCATTCCTACTCAAACGTTCAGCGAAAATTGTTGCAGAAAATAACTTTCTATAATAATGTGGAGATTTTTGTCGGCCCAAAAATGGTCATTGTGAAAGTTCATAATAGCATCTCGTGAAAAATGTGTGAGCCATCGATGAATCAACCACCTGCAAAACATTAATCTTGTGTGAAAATTCTGAGGCAGTAAAGCTTGGACACGCAGTATGTGATATGGGTATAGGAGGTATTTTTTTAGAACTGTCCATATGGGTTTTGGGTCGACTTCCAGCTGCAGTTGTGATGCACTGTTTGAAACCTTTGGTGTACTAATGAATATTACTGGAGTTTTATCCCAACACCAAACCGTTATTTATAACACCTCGACACGTGTTTCGATCACCAAGTGATTATCTTCAAGAGGAAGATTAAATTTCCTCTTGAAGATGATCACTTGATGATCGAAACACGTGTCGAGGTGTTAAAAATAACGGTTTGATTTTGGGATAAAACTCCAGTAATATTCCATCTGCAGTACAATCTCTCTGGTACTGTTTGAAGGATCTTCTTCTATCGCATCAATGGTAGTTTCTTCTAGTTCAGGCATTGTTACAGTTTCTGGTCTTCCACGACATGCATTTTTTTCAAACTCCCAATTTCACATAATCTTGCTTGTAGCTTTCTGAATGTTTTAGCTATTGGAATTAATCTGTTAAGATATCTGTCCTGGTAAATTATCCGTGCTTCTTCAGCATTTCCATTTGCTAATCCATAAATAGAGTACATGTCATCCATTTCAGCATTACTAAAATTATTCTTAATAGATTCCCTGTCAGATGGTCTCAAGAGCAGATGTTCATGATATGCAAAGTGGCTTTTTTTCCTCGAAAACGAAGCTATATATGAAGAAAACACAAGCGACGAAAAAGTTGTATTTTTAGTTGATTGATTTACAAAAATAAAAAACTTGTACTTAGTCAGTGGCGTACTTTTTTCTCAATATTGTTGACTGTGGTGCCCACTGAGATTCCACTTTACCTAATAATTCTAATCAATAATTCAACCAAATCGGTGTAAGGATATTTTGTAAATACTGTTTTTTTCAACTCCGGACATATGTTCATAAGAACTTTTTTCTTAAAACGAACTAACGAATCATTCTCTCTATATAATGAAATTTTCAAATCTAGCAGAAACGTGGTGTTCTCTTCTTTGATACCTTTGATTTATTTCTTGTACTGATTGATCATGCTTTTTAACATCTGAATAATGTAATTGCCCATGTTCACTTGTAGTTTTTTCTTTCCTCATTCTTTGAAAGTTTGTTACATTTGTGTTTAATGATACTGTATTCAAAACGTGAAGATCTTATGAATTTTCAGGGATCTGATTAAATTATGTCAGACTGTGCTAAATTCGGAATGTTTATAAAATGAGAATACAGTTCTTAATTCAAATCTCATCCAAAAAATTTAAAAGCGTTCAGCTTTTAGCACCTGTAAGGCCGTGATAAATAACACAGGCCAAGAAAAAAATGTTTTTGAAAACTTTATTCACTTTAATAGCAGATTTTTATAGATTTTTGTATGCTGAATACAAATCTGGTTTTAGTTTTTTTGTATCACCCATAGTTTTTGAGGAATTGACTTTTTTTATATAATTTAAAATCTGTACGGTATATGGTAAAATTAATGAAACACTATGCTAAATCACTATCATGGTTTTTATTTACAGTAGGTTACTTGAAATAATGATACAGAATTGTAATGTAGGTTTCACTAGTCAAATGGAATTGGTTTATACCTCCTTTCTCTTTTTTCTTTGAATTTTCTTGTGTAGTTTTTTCTGTGATGAGTCGCTTCTTGAACCTTACGGTGAAGTGACCAACAGTAGTCTCCCATTATGTTGATGTTCCAGCGGCCCTGATAACGTTTTTTCATCAATTTAATATCTTGGTGAAAACGCTCACCCTGCTCCTCACTAACATCTCCCAAATTTTCCGGGAAGCAATCAAGATAACTGTTCACGAAGTGGACTTTCGGGCTCATCAAACATCCTACTTTCTTAAAATTCTTCAACATGTTAGCTACAATGGTACGATATTCTGGGTCTTTTGCATTTCCTAAGAATTTTGTAACAACTTGCTTGAATGATACCCATGCTTCTTTCACATGTATGGTCATTGTGGTTTCAAAGTTTACGTCGAACATCATTTTTTGAATGTCGGGTCCTACAAAGACGCCTTCTGTAGGTTTAGCCTCTGAAAGGTTTGGAAATTTCTGACAGAGACATCCAACCATGAGCCGAATAGCCAATTTTATTCAACACTACTTTTAAGTTTTCATAGGTCTCTTTCATATGTACAGAATGGCCAACAGGTATAGATGCATAAGTGTTACTATTGTGTAATAAAACAGCTTTTAAACTAGTTTTGGAAGAATCAATAAACAGTCTTCAGTTTTTTTTTGTATTCAACACCAAACTCTTTGATCAGACTTGGAATGTCTGATCAGTACACTAAATCACCTTCTTGTTCAAAAAATTTCGAAAGCTGCTACTTTCTCTTCCTATACACCTATATGCTAGTTCCAACTGCCAACAAGTTCTTTTCTTTTAGTCTAGAACCAAGCAATTCAGCTTTTTCTTTTGTTAACCCAAAATCCCTAAGTCGTTAAGCTCAATATGAGTAAACAGTTTAGGCTCTATATTTACTGTAGCACATTGGAACTCTTCATCATCTTGCTCATCTATAACTGACAGTACATCAGAAAATATTTCACTTCGAACAGAATTTAAATCATTTGGAGGTTCTGGGACCGGCAAATCTACATTGTACCTACTGGTCGGATGACGGAAATTAGGTTAGGGTAGCTTATTACCTTCTTGTTTTTCGAGTTATGGCCAGTAATATCAATACTACAAAAGTAGCAATCACCAGTGTGGTTTCTAGGTTCCCTCCATTCTATAGGAACAGCGTACTTAAAGGCTTTTTTCTCATTTTTTTACCATTTTCTAAGATCTTCAACACAAACATAACATACCTTCTGCGGGACCCAATATTTATCCTGATCACCATGTTTAATTCCAAAATATGAGAAAAAAACCTTTTTCACAAAGTCTGTAATGTTTCTTTGATGTTTTTTAATAACAAACTCACCACAAATATAACAAAAACTGTCAGCAGAGTTCTTACAACCGCGATTAGGCATTTTAATGAACACATGTACTGGAAACCAGAAAGTAAGGTTAGGTTGACAGTAAACAAAACATCAGCTGTGAACAGAACAATACAATTCCCCTTTTTCTGGACAGTAAATGTGTTTCAGCAGTGCTGCCAACTCTTCTAGATCCAGCACAAATAATTTTACAATTTTATATGTAGTATATAAAAGCTGTTAAATTCTGTAATAAATCAAAAAAATCAATATATTGATGTGCAAATGTGAAAAAATGGTAGGTGATACAGCTTAATAAGTGTCATATTTGGATTAAGCAAGTAAAAACGTTTTTTCATCGTTGGCCTGTGTAATATATGTCAATGGAAAATCAATGTTGAATCATAAGATGCTTTCATAGTTGTTTTATGAAAAGGGAAATGAATTTTATTAAACTGAACACCTATCCAGTTACTTTTTTTTATAGTTAACCAGTGGGTTTTGTTCCACCGGAATGATTAGTTCTTAATTTTCTACGATCTCAGAAGTGAACAAAATCAATAAGTGAATTATTGACCGATCAACCGATGGGTGACATGTTAACTAGTACTACTCTGACGCGCTGCTTGCTAATTCGATTCCCGCCCGACATCCAAGTTTGTCTAACAAAATCTCTTCTTTGATATCCCGACCGATTCGGATGCGGTGTCGGTATCCTTATCAGAGAGGAGAGGTTGCGATGTTATTTAGCACATGATTTCTCTCAATTGAGATACGAAACAAAAATGACAATATTAGGCATTAGATGCCATCTTACTACTGAAAATTGAATGATCTCAGCAATAATCATGAGTTCTCAACAAAGGAAAAACCAGCATGGATAGCTTATTCCTAATGATCAGAAGGAGATCTTCGTTAACACTCATTTTGCACTTTGTTTTTTATCTTCGAGTGGGGAGACAAGGTAAAAAATGGCGGATTACCTACATCTTGTTTTCGAAGATTATGTGATCTCTGTAAAAGATATTATTCATTTGCATAAAAGAACAGCCGTCCATGTAGCCAAAAATTGATCTCTTGAATATTGACCAAATGTATAAGGTATATGGTTAGTGATGTAGTGCTATAAGGCGTATTCGGGACAGTGCAAAGTTCTTACACAACTAATTTTTCTTAGTCTCCACTGTGCAACTGCTTTTCACTGTTTGAGAACCGTCAGATAGCGTACCCGAGTACGGCTCAAAATTCCCAGTAATTCGCGGTCAACGATGACTTGATATCAAACGAGGTTCGTTAACTTTCATTTTCATTGCAGCGCGTGTCACATTACAACATTGTAATATTAAGACAGGGTTTATTCTCCATAATATTGCTCCTGTAATATGATTTTACATACATTGTTATAAGACGATATGAAATATATGGCTACTTAGTTTACAATAATTGTTGTACTGTTGTAAAATTGATGCTTTCTGCTTTTGTATTTTTCTTTTTTGGAGTCGGAGTCGTTACACCTAACCTCTTGAAAACAAAAATAGTTCGATCGAATTATTTTTTACTTTAAAGAATAATTCGTTGGCATTATGGCACAATTTGGGATGGCTCTTCAACTTCAAGTCTTTATTCATCATATTTTTTAGTAGTTACTGGAAAATCATTGAGTGTTTCCTGAATTCAACAGAATTTGTTTCACTTTTGATATTCTGTGGTAACAAGTTGAAATATTTTACCTCTTCATGAAGTGACAATCCTTTGTATTCGTTGTGGTAAATTTTTTTGTGATAAAATTTGTTTCTCTGTTTCATAAAAAGGTCATAAATTACCTCATTTCGTGTTAGTAAATGGGAATTTTTATGAACATAGTTTAGTATTTTCTCACATTACTGTGAGAATTGTTTTGTAATGTTTCCTTTCAAGAACACTCTTCATTTGACTCTGCATGATAAATATTCTATTTGTTTCTGGTGGGTGCTTTCAAATGATAATATTTGTACTGGCCCAGAATTCAATAGGTCATAATATATATATCCATGAGATTTTGTTTCAAAAAGTTTAATTTCAAAGTTAGAAAAGCAAAATATTTTCAAAACGTCCCATGGATTTTACGACCACTTGAGTGGTAGTAATTTTATGATCAAGTTGTTAAAATAATTTTTCTTTAATTTTTCAATCATGTCTCGCATCACAATTGGTTGGAAATATAAAGGCTCCTTTTTTAATGGACTTCAAACCAATCAAGCATTTTCATTTCAGTAAGACCATACAACACAATCATTACAACAGTATTTTTCAAAGACTCGATTTTTCTTTGCCTGCTAAATAAGGGTTTGCATGTTTCCTGGGAAAATTTGTTTCATTTCATAGAATCATCATCAAAAGCAGAATGATTTTGTAGAACAATCTTATGAGTACTAATTCGCCGCCTTAGTCCATCCCACATATAATTTTATTTTTTGTATTGAATGTTGGTACATACTACAGCTGCATGTAATGAGCTATAGCTTTTGAATCAATTGAGATACAGACATCATTCAAAAACCAAATCTTAAACGAGCGTTTACTTGACATGTAGACCAAAAAATCATTCAATTCAGTTGCTACGAGTAACATAAAAAATATTCACCTGTTATTTAAGAAAATGAGACTACACCACTGACAAACTAAAAGTGTCTCATAAGGTCAACGAATTTTTCTTTAAAATAAATTCAACTACCGTTGAAAAACAAGCCTCAGAATAACTAAGCATGGACATCTCTTTTTATAAAAGCGCTATTGATGGAACCATCAGACAAAACTTCCTATATGTTTATACCACTTGTATTTGTAACTATCATTACTGCAGTTTCGTCCTATAAGGACATTTTCAAACGAATACAATGAACTAAAATAATTAACAATGTTAACCTTTATATACTCGGTATCTATATACACCACTGTATTGCCCTTAGTTTCAAATCTGGTAGTTATAGTCCTGGATGAAATACTCCTTTCCTATTTTTCAAATTTTTATTGGAACAGAAATAATGAAAGATTTGTAAATCTTGCCGGGAAAAAAAACTTCATATAAATTGATGGATGTAGCCATTACTACATGGTAGGAGATCATCATGAAAAATGAGACTTCCTATGTTTTTGCATTGCGGATGTAACATTTTAAATGGCCAAATCGACCTAGTCTATTCGCCAGTTTTCAGATTAGCGTACCCACATTGTCACAGGTAAACACAATTCAGGTACTCAGTTAACTTAAGAACCATCTGTTATTATCTAAAATGGTGTATAGATATATATGGGTTAACATTGTTAATTATTTCAGTTTATTATATTCGTTTGAAGATGTCCTTATACGACGAAACTGCAACGATAGTTACCAATACAAGAAGTATAAAAAACGTAGTAAATTTTATTTCATTCTTCATGATGATTGATCTCCTACTACCTACTAACCGAGTACATCCATCAATTTGATTCAATAAGACTTCGCAATAGTGGCGCAGTGATACTGTGCTGGACTCTTGATCAAAAGATCTTGAAAACAAATTCGCCTTCGACTGATGAAATTGTTCTATGACATAACGTGGATGATGAGACTTCAGATATAACTCGAAGAGTTATTAAACATATCTTCTTCTAGAACATGACATTGAGAATAATAGTTGTTGATGGTAATGGACTATATAATGAGTAATCTGGTTCACATGTACTCGATTTAGCTCTTTTTGGTGACATTTTCCAGCCCTGTCCAAAAATTACTACCAAGGTGTCATTCGATTCGTATTTTTGCCTAGAAAGTTTAAGGAAAGGTCTGAAAACGCTCCGATAAAAATTACAAAAGTTATAAACAATTAAGTGAAAAAAAAAGTGACTTTAGTTTTTTCTTAATATCTCGGAAAATTTTCAAAATTTTGGAAGTTTGAAAAAACATTTGAAAAGATCAATGAATTTGCGTAAAAAAAGTCCCGTCTCCCGAAACTGTATCTCGATTATTTATAATTTTTACAGAGCCCTGAAAATAGAGCCAAAAGCGGCTAGTCTGGCTTCCACGCGCCTTTCGTCACTCTGATATAAAAACAAAAAAAATTATTTAAACATATTAAATGTAAATATTAAGGAATGAAAAAATTCATGTAATGTTGGGATACATCAATAAACAATATTCCGCAGTCAAAAAATGTTTATCCCAATTTTAACGTTAATTATAAATTTGTTAATGTTAAATTTGTTAACTTTTTCTGAATTGAAAGTTAATATAAAAATCCCTATAATTATTAAACTAAAACCCTGGTATTTTTTTCCTTTGGTGAAGTTATTTAGTTGCAAAAAACGATTGTTAATTAACAAACGCATTTTTTAGCAACAAATAAATTTTTTAAGAAACCATTTTTTTCCCTAAAAATCATGATTTTTTTCAATTAACATAATGCAAAAAAATAGCTGTGAAAAATAAAAAAAATATATTATTAATTAGTTTTTAGCCATGAGACATTGAAATTTTTTATTAAACAAAAATAAATTTAAAAACAAAATTAAAACAAAAAAAAATTGTAATGTATTTTTTTTTAATTATAATTTTCAATTGTTAATAAAAAATAGAAAATAACAATTTTTTTATTTTGGCAACGGTAATCTATTTTTTTGCCTATTAAGGATAACTTCACCAAAGGAAAAAATGCCAGGGTTTCAGTTTAATAATTATAGGGATTTTTATATTAACTTTCAATTCAGAAAAAGTGATTAATTAACAAATTTATAATTAACATTAAAATTGGGATAAAATTTTTTTGACTGTGGATTATTGTTTATTGATGTATCCCAACATTACATGAATTTTTTCATTCCTTAATATTTACATTTAATATGTTTAAATAATTTTTTTTGTTTTTATGTCAGAGTGACGAAAGGCGCGCGGAAGCCAGACTACCTACTTTTGGCTCAGGGCTCTGTAAAAATTATAAATAATCGAGATACAGTTTCGGGAGTCGGGACTTTTTTTACGCAAATTCATTGATCTTTTCAAATCTTTTTTCAAATTTCCAAAATTTTGAGAATTTTCCGAGATATTAAGAAAAAACTAAAGCCCCATTTTTTGGAACCTTTCCTTAAACTTTCTAGGCAAAAATACGAATCAAATGACACCTTGGTCGTAATTTTTGGACAGGGCTGAAAAATGTTACAAAAAAAGTACATGTGAACTAGACTATGAGTACTTCAAAGGAGATGTAGTTAATATTAAATAACTTCGTTATTTTGTATATCAAAATAAACTGAAACATTTTTCGAGGATCTTGTAATATAATATTTTAACTGTAGTCAAATAGCTGATGATATGAAGATAGCATGGAGAAATGGTATGATTAGTCCATGAGAGCGATTCTAATAGCAGAAGTTTCGAAAATACCAAGAATAGTTGAAATAATAAAAACGTATAGGACTTATTGTGTGAGATGTAAAATATACCATAACATTCAATTATTTCAACATGGATACAGCATGAAACAATATCAACAGAAACTAGAGAATAACAATGAAGATGAATCTAGAAAAACTAATGATTACCATTTCATAATCTTAAGCTTGAACAATGAAGAACCGAACCATTGGTCAGCAGAAGACATGAAAGGAACAGAGAAGAATAAAAGTGGTATAAAGATAGTCTGAAGCTGAGAGTTCAACCAAACTTCAGCAAATCATGGTAAAATAATTACCAGTGTAAGGGCCGTTTTAATATTTTCTTAAGATTTTGAATCTGCTAAGTGTTTCATGGAATGAGGCGGTGTAACTGCTTCTACAGTTTCATTAGTGGAGGATGAAATTGGACGCCTGTGGATTTAATAATTGTGATAAACATTTCCAGACATTACTGATGTATGTATTTTGCATTAAATTGTCACAAAGGCTCACACAATCTTTAAAAAAATCCACTTTACAATTTTTTATTTTTTATGACAAAACATTCAATTTTCAGGTATGTATGATGGCCAGGAACATACACCAAAACTTCTTCAATGTTCTCATACAGTATGTTTACATTGTCTTACTCGAATAGCTGCGTCTCAGACCAGGGACACTGGTTCTTTTAGGTGCCCAATATGCCGAGAATTAATCAATATACCAAGAGGTGGTGTGTCAGCTCTACCTCCTTCTTTTCTAGTCAATCAACTGTTGGATTTAATGTCCAGACAAAGAAGAGAGGTTATACCGAAGTGTTCAGTTCATATCAATCAGGTAGGAATTTATTTGGTTGGCTTTTTTATTGAGTAAAAAAGTATCTATAACTCTGCTTTCTTAGGCACGACGTTTTTGTGTTTTTTTTTATTAATGACATTTTTATTTTATTGAAGGAATTGTTATTTTGTGAGACATGTGACACAGTGTTTTGTACATTATGTACTGGTGGTTCTCACAATGATGCTGCAAATAGTTGCGAACACACAATTATACCCTTCTCTATAGCCATCAAGAGGATGTCAGAGATTTTGTTGTATAAGGCAAATGACTGCATTTCGAAGGTAAGTTTGGATTAGTTTTCTTTATTTAATCCTTATTTATTATTTCCTCTACACTTAGTTGCCTTACTTCTGAATGATACCGAGTTTGCTGACAGTGCTATCATTAGATTCACAGCAAATAAGATACTAAACAAGCATTTACTCTGAATTTGTCTTGACACATTTATCGATGATGTCTTCACAGGTTAGGTACATAGTTTATACATGAACCCTAAAAAAAATTAAATGAAGAAATAAACATTTCAAAAAGATGATCGCTAATGTGAAATTATAGGGAAATTGATATTTATCTTTTTATTGAGCTAACTATTAACTGAAAAAAATAACGAATACCATGAAGATTGACAGCATTGCCTTAATCAGTAATAGAATTTAAATCTGATCTTTCAGTAAGTCTCAACAGTTTTTGACCTAACGACATACATTCTGTGAAACAAAAACGAAATATTGAATTTGCTCTGTGCAAACATATATTTAAAAAAAGGATTTGAAAAAATATGACCTGATTGGGAATTAAATCCGGATCACATGTTCTCTAAGCAGCCATGTTTAACAACTAAGTTGTTAGAGTCTCCAAACAGAATGACCGCTATACCTCATCCCCAATTCAATCTTTTGGTGTTAGTACGAAGGGGATGAAATTTGATAATTGTGATGAGCTTAACAAATAAACTTCATGCATCCAAATATTGATTTGTTATTTATTCTTGAATCGCTCACATATAGGAGTATCCTCAAGATTTTATTTATTTATTTACGTAAATATATTATCTGTTAATTTTATAACATAAATCCCATTACATGAAATAAACCGAAACAAAAAACAAGAGAAGTTAGCATCTGTCATAGAATTATGAAAGATTAAATTTGCGTAATTCAGAAATATTTGAAAGAAAAACTGAATTGAAAACGGAATTCAAAACCGGCTCTCCTGCATTCTAGACTGGCGAATTGTATATTATTCATTATTTGAATCACACTTAAGATATGGCATTCCATTTTGGGGCAGTTGCTGTAATTTTCTGTTCAATAGCATATTCATTTTACAAAAACGTGCCATTAGGTACATGTGTAAAGCTAAATTTAACGACCACTGTAAACCTCTATTTAAATCTCATAAAATTCTAACTGTAGTAGCATTGTATATTTTAGAAACGGTACTTATTGTAAAAAAACATTTGAATAAATTTGGTTCAAATTCTTCACATTATGTAACTCGGCAAAGTAATGACATCAAACTCCCACTGCCTACCACGTCTTTTGTATATGACTCTTTTATCTACAAAGGTGGCAAAATATATAATCACTTACCACTTGCAATAAAAACCATTGGATCCTTCTATAAATTCAAAAGAGCAGTAAAAAATCTATTATTAGACAGAGCCTATTACAGTCTGAATGAATACTTTAGTGAAACACTAGAATAATCCTTATTTGATTTCCATATGTCGCATAGTGTTGCTCATCTTTTATTATGTATAGTTGTGTAGATTTATATAGTATTAAGTGTGACATGTTACCTTTTATTAACAAGTTTAATTGTTGTTGACATATTTTCTCTGGTATCAGTGCTATGTATATTTTATATATATATTTTTTTAATTTTTTAACTTTGTAACCATGATGTTATTCATGAACAATAAAGTTCTTTCTCTCTCTCTCAAAAAAAAAAAAAATCATCAACTGCAGTATTGGAGCCGTCAAGCGGAATGATGACCTGATCACATCTTCAATTCAGCCTTTTCAGCATACTGTAAATTATCAGTATTAAAATTTCTCAATTGCTATAACAGATATTAATGTTGGAATTATAATGCTGGATGTAATTGTGTATCTGTATCACCTCATTATAACAATATAATTACCCGATTATCATAGCAATTCATGTATGCCATGAATTAAGGATATTTTCTGTTTCTGTGGCTTTACCGCGTGGCATAATATATGTATATTTCATAATAAATTAACTCATTAGTATTATTATTTCGAGGCTTCAGAGTGAATATAAATTCCAATGCATGAAATGTACTGAAACGAAATACAAGTGTATTTATCGCTATGAAAGACTGAATTTAAGAAGTGAATCTTCTGTCATTCTACTTAGCGACTCCGATAGCGTAGTTGGTAAATGCAACTGTCTAGAAAACAAGGGGGCCGAGTTCGAATCTCGGTGGGGTCACATTTATACAAATAAGTTATTCTCTTATATATGTATGCACATGACAAATTTAACCGTTTATATTTATGATACAGGCAGCACCCGATCCAGCTATAACTGTAATAGCTGAATAAACATTATGAACTATCAAAATATCACTTTTTGTTGGTTGTAACCGAAAACTTCACAACCTATCACTCAAACTTTTCGTAGGCTATAATTGTAATGTATAATAAAAATATCCCATACAAATGCACAATTTATAAGTGCTTAGGGGCTCCTTGTACGCACTTTAATTACTAATACTTCTGTAGAAATTTTATCCGAAATAATATTGATTTACTTTTAGTTAACACAGGCTCAAGAAGGGGTGAGTTCAGAACTTAGTAAATTAGTTTTAGCAAAAGAGTCTTGTTTGGAAAAAATCGATGATACATTCCAACAAATGCAGACTCTCATAGACCAAAGAAAACAAGAACTCATTGAAAATGTAAATACAATGTACACTGACAAAAAACGAGTATTGGAGGAACAACATTCTCTCATTGAAAATGAGAAAAATAAGGTTGTTGAAATGATTTTTTTTATTGCATTATTACATTTGATGTTTTTTAGGTTGAACAAGAATGTCAAGGCCTTCAATATCAAGTAGAAGTCCGCAACATTACACAACGAATCGAAATTTTATCAGAGAAGTTGGACTCAACTTTGGCACTGGGCGAGCCTCGAGAAAATTCATTCTTGACGTGTAATTTCAACTTGAATGATAGTTTGGAACAGATTCAGCAGCATCTCAGCGTTTTGGGAAAAGTAAGAACCAGTACAACATTTCCTAGCCTTTGCACTGCTAAATTAGAGGAAAATGTTGTGGCTGGGATCGAAAATTTCGTTACTCTCACCACTGTGGATTACCACGGAAATGTTCGAAAGACAGGTGGAGATCCTATACAAGCTGAACTTCAATTGGTTACACCAGGAGAGTCGAGCCAAACCTTCCCGGTACGTGTTGTTGACTGTGATGATGGTACTTATAAAACGTATTTTCGAGCACCCAAAGCTGGTCGCTATGGAATTCAAATATCTGTGATCGATAGACCTATCAAGGATAATCCGTTATATTTCGATGTTTCTGAGCATAATAATCCAGTTTGTATATATGGAACTAAAGGCAGTGGAAAAGATGAGTTCATGCAACCTGTAGCAGTTGCTGTAGATGAGAGAGATCAGACTATTTACGTACTCGATACAGGAAATTCCAGAATTAAAGTACTGAATGAAAATTTGGAGTTTCTTAAACATATTACAAATGAAGGACTGCTTGGAAGAAGTTGTACAGGTGAGAATAATAATTCAATGAATATTAATGTTTTTTCAGAAAACAATGAGTTTGTCTTTCAAATCAAAAATTATTTATAATATTCTCTTGGTATTGCATATTTGACAAAAATTCAGTTTATAAGTGATGGGAGTTTATAGGTCATTCATTTGAATGCTATCTTGAATTGATTAAGTTGAGTTGCACAATTGAATTGCCAAGAACTCGAAGTTTATAAATAATGTGAGATAAATTGATAGTTCAGAAATATAATTTTTTTTTAAACGACAGATATTTTTTAAGCGTTGAAATTTTCAAAAGAATTCAATAAAAGGCATAACAATTTTTATTTAGTTCCATCCTCACCATAGAACCATGAAAGTTTTGAAAGGAAAAATTTTTAGAGGCGATATTATAAAAATTATTGAACTGTTGCTTTTCAAATGTGAGCAGTTGCGTTTTAATAGGAAAATTAGGGCACACCAGAATGTAGTATTTATTTTTCTATGATGTAATGAAGAACAAAAAGTCAGCGGGTATATGATACACTATCCGTAATAACATTGAAAAAGATATTACATGTTATCATTAAAGCTTTCATTTAAAGCTTTAAAGAAGGCACTGATCAAACTGTTTCATAAAAAAGGTAATCCAGAGAATGTAGGCAATTTTTTTTAATATGATATTTTTCTCAACTATTTCAAAAAGTAGTGGCCAACAGAATGTTTCAATATCTGGGAATGAACGAGTTGTTTAGTATTTGCCCAGTGGCTTTGGGAAAAAAATAGGTCCATGGAGACTGCTTCTTATTTTCTGCTTGATCACACATATAGATTGGTAGTAATAAATGCGTTCTTTCTTTGAGTTTTTAATATAGCTTTGAAAAGCTTTCGACTCAATTTGTCCTGAGTTTTTAGTGGTTGAATTAACTGATTTAGGTTCACCTAGCAATATAATCAATTGGATTGGTTCCTATTTGACGTAGAGAGATATGCTAGTATTTCGAGGCGGTTCTTTCTCATCGGTGTGCTGAAAGACTCAGTTCTTGAACCTTTACTGTTTTTATTATATGTCGATGATCTACCGGCACAGGTGGTTGATAGTCATATAACCATGTTCGCTGACGGTATTTCCATAATTATATCAGACCATAATGTTGTGGAATTGGCCGTGGTACGATCGGAAGACCGTTGGTTCGATTCCTGCCTCGACCAGATATTTTTCTCGAGATAATTTATCTGGTTGAAGCTGGGATGATTCTGCAACCGTGTTAGGAATCACACGTTTATAAGACCTCTTTAGTCCTTAGCTCGCACAAGTTTCTCAACTTCTGAGAGTTGTCGTTCGTATGGGGGCGACAGCTGATTAACGGAAAAACAGATTTCAAACAGATTTTTTAACAGATTTAAACATAATGCTGCTGAACAGTTTGTTAACAAATTAGAAAAGAATGTGAATGGGTTTAGTGCATGATGTCGAAGAAATAAGCGTATTCTCAACATCTGCAAATCAACTTCAGTAAAATTTCATTTTGGAAGGCATGTTACAGAAGACACTTGTGTAATTGATGAACTTTAACCTGAAAATGAATCTATATCATGAAATGTGTCATGTATACAATCATAATTTAGAAATATTTCTTAGTAATGCTTCTGAACATGACTATTCGAAATAAAAATCTGTAACGAATCCCTTGCGATATATTATCACACTCTTAAAATTGTCTGCAATATAAAACCATCAGTTGCTACAATAACGTATCTAATAAAATCAAACAGATAAATAGTGATTTTCCACAGTGAATTGAAGCTTCTGTATAGTGTGTGTGTGTGTGTATATATGTGTATATAGGAATAACGTAGGAAAGTTGAATCGGATGTAGCAGTCTGAGATTTGTATACACATTTCCATTTTAGTATTTGAAGTAGCTCAAAATTTGTTTTGGCAGGCAAACCAATTTCTTGTATGTAAACATTTTTTAAATTGTCACACAAGAGAACAAATTGTACTCTATTATATTCTAATAAATTAATTGGATGTAGCAGTTACTGCATTGCAGGAGATTCTTATGAAAAATGAGAAATAAAACTTTCTATGTTTTTTACCACTTGTGTTTTTAGCTAACGTTACTGCATTTTCGACCTATAAAGACATTTTACAACGAATACAATACACTTTTTTTTATTGTATTCGTTTGAAAATGTCCTTATAGGACGAAGCTGCAGTGACGTTAGCTATAAATACAAGTGGTAAAAAAACATAGAAAGTTTCATTTCTCATTTTTCATATTATATTCTACTCGACAAAAATGGTCGTTACTCGCTTGAATTTTTTATGACACTCGTTTTCGACTTTTGTCGACAAACTTCGTTCACACTCGTTGAAATAATACTATCATTAAGGATTTTTTTACATTATGATTTAAAAAGGCACTACTTATAAGTTTATGAAATTCAGTAAGAAACAAAAAAAACATATTGCCACCAAAAATATTCTTATGAAATCATAAAAAGGAAGCTATCTGGAATAAAGTAGATATCACAATTGAGAAATGTGCCAATATATGTAAAGAAAAAAGTGATAAATGTCAAAATAATGTGGTTAATTATGATTACTTTCATGCTCAGTAGCATAGAAATTGAAATTTAGCTACTTTAACATGAAATCAGTTAATTTTTGGTTAGTTATAATTTGATTAACAATCCATTCCTAGCGACTTCAGTTTCATTCGAAAAAGAATTCACAATAAAATTCTCATGAAAAAGATTCATTAAAAATATGGTTTCATTGATTGAATTTGACTCAGTTCAAATAGTTTTTGTTTCAGTGTTTATTGTTTTTTTTTTAAGTTATGAATTCACAATTCATACTTAGTGAGTTCAGCTCCATTCGAAAATGAGTTGAGCCCACAAGATTCTCATTAAAAATTGCAGGTGAAATTATTTGAAATCTGAATAAAATAGATAAAAGTTGCTTTGAAACGCATATTTTATCTATTCTATCTAGATTGAAGGGAAATATTGAAAGAAACTAACTAGATAAATATGTTTCTAGGTAAAACATTATTCATCCAAAAAACAAGAATTTAATACCAGGAAATAGGAAGATTGTTCTGAATCGGGAAAAGGGAAATCTGAATTTTGACCCAAAAAGATACAGCATAACTTTTTCAAAAACCAACCAGTTTGTTAGTGATTAATGTTATTTGAGTGTCGACAAGTACTACAAAATAAATTTTCCATATACCAAATATTGAAATAGAAAACAGGTCCATTTTTTCGAATCTTTCACCATAGCCAAGGTGTTCTTGCATAAAAAAAATATTCATATATGAAGTATTTACTAGGGGTGAAAAAAAAAGTAAATATTGATAGTGAAGAAAAAGAACATAACAAATGAATACACAAATTTACAATATGTGCTTAAATAACAATGTATGAATTGAATGAAATTATTCAGAAATGTAGTTGATGAAATGTATATCATGATTTATCGAAATCCATTATATTCTGAAATGTTTTTCATGAAGTTCCTATTATCCATTCTATTATTTTATTTTTATATGAAAAAAGATAAGAAATTTTTAATATAATGAGACTACTAAATAAACTGCAGCATTTTGGTGTGACCTCCCGCTACAATTCATTTGACATTTTTATCAAATAAATATTGCTGTGTTCGAATAGATGACTTTCAAAACCATACCCAACAGTAAGTGGCGTTTCCCAGGGATATGTTACTGCTTTTCAATATATTTGTAAGCAATCTTGTAAGAGCATTTCAAATCAACGTCTCCCTCTTTGCCGAAGATACAAAATTGTATACAAACCCAATCCTGGATAGGCCATGGCCAATGACCTTCAGCGAGTAGAAAAGTAGTGCCAAAAGTGGCTCCAGAATCTGTATGAGCAAAAATGCCATGTTCTCCATCTTGATTCTTATAAGCCAGGAGAGCAGTATTGCATTAGGGCGTTCTACTGAAACTCGTAAAGCACCAAAAAAAATTCACTGTTACAATAAGCCATGATATAAAATGAAAAACACACATTGGAAAAACTATAACATTATTTTTGTTTCTTAAAAAATACAGAGTGTTTATTAAACAAGCGGCAAAAATTCAAGGGACTATTCCTTGTACTATTTCAAGGATATTTTGTCCTTTGGTGATTTTCGATGGGCCGCTTTGTTTCGAAGATACGGAGCGACATACAATTTCGACAATAACAATTTATTACCAAAAATCACATGTTATGTTTCTTAATCTACAACAACTGTTGAAAATGACTACCCCCCCGCTAAATCCAATCTTCTCCTCATCGACTCCCGATCTCTTTCAAAAACACCAGAATCGTTTCTGATTGCGTCACACCCAGCAAATTGAATGTCTGCATTCAATAATAATCATCGCCTTGAATCAAATTTTCTCAAAGTGATCTTTTTAAAACACTCAAAATCCTCCATGAACACAACTCAGTGAATTGGGACTTTTTGTGCGGAGTAATGATGAAAAGCTGAGGAGACATCCATTTGAAATAGTGAAAGGAAGATTCCCAAAACTGTGTTGCCAATATTTTCTGTGCAATCATATTATCATCCACTGCCTATATCTTTAATTGATGTAACCTTTTATCTTAGTTTTAGCTTTCGATACAGTTAGCCATGATTTACATCTAGAAAACCCATATCATAGTTGTGCTAGAGGTGTAGTATCTTTAATAAAAAATCAAATTCTGTTGAAAATTTATAGACAATGGCAGTTCAGCTACTGATAAAATTGCAAATTTTATTTAACTATTATAATTACTCAAAACAAAATGTGTTCTTACACATTATGTTATAGATGAATGATATCAGAGTATATTTCATTTCATATTGTATTGATCTATTCCAGGTATCGATGTTTCAAATGATGGTGTTATCGTAGTTAACTGGAGGACCAAGTATATCACTGAGATGACCAATAATGGTGAAACAATAAAATCCTTCACTAATAATGCTTTTCAAGAGCCAATCGATCTGGCAGTTGATAAGAATTATGGTCACATTTTGGTAGCAGATAATGGAATGAGTTGTGTATTTGTTTTTGATGCTGATGGAAAAATATTGTTTCAGGTGAGCAGCATTCTAAGCAGAATAATTTGGCAGTAAAAATAGATATGTGACTTGAAAATGAAAAAAATCTTTTCAAAAATAATTTTATCAGAAGAGAAAACAGTTGTTACAGTAATTATTTGCACTTGAAGTAAAACATTCTGAAAGTGGCATGTTGAATACTTCTACTTTTTGTTTAGAAATCTGAGGAAACCACTCAAAAAACTTTTTTACAAAAAATTCGAATTCACATTGCTGTCACTGTTATAACTTCACAGTGTTTACGTTTACAGCTAATATGTTTTCTCTGATTTTATCTGTTGAAAGCTCCAACGACAACCCTCAGAGTAGAAATTTGTGCGGGCTAAGGATTAACAAAGTTTTACCTTGTAACGTTCGGTTCCTGTTACAAATTTCAAGTAAAATTCATTCACATAAAATGATTCCCATTCTGAGATTCTATTAATGTTCGCAAGTTCATTGCGAACAAAAAGTATTCACTTCCATTTATTAAATGTAGGTGAAAATAAGGGAAAAACTGAAATATTTCTTGACGTACTAGTGTGTCGACTTTGGTTGTCAAACTTAGAATTAAATATCCCTAGAACTCGTTGTTCTAAGTAGTACTTAAATTTATAAAAACTTTGAATCTATATTTTCAAAAACTGATTATTTGATTTGTTTATATACTTTATACTTTTTTTATAATTTAAAAGTAGACTCAAATATCAAAGTTTTGAAAGAAACGAATCAATTGTTCTTATAAGAATCAAGCGAAGTAGATTATTGAGTCAGTTTCTCGTACAATCTAATCTAAACATGAGCTATTCACTGTTTGGAGCTTTGAACTTTTTCCTCAGAATAATTATTGAAAATATTTCATGTGTGCAATGTGTTCCTAGGTTGGAAAAAAAGGAACATTCAGTTTGATTTCTTCTGTTGCTGTGGGCCCATTAGGAGAAATAATCGTCGCAGATTCTCGAGTGCAAATGTTCTCGGCCAAAGGAGATTTCATGGAAGTAGTCTATGATGAAGGAAAAGGTAAGTTTGCTACAAAAAGAATATTTGTAGAGTGAACAATATATACGCAATTAAGGAAGTATCTAGTACTTTAATAATTTTTCGACCTCTGTGCCAAATTATTGCATAAAGTATATAATTGAAGTATAGTCAAAAGCTGTGTTTTCTGAATACAAAAAGGAAATAGAATAAATTTCATTAAATATGTCGCATCTGTCTGCCTTATTCAGAAGCAATCTGTTGCTTTTGTAATTATTATATTCATTGCAAATCTATTGAAGTGATGTTCACTTACATTTATAACTACAGTTAATGAAAATCAACTCTGTTTTGTACAGGCACTGCAGAAAAATCCTGAAAATACTCTAAATGTGGTGCTTGTGCGAAAATCTCAATTTACTTTCAAATCGCTGTGGATTACATACATTTTAAGGATGCCATACTTATAATGGAAGTTTTAATTAAAAAGTGTATTTTGAGGTGTTTTGTAACGACAGACAACTGTACTTTTCTGATGCTTCTGACATATATTAGGTGTGTGAAAATATTGATCTATTAGACACATTCACTCCATTGTGGTGAATACATGTTTTAAAATAGTATAACGTTGATTAGAATCATTACTGTTGATCAGAAAAATTTCAAACAATTTATTGTGTTAATTCAGGTGGATCAGGTAGTTCATGATATTGATTAACCATTTATTTCTCAAGAAACATGCAATTTGTTTATGGGAGGTTGATAAACGAATTTAAATACAGAAGAAATATAAGAATGCATAAATTTGTTGGAAAAAATACAACTGGACAGTGACTTATTGAAGAATAAGAAACAGAAAATTACCTATGAAATTCTGCTCACTAGTGTCAACAACCTGACCATCAAAGATTTCCTAGACAGAACTAAAGATACAGCAAAAAGTTCAGCAACCTGTTGTCTCCCATCTGCCCTTTATTTAGCAATCTTTCAAAATTCGCTAATATTCCCTACATTTACCTTTCCACATTAGTAACATATCTTCTATAACATTCACTAGTCTATGCTTTCCATTAATTTTTCATATCAAATTGTACATGATACTGCTGAATATTTATTTTCTTATATCATGCATTTTGTCTACTGCCTGATACACGATTTCATAAAAAGCATAAACGATACAAATATATCCAATAGCACCGAAATCACCTTCATTAAAATAATTATAATGAGTTTGCATTTCAAAATTGTAATTTGAATCAGAGTTGTAATGGAATCTTGTTGTTTTGTGTGCCATTCCATGCTCCAAACTTTTGTTGAGTCTAATCAACCAGTAACTTGACATATTTATAAGGTTTGCCTATATCACTGGAACTTTATTTCTCAAAATGGCAAACGTTTCGGTAAGTAAATATACATATTTCCATTCGAAGCATTTTCCACCAATAATTTTTTAGGCTTTGAGAATTACTTTCCGAAACATTATCCACTTTGAGAAAGCTGACTATATGGTAAAATCCTACAACTCATTTCATTTATAGGTAAAATTTATGAACTTCAATTTTCATCTCATAAACACTCTGCCTCCTTTAGAGAAAGTGTTAGAGTTAGCCGCTCATAACCAAATCTGCACATAAATTGAAGACAGCAACCTTTTGATGGAGTATCAATCAGGTTTTAGATCGCAAGACTCATGTGAAATTGCTCTCTAACTCACCTTGTCTAAATGGACACTGTCAATTGATGACAATAAATATGTAGTAGAAGTAGTTTTAGATTTCAAAAGAGCGTTCGAAACTATAGATATATCTATTTTTCTATCAAAATTAGAGTATTATGGAATAACTGGTAGGGTGTTGTTATGGTTCAGAAGTTATTTACTCAACAGATCTCAATGTACTAAAATAAACAACGTCCTGTCAAGCCAAAAAGCAATTGATACCGGGGTCCCCCAAAAGAGTCTACTTGGCCCTATTTTATTCATACTTTAATTGAATTACAAAAATTTTATTAGTGTCTGTGAATTCATCAATCACTTTGCAGATGATACTTATAATGCAGCAAGCGACTCTGATATTCATAATGCTGTAAACAAAATTAATTTGACTCTTGAAAACATGGCGAAGTTTTTGAACATAAACAAACTCAAACTAAAAACCACTAAAACAGTTTATCTCGAAAACGGTTCAAAATAGAAATAGTATTATCTGAACAAAGTTAATCTAAAATTGGATGTAGAGCTCAAAAATGTTGAAATATACAAGGTGTTCTATTTGAAAAAATTGAGTTCCATTCATTTTTTCATGAGATCAATGTATCTGCATTTTTTGAAGACCCTGAATGAGGCAAATGAAAATATGACTCGGAGTGAAGATCCTCATAGTATCACTCCACTCCATTTCAAATTTGATCGTTTTAGTGCAAGAGAGTTCAAGATTATCAGCATATAAAAGTTCATTTTTGGTAAAAAAAATATCGAAATTAATTTATATCTTCTAAACGGTAATAGGGAAATAGTATATGAATTTGTTGACAAAGTGATAATGAATCATAATATGATATTATATACGGGGTGTTCCATTAGAAAAATCAAAGAAGCCGCCACTTTATAGTAGAAGCGACAACGCCGCTTCGTCTAAAATATTTTAGGCGTTTAGATCATATTGACTTATGCATACTGTGGAATTTTCAGGTTGATCCGTTGAATAGTTTGCCAGAAACGGCTAACTAACGCTCATCATGAAAAGCCCTGTATTGTAGATTTATACATGTTTTACATTATAGAAAGTTAAAAAGTTAATCAATATCGAGTAATATTTTTTTTTTAATGTAGATTACCAACAGTTATCCACTTTTGCGACAGCCAATCTTTGAACTTTCATCTTCGCCTACTGCTACATGATCTCTGTTACAACACTGAATTTAATGACAGAACAGCCTCTGCTATCACATGAAACTAACTGAAGCTACTCAGTGATGAGATAGCTATTTTTCAGTTACCCTTCAACTAATTTTGAACAAAATGTAATGTTATTAATGTAAGAAAATCTCAGTTTTTGATTGATTTAAGGAAAATGTTTTCTTGAGTCAAGAATAATAGAGTCAGTTATGACTGTTGATATTTTGTCCAAATCATTCTGATAAATAAATGTAATGCAACTATTCATTTTATATGTTTTGAAGTGTTTTATGCTAATTTCTTCAATATGTTATCGCAGGTAAGGGGCGCTATGGTGGAGTTTCAGTGGATGCAGACAACAAAATCCTTCTGACAAAAACTGAACAAAAAGGAAGATCTTACGTACAGCTTCTCTCTTTGACTGAACACTCTCTAAATCAGTGTATAGATTCCTATGATGCTAAACTCAAACGTCCAAGTGGCTTGGCAGTAACTAATGACAATCACGTTATTGTTGTTGATTTGGGCAACAACTGCATAAAAAAATATCGGTACTGGTGAAAAGTCATAATGTATTTGCTTTTTCAATTGTTGGCTCCGACAACATTTACAAAGCTTCAAATAAGACCTATCATCAGTTTTGTAAGAAAAAAATTTGATAAATCTATTGCAACTGGTTTTAATCTCTCAAGAGCTGTAATATGAGGCGCAACATTGTGAAGAATTGATTGAGCTCTCTATTTAAAACATTCAGATTACTTTATAATGGTGCGTCCAATATGCATGAAGGAATTGAATAAGAGATATGCTGTCGACTTGAAAATGCCAGTTTTGCTTTGCTTTGTTGGTTCAGGGAAGTTTTTATTTGCTTTCTACTCATTTTTTTGTCATATGGTTCCAGTTTTAGTTTTTCAAAGTGGCTCTACTCTAGATATAACCATTCTTAGAAATATAAAAATAAACCATGCTAATGATATCATGTTTTTTACATCAAGTTGAATATCATATAACTGGAACCTCTCGTATAAAATGAATCTATTGAAAACTCTTTTCCCTTGGAATAAAAATACTGCCTCTTGTCTTACGTTTTACTGTTTCGCATCATCAGTAGATGGCTAAAATACATGAGTTTTAGTTATCTTCTGATGACACTAACTTAGTTAACGAAATGCATGTCAAGGGATAGTATTTTTGTTCTGCTATAGGAAAAATGTTTTCAGTAGAATATCGTATATGTTTTTGTTAGTTTTGTAAACAATTGATTATTTAATTCCATTGAATCAACTTCCGCATTGAAAGCAATTTTCAAAAAAAAATCTTGACAAAATCTGTTATTTTGTAGTTTGAATCTTTATCATTTTCTATATAATAGTTTGTGGAAATACCTGCTTCTTATAAGAAAATCTAAGAAATCGTTTTCGTAGCAAATAGACGAGGCTACTTTTGTATTTGCAATCTCAGCAATAGAATAAGATCACTGAAATTCTTCAAATGCCCCAACGTTTCTATTTGCACAATTGGACGGTACATTAAATAGACTCCTATATTAGTAACAGTTTTGGGAGAATTGATTTTTAATTTGTTTGTATTTATTTGATAAAAAATTCGCTCTCTTTCATTTTGTTCAAAATAATTGAGGACTTCTTACCTCCTTTCACGCTTGCTGATAGTTTCAAGGAAAGAGCTTTTATGGTTAAACTCCTTTGTATGTACTCTGTGAAGTCTTAAGATTTTTTGCGAATCACGAATTATGATGATATAAGAAAAAAAGTGTATTCTCAAGAACTAATATTAACCTAACAAAATACGGCTGCATAATGCAAACTCTAGCTGGGCAGACAATGCAACAAAAAAATAGACAGTTTGTCATGTTTTAAGTGAATGTGATGCAGTGGATCATAGTAGGCAAGAAATGTATGAACGACCCAAACTATGTTCAGAACATCCAATAAAAGAACTGTACAAGCTAGTGCAGTACAAGATTATAAGAATGGCTGTGATGAAAAATAGGCCTTTGTGAGCTACATAATTTTCTGGACTTGTGAGAGGTGGACGTCAGATGGCTCCCATGTAGCATAAAAAAATCTATAGAACAAACACAAATACTTCTCCCACCCACCAGAACGATAGTACTCTTCTCCACCCCATCAGGAGTACTAGTTGTATCGGTTGTAACTTTCAGTAGATGAGTGGATAATGTATGCAAAAATAGTTTTTCGTAAAAAGTTTAGAGGACAGAGAGCATGAAAGCAGTTGACATGACTTTCGAATTTCATATAAATATATGTTATCTTCATGAAGTAACTTACCAAAAACCATAATTAATATTAGAAAAACTCACAATATCGCATAAATATATATATATATATATATATATATATATATATATATATATATATATATATATATATATATATATATATATATATATATTTATGCTCTTATGGCTCTTCTATGGCACCCCACAAAAAAATCATAATACAAAAAAAATTGGAATCAGTACAAAGTATGGCCTCCACGCTGGTTTATTACGGCCCTACATCTATCGTGCATCGACAAAATGAGATTGTCAATGTCTTGTTGAGGTACATTTGCCCATTCAGCGATTAAAAGCTCTTTCAATTGAAACGTTGTGTGAATGTTCCCCATATGCGGAGTAATTCTTCGTTGAAGCATATCCCACACATGCTCGATGGGATTCAGGTCCGGTGATTGTGCTGGCCATGGCAATACATCAACTCCTTTGTTGGTGAGCAAGTCAGTCACTAGACGCGCGACATGTGGACGAGCATTATCGTGCATTAGGTGGAAGTTTTCACCAACAGCACCAGCAAACGGACGGACTATAGGTAAAAGAATAGTGTCGAGGTACTGTCGAGCTGTGAGGGAGCGATTTGGAAAAACGAGATCGGTTCTGCCGCCGATCATGATTCCGCCCCATAGCATTACTGTACCACCTCTGTATGTGTGGACTTCCTGGACGTGTCTCAAACGTTCATTATTTCCAGGTCGTCTCCACAGTCTTACACGACGAGAATCTGGATGAAATCAAAATCTGGATTCATCTGTAAACAAAACTGGCCCAATCATTTGCATCCCAGTTTTGATGTTCTTGACACCAATCTAATCTTCTACCGCGATTGCCTCTCGACAAAGGTGGACATCTAAGTGACATTCCATTGTGGAGATCTGCTTCATGCAGTCGATTTCTGACAGTATCACGACCAATGGTTACCTGGTGCGTCTGTTGCAACACGTTAACCAACTCAGGTGCTGTGATTGTCGGTTGTCTTCTTGCGGTTAAGACCAAAAATCGGTCTTGAACTGCAGTTGTAGCGCGTCCTCGCCCTGGATGTTGTTCGGCTGGACTGCCAGTTTCACGGAAACGCCGCCACGATAGACTGATAACACTTTGGGAGACCCTCAAACGAAGAGCTACATCATTTTGTCGCATGCCACCTTGAAGAAGCCCTACAGCTCTATTCATCTCAGCCGATGGTAACTGATGGCGTTCCATGTTAAAGCACAATATTTCCAGTTTAATTGCTGAGCAAGAACTGCATAGAATGTACAAACTCGGCACTTTCAGATTATTCATTTTAGCCGATAACCTACAGTTTGTAAGAAATTTGATAAAAGATTAGTTACCGTTTTTGCAGGCTTTGTTTAACCCATAGAAATCTACAGGGTGGTCGAGTGTACCAATTTAATCGAAATTAAACGACCTCATGCATTTATTTTTATGATATTTAGTATGTTATAAAAATATCCCTAGACTTTTCCGATGTGTATATATGTATATATATATATATATATATATATATATATATATATATATATATATATATATATATATATATATTTATTCTTCTCAACTTTGTTTTATGATAAAACTTTCATGCTCATTTACGAAATTTGTTTATTTTAGATAAGAAAATTTCGAGATTTAATTTCGAAATGTTCATTTTCTAGTACATATATATCTCTCCTCTATACAATCTTCAGACAAAGTTTGATTGAGTATTGATACATGTGCTGTTTCTTCCCCTCTTGGGGCTTTGTTACTAGTTAACAATCTTTGTCTTAGACGCAGGTTTCATACATGCAGTTGAGTCACATTGAAATTAATCAAGTTCCAAGCACTTTGCTGTTTGGGTCGGAACTTTCTTGCACTGATGAGATGTAATTCCCCGAAACCGGGGAATTCAATATCCAGCGTGGTATTAGCCGGGAAAGTACTTGTTTTCCAGCAGGCATTTACCAGAATCCACAGTGTAGGTAGAGATCAATATTTTGATATTTCAATTCGAAATATTCATTTTCTAGTTTATATTATTGTTTAAAATGTATTCTACTTATTTCCATCAAAGTTAAAAATAAAGTAGAAAAGTGTCTCTTCGTGCCGTGTCTCCATTTCTTTCCAAAATGCTATATAAGCTTGTGGCATGTGTATATACATACATCATGATTATCAAGAGTCTTGATATAAATAAAAAAAGTAATGTTTCATTGTCTGATTGATTCGGCCGTTACTTGATGATCCATAGTAATTTCATAATTCCACAAATTGTGGAGATCAAATCGTGAGATGCAGTTTATGAAAATGTTTCATTGGACATAGCAAACCATAAACAGGTATTTCGGGTTAGTTGACTATCATCATCAATCATCAACACCCAGCAAGTCAGATACATATGTGGTCTGTGTTAGATCTTACCTTTTAACGTGTGATTCCTAACACGGGTTGGACGACTGCAAGTGAAAATCAATCGTTTAGTCTGGGGCTTGAACCACCGACCAACACGGCAGTCAATTCGATTGAGTGAACAAAACACCCACGTCAAACCGACCGGCTACCGACCGACCGATGTTTCTCAAGTGTCTTGATTATAAATCTTGAAAGTTTCATTGGACATACCACTCTTCAAAAAACAAACCATAGACACGTGTAATGGACTTGTTGACTCTTATCAGTATAGTGTAGCCAAGTGCAAGGGTCGGCCAAACTACTTTGTTCGAAACTTACTTTCCACATGTCTCAAATGTAAACGTGTTAGGAATCATACGTTAAAATGTAAAATCTCGTTAGTTCTTAACTCGCACAAGTTTCTCAACTTCTGAGAGTTGTCGTTCGTATGGGGGCGACAGCTGATTAAGGGAAAAATAGATTTTAAACAGAGATTTTCAAAGCCCTAGACATCTCCAATCGAGTTACCTGAATAATCATAACTGATGTGTACATAACGAATTCAGGAATTATTTTTACTAATGTTTAGAGCATGTTTAGTTTACTGTGTCTATTTTCAGTGTTATTTCTTTTCAATTAGAAAGGGGGATATAATTTGAAAGCACTTTCTTGTGTACATGTATAAAAGAATAGATTCGCGAAGGAAAACTTTTTAAATAATATTAATGGTTGGCCATAAAAGTTCAATAGTGCAACACAACAACAATATCGATTTTCAATTATTATCAGGTGACACTTATTCAAATAAATATATTGTTAAAACATGACGTGTGTTGTAAAAAAAGAATCAACATATTGACAAGAAAAATATTTTTTATATTGTGACTTCAGTCAATTCAGCCATTCAATTATATTGCTTTGGACTAGTTTGTGTAGGTTACTCCTATTTTTATTTCATTTTCACTGAAATATTCAACTCGGTTCTCCACTTAATAAAAAATGCCATCAGATAAAGTTCAGGTTGGGCATTTTTCGTGCTGCATAATTTCCTAACAGTATCTGTAACTGTCATGTTTTAAATGTTGAGGTTGAATTTGGATTTACCAATATGATTTTTTAGTGTACGAAATTTGGTTTTATATCTATATATGTTTGTATCAAATGTACAATTGTCACCCATTGAGTTGCTTAATTTCTTTCTGTATTGTTTGGATAGGAAAATAGCTGTGCTCTGTACTTAGGTTATATATATTTTTATTTTGTAAATTTTTCATACAAATTGACCTTTGTCTAGTCATTAGTCTGTATTTTTGTATACTCTGTACTTGATTATTTATTGTAAATATAAAGAATTAAAAAATTAATGACATTTACTGAAATAAATAGCGCCACAATGTGGAAAGCAAGCAGTTGGTTAACTAATAATTTGTTCTCAAATTGGTAGTTCGGCCCCGAATAAAAGGACATGTTCTTACAACATGGTTCACCGAGATTATTGTCCCTGTGGAATAACAGTCACTCTAATTAGTATAGAGAAGACATTGAAACACATAAATAAAGACAAGTTTAAAAAGCCAAGGAAACAGAAGATTAATGAAGTCTGTCTTTATTGATAGGAAAATTTCGTGAAATAAGCAATTCTTATTTATGTATTGACACATAAATGAGAATTTACTAATATCTGTTATAAAAATCATTTCTATTGTTCATATAACCATAATTATTTTCAATTCATCAAATGTGTATCTCACCAATATTTATTTATTTATATATTTCCAGTGGATTACAAAACGAAAAAACCCAAAGATAGTATTCACAAATGATGAGGTGAAAATAAAGTAAATTATTTGATTGTATTATATAATATCGTGTTATGAACAGTTGTTATTCAAGTGCAGTGCAAATTATAATCGACATAAAAATGATTATATGAATTTTTGGGGTACAGAGGTACGTTAATTGAAAGTTGGTTCAATATAGAGCTACTGTCGTAACAATTATTTATTATTTTATATGAGAACTTAATATCGGCTATTTGGCGTCTATCTGCCAATGATATCAGATTGAGTTGTTTTTTAATTTGCATTGGATTTTTGAGATTATGAAAGACTTTTCTATTGATATACGTACAATGTTATCCTTATTTATACTATAGATACCTCTTGTAGGTACCTGCGTCTTATGGGTCTTAAATTAATTTCACAATGTTGCCTTATCTACTAGTCTTACATTAATTTTACAATGTTTCCTTATGTAATAGTCAGGTAGATCTGATAATTGAAATATCTCAACAAGCTATATAGTATACTATTAGGTATTGGTCCACCATCGTTATTCATAACATTATTATGTTTACTTTTTTCTACACTCTCATAGGCATCTAGATTCCTGTTGTTGTTATTTTGTCCAACTAATCTTAATGAACTAATGTCTATGGAATGGTTTTGTTGCAAAATACTAAGTGTTCCTTATATCTTATTTTGATAGATCTTTTTGTCTATCCATAATATTTTGCATCACGGTCTCTACATTTAATTTCGTAAATTCCAGACTTTTCTGAATTCTCGACTTTGTCATTTGGATTTTCTAAAAGGCTCTGCAGTGTATGACTTGTTTTAAGAGCGCACCATACCTGCAACTGGACCCTCGAACTGCATCTAACGGTAAATGTCTGAGAATATGGTGGGCGGTCCTATTTTTACAATCACAGACATACTGAACAAGGGACGCCTCCTTCTATCTTGATGGATATATTCATTACGCAAATCGACAAGTTAATGTTGTTGCGACTCGAATACACACACTACAGAGGGGGCACGGCAAACTCCATAGACGGAGCGTAATTGTTTTACTTTTGGAGATTAATTAATCGTTTAAATATTTTCAATGGTGAACGATGTTTTATTATTCTATTATTATCATGAGGCTATTGCCAGAATCATTTCATCTTCAACAAAGGTTGTCCTACATTGGTCGTAATAAAATTCCTTCTAGTTTCGAAAATGCACCTATATTATCAAACAGAAAAAAAATCTGAATCGAATGACACTTCAACCATACTTTTAGGAGCCGGCAAAAAGTTTTGACCTAAAAAGCATTTGTGAACTAGACTTTTCAACGGTATGTTAACTGGCGTGGTGGATTGCGAATGTCCAATTTCCTCGGGTATCTAGGATCTATCAATTCGGGCAGGAGGCAATTGTTGTAAAAATTTTCCAACTTTGGTTTCATTTTATTCGTCCAGAATGAATCGTCCTTGATAATCAAAAAAAATCCTATCAATTTTATAAGGTCATGGAATATAAAACAGAATTAATACATAAAGTGCTCAGCCTATAATTTTAATATTTATAATCAGAAATATTTTTGAATGATTGGGGTGAGTTGTTGAAGGCAGTTAAAACATGGATGAAAACCAATTTATCGTTTTGATATCACAGATTGTTATAGGTATGTTACTAAAACTCACCTTTTCAACTAAAATTCCCAACGGAGTCCAAATTACAAAATAACACAGGGAACGCTGAGTAATGTGTAGCTGTCCTTGTACTTGATAGTAATAATTATGATTTTGTTTTAGCTGTAAGTGTAGATTCTCATCTAGAGTACAGAAATTTATTATTTTTTGCTCGATTGCTTCTTTGGGGTGCATTTTTGGCGCAGTTTTGGGGCACTTCACCTCAACAATGGCGTCATCTCCTATCAACCCATCAGGACTGGCTCCAAAAATATAGTCGTATTCATCAATGAACATTCCACAAGGTTCAACCTGTGACAAAAAAAAATTAATATTTACTCTTGTGTATCATTAAAGAAAGTATTACTTCGACATCAAAATCATTCTCTAGTTGTCTAATTGCGAGTGGCTCATGTTCTCTTCCATACTTGGTGTTTTCGTTTCCTCTGAAGGTGGCATAAAGTAAGTTTTTCACCTTATTGACACAAGATGTTGTTTTTCACATCTTGCAAATGTCACCAAAATGTGAAGCTGTTAAGCGAATACTTCTCTCCTGTTGCCATAAAGGATTGCCAGATTGGATTGACCTCTTGTATTGAGTTCAATGAGTTTTATCTCTTCGGCAGTTTTTTTTTAATGAATTGAGAAAATCGTATTTTTTCGCTCGAATTGATCGGTAGATAAATCAGGATCAGGGATAGCGTCTGGGCCGTAATCCTTATCTGGCAGAGCATATTTCTTCTTAAATTTTGGTGGAAGGTCTTTATTTTTGCGTCTCGTGATTTTCTGAAGTTGGCGTCTCCTTTTCATCTTTTCTACATATCTTTTGGTATAAAATGGAACTTTGTGTTTTTCAACAACATCATAATAGTCCCCATCAGAGTTGAATGAAATAGCAGCAGCTTTACAACGTGTCGCATACGATCTTTTACGAGAATAGTTTATTCTTTTACCTCCAACAAACTTGCAGATGATGCTGTTGTATTGTTCAGCGATATTGGTATCCAAGTCCGCTATTAAGCTGGCCGCATTGAAAACTAAGCGGTTAATACAAACTTCAATATCGTCCAATAGACCACATGCTCTCATGCTGGGTATATGATCAACTCCATCTAATCTTGGAGAACACTTGAAATATGATATCTCCTGACATTTTTCATGCTGTCCAAATACATGTGATGGGACATTCTTGAGATCTTTGCATAGGTTCTCAACTTTTTGGACCAATGAAGTTTTTTCTTTAATCCTGAACATCGTAGCAGATTTTATTGAAGTGCTTAGTCTACGGGCATTGCTTTCAACTAGTTTCCTTAGGCCTCGAGGTACTAGCAAATTTTTTGAATTACTTCGATTCCTATCTGTAAATTGAATTATGATTACTATCTTCATTTTATTGTCAGAATGAATAAATAAATAAATACCACAAATTTCTCGGATCTTCTTCAAAAATTCCTCATCAAATGATTGCGATACTCAATTTTTTGTATCATAAGTGTTCCATAAGGTCGAGCTTCCATTAGTTTTTGATGAACACTGCTATTACCATCTCCAATCAATTTGTGGAATTTTAAACCATGCATTTTCATGCTCCGTTTGAAACCCTCAACTATGATATCAGATTCCATACTGGTTGATGATTCACTCCAATTTTTGTAGCATTTTTGTTCAGGTAAAGGAATATTCTCATGTACTGCGGAACGCGAACACACGGCACAAAACTTATTTCTAACGCCCAGGAATAATTTTTTTTTCGTTCTAGCACCAATTATACAGGCCTGTAAAATAAGAATATAATAATGATATACTCGGTGCACTCAGCAACTGACTACCTACTATGCCTGAAGATGCATTATAATTTACGAAGTATGATCTTTTACTCCAAACCCCGTCAGCTACAACGGTAATCATTGGAATACCGCTTTCATCGACCTCTCCTAGTTCTTGAGCTATTCGAGCCTCTTCTTGACCTGCTTCCTCCACGACCTTCCAAGCAGTCTCTTCAATGATATCAGCTACATTTTCGTGGTGTTGCTGATAAGTAGAGTTACTCATGAACGGTACATTCAAAACAGAGAGCATCTCGTTGATTGTAGAGTATCCACTTCCGGTTGAAACTGTGGCCAACGCTAAAACGCTATTTATGTCCATTTCCCCATCGGTTTCTTCTATGAGATGAATGGTTCTTTCAATATTGCACATTTTGCATACAAAACTGATTTTGGTTTTCAAACCCATTTTATATTCATGAATTGGATACATATCACTGAATGTACAATCGAATGGTGGATGCTTCGATATTTCTGCGATTTGCTTTAATAAATATCCAATATCTGCCAAACGTAGAGATACACCTGTATACAAACTGAAAAAAAATATGTAGGTTCATATGAAAAAGATCAGAACGAATATATTTCTACCTTTGGGCAGTATTGACAGTGGTTTCCACAATTTCAATGGGTGAAGCTACGGCAGAGACATCTTTACTACACATTGGACGAACATCATCACTGAAAAATAAATGTTTATTTGATCTTCTGGTTCGTATGCTGGCGTATTCACAAAAAAGTACTACTAGGTATGTTTCATGTTTTAATGGATTACCTTCCCGAAACTTGAACAAATCTAGTTGGAAAAGGGGAAATGGACTCCTCGCTGTTATTAGAGTTGTCGGTGGTTGACTTTTTCCTAGAGAAAACAACGAAGTAATTATTTTTCTACAACCTCCTACTACAGGTTACTTACATCCAAGGTTTTCAATTTTTGACAAATAATCTACGAATACGATTCACACATAGCCAATACCTCTAAATAACCAATTATTTCATTGTCGAAAATATAATATGAAATACTCCTAATAAAAAAGGTGTAACTTTCTCAACGATATCACTTGTTTGGAAATAGATCTATATTTATTTTATACTTATAACGTTGAATTATGGATAAACGTAATTATTATTAACAATCGATAATTTCATTATATCATTGTATAAAAAATAAGAATATAAAATCTAAAATCATATAAAATGATGTCGCTCAAATTTCCCAAAATGGCGAGATGAAACTTATCAATTGAATAGTTAAAAGCACTTACCTCTTAATTAACGATTTCTTTCCAATGTTTCTACGACTACGTCTTTTCTCACTTGGGAACAACCTTTTTCTCTCCGCAGCGCCTAGCCTTTCTTTTATCTTTCCCAGGACCACAAAAGCACCTAAGAGTAGATATTTTATGGAACGTAATTCAAACACAATTAAGTACAAACTCACACTAATACAGGAAACGAAAGCGACTTACATATGAAGCTTTCAAAATTTTTGACTAATAATCTACGAATCGATGGGTTTCGAATGCCACATGCTCGATGAGACGTCACACATAAACAATACCTCTAAGTAACCAGGGCTTATATTTGTCGAAAATACATAAGTAATACCTATCTAAGGAGTTACGTTCCTAACTAGTAATACCTACCTGACCATCTATAATGGTCTCAAAATAATACTCTGGGAATACCTGACAAGTATAGTAATAAATTGATTTCCGAAAATTTATTAACGAAAGATAGCAATTACAATTGAAAGAAAAAATGGGTAAATAATCATTTTATTACCATTGCGTTGAATTATGGATAAACGTAATTATTATTAACAATCCATAATTTTATTATAATTCACTATATCAAAGATACGACTATAAAATCGGACATGAATATTCCTTTTGTCATACAAAAATAAAATTGAATGCGAAGTTGAATTCCAATGAATTTGCTCTAAACATCGTTTTCAGTATGTAACTAACCTTGAGTCATAATGATGTCGCTCAAATTTATAAAATAGTGCGATTAAACTAATTGAATAGTTATTGATTTCTTACCGATGTTTCTACGCCTAAGTATTTTCTCACTTGTGTACTATCGTTTTCCTTTCGCAGCGTCTAGCCTTCCTTTCCCAAAATCACACCAAAAAGCAAGTTCCGAATTCAAAAACCATGAAGGAGAAATTCACAATGAACGAATTGCAGCCCATAAATAATAATCTGCACGCCGTTTGCCGTTGCATTTGCGATCAGGAAAGAAATTGTCGGGTGATCAGAGGGCGCCACGAACTGGTTGCCGTAAATGCATTTTCTATTTAACTTCTCAAAGTTTTCATTTAAAATGTGATGATTTGAAAATGTACTTAATTTCAAAAAAACTATATTCACTAGAGGGTAACTCTCATTTTCCATGATTTCAAAACAATTTAGTTGGGATAATTTTTTTTCTTTTCAAAAATTCGAAAAACAATAGTCAGGCACTTGAGGAATATTTTTTTGAAGCGATTGGTGCAAGTTGCATGAAAATCGGATAACTGGTTGAGAAACTATAAGTAAAATACGTTTCAAGTGGGCATGGATTCCTCTTAAATATCACCTTCATATCTAGTTCCTTGGAAATCTTTCCAAAGTTCTTCGTGTTTTGGTGAAATGGAACTGAGATATATTTATCTTGGTTTTCATTAATTCTTGAAGTCAAGATTTCGTCCATTTTTAACCTAAACTTTTTCTTCCGTTCGTCCGTTTTTCTTTTGTGAACCTCTAATGTGTGAGAGGAAAAGTCAAAAGACGCACTAGAAAATTCAGTCAAGCACGTTTGTGCTGTCCACAGTGATGTGAACTGTCAGAAATATACCTGTACATGCTTGTTTCCTTCCTAAATACATCGTATTCTACCTTCCATATTGGCTCCTTATTACCAAAACGTCAAGAAATGGAAGTTGTCCTTTATTCTCTAACTCATACGTGAATTTTATTAATGGAAATCTGTTATTCAATTTTTTGTTATCGAATATCGCAGAAACATCCACATACCTCAGGCATATCCTAGGAAAATACTAACTTACTTCGGCTTCGATAAGTTCGATTCAATATATGCCCGATTCCTCGAAGGGAGAAAGTCAGGAAATAAATTTCCAGGAACCTGATAACAGATAAACTGAAACATTTAATAAACTATGATAAAAACCAAAAGAAACTAATCAAGCGATTGAAAGACAAAGAAGTTTTTTGTTCCAAAGCCGACAAAGGCAACAAAGTAGTAATTGTGCATAAATCGGACTATTACGAAAGGGTCAATACCCTCATCACTAACAGACCCTATGCGAAATTGTCCAGAAACTCGTTACCAAAGATGATTGCCGAAGAAAAAGAAGTCCTCAATAAATGCGACAACATACTTACCCCTCAACTGAAACGGAACTCACAAGTTTCCAATCCAATGGTGTCAAAACTATATTACCTCCCAAAAATCCACAAACCGGGAAAATTGATGCGCCTCATCGTGTCAGCTATTGGATCTCCTACCTAACAAATAGCAAAATGGCTCACTAAGGAATTCGAAGGCTTGCCTATTGTGAAACCAGGTTTAAGTATCAAAAACTCCTTAGAGTTCATACAACGTACAAAAAAATATCGTTCTGCAAGAAGGTGAGATTTTTGTTTCCTTTGATGTTAGTTCCTTATTTCCTAGCATCCCAATTCCACAGACCTTACAATACCTCAGAAAATTACTAGAGAAAAATAATTTCATGAGAGGTTCACAAAATAAAAACGGACTATACAGGAAATAGCAGTCAGTTACAGTTTCTCGAGGGGTATTGTAGGTGATATTATAAAGAAGAAAAAGTTTAGGTTAAGAATGAACGAAATCTCGACTTTTGGAAACGACGAAAACCAAGATAAATATATATCCATTCCACCCAAACACGAAAAACTTTGGAAAGATTTCAAAGGCACTAGGTATGAAGGTGGTATTTGAAACAAGTCATGCATACACTACAGAGCTTTTTAGAAAATCCAAAGGATAAAGTCGAGAATTCAGTAAAGTCTGGAATTTACGAAATTAAATGTAAGGACTGCGATGCAAAATATTATGGACCGATAGAAAGATCTATCAAAATAAGATATAAGGAACACTTAGTTCACCTAAAATATGGAAGACCAGAAAGACCAGCAGTCTCCCATTATATTTTGCAACAAAAATATTCCACAGACTTTAGTTCATTAAGATTGGTTAGACAAGTTAACAACAGGTATCTAGATGCCTACGAGAGTGTAGAAATGAGTAAACATAATAATATTGGTGGACCAATACCTAGTAGTAGTAGTAGCTTGTTGAAATAGTATTTTAATTATCAGGTTTACCTGACTATCACATAAGAACACATTGTAAAATTAATTCAAGACTAGTAGATAAAGCAATATTGTGAAAATAATTTAAGACTCTCAAGATGCAGGTATCTAGAAGAGGTATCTATGGTATAAATAGGGATAACATTGTATGTATATTTATATTTAGTTTAATCTTCCCCTTGAATAGGATCACTTGGTGATCGAAACACGTGTCAAGGTGATAAAATAACGATTTGGTGTTGGGATAAAACTCCAGTAATATTCATGATCTATCTTGTCGAATGTCTTTCTTAAAACGGTATAGATGGCATAAAGCTGGTAGTCTTTGTCCATGCTTTTCAAAAGATATTCAGTATAGATAAATAAGTTGGTTTCAATCGAGAGATGTATCACATCTATGAGGTTGTTTTGGACACTGATCATTGGAATATCACTTTTTGCTTACAAGTCTTTATTTTGTGTATTGTAATTTCATAAAAAAATGATTCATGAACAATCACTACATATACTATAAAGCAAAATGGCTTCATGCTAACTGTCACTATGTATGCTTAGATTTTTAAAACTACGCAACGAATTTTGATGCGGGTTTTTTTAATGATAGAGTGATTCAAGAGGAAGGTTTATATGTGTATATAAGACGCATAATATAGTAGAGAAACACTGATAATTTTAGAGGTTTCTAATGTGATGTAAATATAAACATATTTTTGTGCTTACATTGCAAACGCTGGCTGAACTCTACGAGATAGGTCAAAAAATATATGACAGTATTGTACACCTAAAAAAAAGGCTACAAAAAATTTCACGATAGTATATGTTTATCTCTTAGGGATAACCCACAATAACTATTTTTATCCTCAAAAAATAATGGTTTATTTATGAAGCGATTTTAAGCAATATTCAATCGAATTCTCATCCAATTAAGTACCTTAAGTACATTGTGCATTTGATATAGATCTTTACAGCATGTAATTTAAATGAATATTTTCGAAAATATTACAGATTCAAAGTGCAGGGACATATCGGTTTCGACGGTATAAATAACGCGTCGAAGGACGCGCTTCGCCCTTTAACACTTCACGATTAGCAGCGATCGCACGCGTTTACAAGGTGGGCCATTGAAATCTTGAGATGGGTACTAATCTTGTAAATCCGAAAAAACGCTCAGACAGATCGATTTTTATTGGAAGGGGGACAGTTTTTTTCCCCATTTACAACGTCGTCATTTCAACTCCGGAGCAGAGGGGTGAACAACCCCTCTGTTCGTCGCACTTTGAAAGAGCTTGGAATTCTCTAAACAATGGTGTACATTTTTTTTAAATTTGGGCGTATTTAAAAGAGTTCTGTCCAATAATTTACTTTTTCAACTGTTGATAGCAACAAATAAGTTGTACACCACTGCTCAGTTGGAATGTATTTGGAACACTTTCATTTGTTTCTTAATTTTTCAGTACGTCTCTGATTCTATTTCTCATTTTTATGTTGAAAGTGATATCTACATTATTACTAGTAGTGAGTGCCGTAAAGTGTTGCTAAAGAAGCACTGGTTTACTTTACACAACTGCAGAGAGGGTTGAGTTGATTGAAATGTACTATGGCAATAAACGTTGTTCTGCGAGAGCCACGACTGAACTGTTCAATCAACAACATGGGAAGAATGTGTCGCGACAATATGTTTTCGATTTAGCAACTGAATCTGTAGCAAATAAAAAACGGCAAATCGAACCACCAGTAACAAACGAGGCGACACAAGTGACAATTCTGGGCCATGTTGAGCTTGACCATCGTTTTAGTACAAGAAAGTTAGGGGTGTCACGCTTGCAATTTTGCGAGTTGTTAATGAATGAGTGGTGAAAAATCTACATTTTATTTTCAACATTTGCTTCAGTGATGAATGTTCTTTTTTTCTAAATGGCAGAGTTGATCGCCATAATTGTCGCTATTGGATTGATTCAAATCCTCACATTTTTTATGAAGTGCATACTCAACGTCCACAAAAATTAAATGTATGGGCTGGAGTTTTTGGTGACCGTATTGTTGGCCCATAATTTTTAGAAGGCAATTTAACTGGACAAATGTATCTGGAGCTTTTGGAAGATACTATTAATCCCCTTCTCACTGATATTATTTAAAATGACCACAATCATCAGGAGGATCTGTTAATATTTCAACAAGATGGGGCTCCTCCGCACTATGCTCTGCCTGTTCGGCAGTATTTAGATCAGAATTTTCCGAATCACTGGATTGGGAGGCGGGGCACTATCGAATGGCCACCACGATCACCAGACCTTTCGCCGTTAGATTTCTTTCTGTGGGGTCATTTGAAAAGCAGAACTTACTGTACTCCTCCTGCATCACTCGAAGATGTACGGCAACGAATCACAAATGAATGTCGCCAAACCACTCCAGAAATGCTCCACAATGTTCAAGAACGTTTCCAGCAGAATCTCTATTATTGCATGGGAGCTGGAGGTGCCCATTTTGAGCATATGCTAACATGAGAATAAAGTAAGTAACTTAAACTCTAAATTTAATATGGTTCGTCCAAATTTAAAAAATGTACACCGTTGTTTAGAGAATTCCAAGATCTTTCAAACGATGTGCGACTCGCCCCCAGTTCCCTATTAAAATTCCAAGGATTGTTCACCCCTCTGCTCCGGGGTTGGAGTGACGACGCTGTAAATGGGAAAAAAACTGTCCGCCCTCCCAATAAAAATCGACCTGTCTGAGCGTTTTTTAGGATTTGCAAGATTGGTACCCAAAACCTCCATGTCAAGTTTTCGATGGCCCACCCTGTATTCAGTATCAGCATTGCACCCCTGCGGAGCCTGGGCAGTTCGCTGGTTATGTATAAGTGATCAGTCACTGGAAGGCAGCTTTGTCATGTTTTGTTTATTCAAATGCTATTCAACAAAAAAATTAATTTGACAGTCATGAAACCTCAAAAATCACAAATTCAAAAACTGATAATTTTCACTTTTTTCTGTCTAGTGGTGAAATGTTTTCTACAAAACATTTCTAGCTGATTCATTTGGACTGTTATTTTAAGAAAGTTGTAAAACAATCAACTTCCTATTTTGACTCGGAACATTCGTTCGCAATTTTTTTTTTATAATTTTTCCCAAGTAAATATCTTGAGGGTTGAATTTACGTGTACCGTTTCATGCAGCTCTTTCTCTTTAAATATGGTGTATGAATGATCCAATTCATCATACGTGAAACCTAATTATTAATGTAAAACTGAAGGATAAAGTAAAAGTTCAGTGTGTGAATCAGAAATTAATCATTTAAAACCAACATGTTTTTATATTGAGGTTATAATTTGAGAATATTGCATTAATCATAATAATTTAACATTCTTTGGAGGAAAGGTTATTTCGCATGGTTATCACGAAATACATTGTAGAGGAAATGAATCACAAAGACAAAAACCGAGTTTGTGCAAGTTTACATGATTTATATACAAAACGTTCAAGTGATAAGTGATAAGTGTTCGTTTGAATGTGATTGCCAGTAGTGTTACGTTTTTTACTACACTTTACAATAAATAATCAAACTCAACTTTATTTCACTGTTAGTTCAACAAAACACTTTAACTAAAACTTCAACTAGTATTCAAATGTCTATGGCCTTATTAGATCGCTCTGATATCCGCACTGTCACTTAAACTTAACTATCACTTTACTAAATCAATATAGGTAGTAGAATATTCACTGGAATTCCTTCGAAACGGCACGAATATCGAACAGCCGCGAAACATCGGCCGAGCTGGGCGCGGTCTTGGCAACGTCACAATTGATTTATGGCTACCAGCGGCGGCCGGCGTTATTTTCTTCACCCTCATCCCTGAGGTTGTTCACCCCGAACAACACTCCAAGAGAGGACGACCCATGTAAGGAATCAGTAGGTATCTCTATGTGGACAACTTTAGGCTCGCTTCTGGGTGCCAATTGGATTCTGTACACCAGATCGTTAATCTTTTTGGTTACCAAGTAAGGTCGTTGGCATGGTCTATGCAATTTGGGACACAAATAACCTTTTCGACGTTGGGGTTGGTAGAGCCACACTGCATCGCATCCTCCCTGAAACTCACTGGCAGCGACTTTTTGTCAAATCTTATCTTCATCCTGTCGCTGGAAAGCTGTAATTTGGTCCTGGCAAATTTGTGTACAATTTCCATTCTCTTCTTCATGTCATTCACATACTCTGAAAGAGTACCTCTTTCCTCTTGAGATTCATCGAAAGGACTGCCATACAAGTTTCAGTTCCCTACCAGTTAACAACATGGATGATGTGTAACCTGTCGCGCCATGTTGGGAGCTCCTGTATGCCAACAGAAAAAGAGGAACAAATTTATTCCAGTCTCTTTGGTTTTCAGAAACAAACATCGAGAGGTAGTTATTGCTGGTGCGATTATGCCTCTCGACCATTCCATCGGATTGTGGGTGAAGAGCCGTTGTTCTTGTCTTCTTTATTCCCAACAGAGTCATCTTTTCCTTCCATGAATCCAATTCTAAGTTGCAGCCCTGATCTTGTGGTACTCCGTGTCTGGCAATTATGTTCTGCAAACAGGGCTTCGGCTACCGTTTTAGACTCTTGGTTGAGTAAAGCTACTACTTCAGGCCATTTGGAAAAGTAGTCCATCACAATCATAAGGTACTTGTTACCGGATGTGGTCCCAAATGTCGACTGCGATTCTCTCGAAAGGGCACCCACTGAGGTACTGCTTCAACATTCCTCTCTGCCTTGTCTTCGGACCCTTTCTCGAAGAGCACAGGTCACAGCGCTTACACCACTTTTCCACGTCTCGACGGCAATTGACCCAATAGTACCTCTCGCGCACTCTCACTAGAGTCCTATTTACTCCGAAATGCCCTCCAGTGCGACCATCGTGAAGCTGTTCGAGAATACTCGGAATACACGTCTTCGGAAGGGTTATCTGGAATTTGTGGGTTCTTCCATCCGGACTTTCCGAGTGAGTAGGTCATCTCGAATGCACATGGAGCCAGTAACCTTTTTCTGCTGGCCGTGCTTGGAAATCTCTTGCCATGGTCAGGTGGTACCTCATATTTTCTGTCCATATCCCTGGATACGGACCTTTTCAGGATGCTAACCTCTGGGTCAGAGGGAACCCGAAGCAGCGGGAGTTAGGGGAGCCTATATCTCTATCCGAGCTGTCCATAAAGGAGTCTTCAAATTTTCTTCCGACTCCTTCAAACTTTCATCAAATTTCCTTTCAACCACATCAAGCTTATCATCGATTAGTTTTTCCAATGCCTCCTTTGTTTTTCAGAAATTTCTAAAACTTCAAATAAGTGAAGGTACATCTGATTGTCTCTTCCTTGTTTGTCTTGTGTGTTTAATGACTTTTTTGAATCAAAACATTATCAATTCCTTTGATTTACTAGAAAGAATATTATACAATTTACAGTTGGTTGGTCGATATTTGGGTACTCTAATAATATGTGCTCCCCTGGTGTTATGCTGATGAATATCAGATTGTAATAACCAGATTTAGCAAATTTTTATGGATTTAAGTAGAGTATTCAAAATGAAAAATGGTGGAAGCGTCATGATTTTCAATTTTTTGAATGGTGGCTTGCAAGTATATTTCTCTATACTTGGCTTTGAACAGCAATTTTCTATAATTGAGATGAATTTGGAACAAGAAGAAATATATGGACTCTAAAGGGAAAGTTGATTGATACAATTTTCATTATTATCAATATGATTTTTGGTGTAGTTCCAGTAAGTTACTGTATATATTGCTGATATTATCAATGTCAGTTCTCTTATTTATACAATTAGAAAACTTATTAATTTCAATCATTTCAAGAAAAAGGCGCTTGGAAATATTTTTTTCTGTATGTAAAACTTTGATATTAGAGTAATTTGGTTTATGTCCTGTTTCTATAGAATGTTGTGCTAATGCACATTATTTCTTATTAAGCTTTATATCACTTTTATGTGAAGTTATTCTATCTTTAAGAATTCTAGATGTTGTTCCAACATAATCCAAATTACAATTGTTACAAGGAATGTTATAAATCACATTTGACTTTTTGGTAGCATCCCTTTTATCTTTCAACTTGTTATTCAAGTTCTTTATAGTTTTAATATTTTTTGGCATATTTTGATATTTTGTTCATTATGAAAAAGTTTTATGATAGGTATTTGAAGATAAATTTCCAAGATTAGGTATAGATTTATAAGAAAAATTGATAGGTGAACTATTATTATTTACATACATTTCTGTTGATTACATCGGAATTTGTATTACTGTCAGTATTGAAAATTATTTTATTGAGAAGTTTTCTGGGATAGGAATTTTTGATCAATATGTCTCTAAGAAGTTTGAGATTTTCAATTCTCTTTTTCAAACAGAGTATCAAATTGATTTTAACTTATTTCTTATGAAAAGAGTAGTAATTGATATATCTTCCTGAATTAGTAGGTTTCACATACCAATCAGTGATCAAGGAATTACCAGTTTTACGGATAACTTTTGTATCAAGAAAAGGAAGGGTCTGATTACTTTCTAATTCGATAGTGAATTGTAATTTTTTATTATATCTATTGACAACATTAAGAATTTCATGAGATTTGTCATAAGGTATTGTACAAATGACATCATCAACGTATTTCTTTAAAAAATGAATATCAAAACTCAGTTTAGGAAGGATGTTATGGTGTGAAAATAACTTCTAACGAACTAGGACTAACTGCAGCTAAAACTTCTATTATTCATTAGTAGAATCACATCTAAGATATGGGATACCTTTCTGGGGGGTAAGCAATCAAACTCGACTCGAGTCGATTTTTATTCTGCAGAAAAGGTCATTACGATTTCTCTGTAGAGCCAGACGGCGAGATTCATGTAGGCCTTTCTGGGGTTATTAATTGATAATAAATTGAAATTTGAGGACCGCATAATATCTCTTAACAAAAAACTTTCATCTGGTCGTTAAGATTTCTCTGTAGGTCCAGGCGGCGAGATTCTTGTAGGCCTTTGTTTGTAGCAAACAAAATTGTATCACTATATGCTCTATTCATTTTAGAAACAGTTTGTTTAGTGCATAAGCATAGAACAGAACTTCCATCTTTTGTCTCTCATTACACCACACGCCAGACCCTAAATTTAAGTCTTCCCATACCTAACACTACTTTAATTAAAAATTCTTAAAAATTCTATATTGTATAATGGTCTCAAGATGTATAATCATCTTTCAAACTGCTTAAAATGCGTAGTAATCTGTACTGAATTTCGAAAATCTACAAAGGATTTTCTTAGCGAGAGGCCCTATTATAGTTTGCAAGAATTTTATGACGATACCTTTAAATCATATTTCATACAAATTTTTCTCTATACATTTTTTTAAAATTATTTTTGTGTTTATATATGTAGGTATATAAGTATATATATATATATATATATATATATATATATATATATATATATATATATATATATTCATATAGATATGTTATTTTGTTTATATTGCATTTATATTGTAATCCAATATTTTTAAGAAAATGCGACTTTCAAAATTTTTATTTTTATATTTATGGTGGAACTCTAGATATTTTTATCAATCTACTAGCTTATATTCTGATTTCATGCACTTGACTATGTTTTTTCTTTCTCATAATGTTCACCAAAGCTTTGTCAATAAGAACTTTTCTTTGGACAATAAAGCATATTTATTATTATTATTTGTATAAAAATGAAGAACTAGAAGGCGAAAGAGTATCTTTAGCAAAAATACATATTTCCTCAAAATATACCCCTTTCAGTTGTGTATGAAAGTATAAGAACTCTAATCTGCGAAGAAAACAAATTATTATATTATGACCAGACATGACAATGGGTAAGAAAGAAATGTTATTTATTTAATTTATTCATTTACAAACTGGAAAGTCTCAATTCAGTTCACAAAACATTATACAAGAGTGTGCATTATACTTAGTGGTACTAATACTTTCATTCCAAAATAGTAGGCACCAAATTCTTAGAAATTACAGACGTTTTCGCCTTAATTTGTCTATTCCACTGGCGTACGGAAATTATACTAAATAGATGGGAAAAATGATGATAAAATATATAGAATAACAACCTTGACAATAATGTTTTCGTTATAATGCAATAATGTTGTACAATTTCAAATCTGATCTCAAGAAATCCATATCGGTTGACTGATCAATCCTGGTATCAAAGGCCTATGAATATTAAAAAGTGAAGAAGAATATTAGATAGCTGTCAATTGTTTCTTAGACCGTCTCATTATTATTGAGATGTTTAGTAGTTTAGTTCGTCAAACTGAAATTGGACTGTGTTCAATGCCTCCATGAGAGGAAGCATTCTCTACTTATGAAAAGTACTATTTTATCAAGCCGCATTCGAGTTTGATTTTACTGAAACCAATGCACCAGATCTCGTCCCAGGCGCCAACTTCAATGCAGTTTTGATAGTGAGATTCAATATTCAATAAAGAGAAAATAAATCAATTTAACATTTGACCAACAAAAAATCTATTAACATATATTGCCTAAGGTTAGCTATGTTGTAACGAATGGAACTCATAAAAATATTTCAATAATTTTCAATTTTTATTTCATTAGTTTCTTGATTTTGTGTGTAAACCCATCAGTAACTAATATTTAGGTATAATTATTCTAAAAGTTGGACTATTTTAAGGTTGGTAACCATAAGCGAAACACCAAATCAGCATGGATTCATGCCCAAAAGATTTACCGTAACACACCTGGCGAGCGAACCTAACATATTTTATGTGGCAAAAAGATAATAAATGAATTGAATAACTGAATATATTTCTCGTAATCTCGATTCAACAAAACAAGTTGATGCCATCTATATGGGTATAACTGTTTTGCAGGTCAGCAAATTGTTCTCAGTAAACATTGCTCACGTAATCTTGTAGAAAGGCAAATTTTCTTGCAGATTGGGTCTTCCAGACACGAATCTCGACCAGGTTGATCATTTTTGACAGAAAAATTTTCCAACACCCATCCAAAAAATTCACAATTCTCAAAAAATTAAAAATATATTTTGCAGGTCGACAAAAATTCTCTCATGCAGATATGAATCGTGACCAGATTATTCATCTTCGACAGAAAATACCCAAAAAGTTTACGAGTCTCAAAAATTTGAAAATACATTCCGCAGGTCGTTAGAAATTCTTGCAGGTCGGGTCCCACACATGAATCTCGACCAGGTGAAACATTTTCGAGTGAAAAATTTTCCAACCCCAACCCAAAAAGTTCACAAATCTCCAAAAAGGCAAATACATTTTACACGTCGAGCCTCCGACGCATGAATTTCGAGCAGGTTGATCTTTCTCGACAGAAACATTTTTCAATTCCCACCCAAAAAGTTTACAAATATCAAAAAATTGAAAATACATTTTGCAGATTGGCAGAAATTTTTGCAGGTCGGGTCTCCCATATATAAATCTCGACCAGGTTGATTATTTTCGACAGAAAAATTTTTCAATTCCCACCCAAAAAGTTTACAAATATCAAAAAATTGAAAATACATTTTGCAGATTGGCAGAAATTTTTGCAGGTCGGGTCTCCCATATATAAATCTCGACCAGGTTGATTATTTTCGACAGAACAATTTTTCAACACCCACCCAAAAAGTTCACAGATCTCAAAAAATTGAAAATAAATTTTGCAGGTTGGGTCTCCCACGCATGAATCTCGACCAGGTTATTCTTTTTCGGCACCAACATTTTCCAACCCCACCCTAAAAGTTCACAAATATGAAAAAACTGAAAATATATTTTGAGGGTCGGCAGAAAATCTTGCAGGTCGGATCTCCTACACATGGATCTCGACCAGGCTTATGATTTTCTTCAGAAAAATTTTTCAAACCCCACGCAAAAAGTTGACAGATCTCAAAAAATTCAAAATACATTTTGCAGGTCGGCAGAAATGTATTTCATCAGTTCGGACTTCCATTGTCTAATATAATATAAATTGATTTGAAATCCCTGAAAAAAAATCTAAAAGATTAACCGAAAATAACAATTTTATTAAACAAACAACTGTAACTACAAAGAAATAACATACAAGCAACAACCAAAAAAAATTGAAATATTAATTAAAGCTGAAAATTCAAAAAAAATATTAACAAAAATGAAAAATTAAAATTAAAAGATTCCAAACTGCTGGTCTGCAAAATGTCTTTTCAATTTTTTGAGAATTGTGAAATTTTTGGGTAGGAGTTGGAAAATTTTTCTGTCGAAAATGATCAACCTGGTCGAGATTCATGTCTAAGAGACCCGACCTGCAAGGATTTTTGCCTCTCTAAAAGATTACGTGAGCAATGTTTACCGCAGACCTACAAAATATTTAGGTACACCTCATCTAGACTGATATAAAAATAGTCTTCGATCAGATTGTCCACTTTTTACTTTTGAAACAACTTCAAAGAATCGGATTCTCAACTTATTTAATACCTAGTCTTATCAGTCAAGATCGCATTCAGTTTTTCGAATATGAGAGGACGTACAGTCGAACCATTACTTTTCTACTTCAGGGTGTATAATCTGGAGCCACTCTTATTCTTAATTTTTATAAATGACATTTCGATGATGATCACATGCCCTCATTTACTTTTCGCAGATGACTTGAAGATTTATTCAGGACAAATTTATTGAAAAAGTCGCCGATATTTGTAATGTATGAGTTGTTCATTAAAGTGTCCGACATGTGCAATATACAGACAGACAGACAGACAGAATGTATTTAATCATGTTCTGCATACAATAAATACATTTATGACAGGTCAAAAAGAGTGCAGATGCACGTTGTAGGTACTGAGTACAAAATTGAAAGATAATATACAATTATTATTGATCATGTGAAATAAAACTTAACTGCTAGATAGAATAAAATATTGGTGCTACAGAACATCACATAGCAACATATATATAAAAAAGTAATATTAAGTGAATTAATCATTAACTGTAAGTACTATTCATATAATCCTGTGTTGAGTAAAAACAGTACATTATGACAGACGACAGCAAACAGCTTATTTTAAGAACTATTAAAAACTGGATGTTATGATTGTTTTCCATTTTCTTTTTGTAATCTGAATATTTCTTTGAACTGTCTAATTATTTGTATTTTCTCTATTCGTGAGTAAAATCTGTTGAGAATAAACATATATTATTATAATTATTAAATATTTGAAATTTCATCGAAGCAATACTGTTTACTGGGCACCATGGAAATACTTATTTCAGTGGAGGAGGTGATTTACTTATTATTGTTGTGAAATATTGCTGTATAATAAAATATTAATGCTCAAATTATTTGTGATATTGTTGGTTTCTGGTTTGTTAAAATTTGTCACTTTTCAATGCAAGAGCTTGACACAAAAAATGCACTTCTTTCAACCACTTATACCACTACATACCTTCAATAGCAAAAATGCCTTGCTCACAAAAGATAAAAACCCTAAATGTAATCAGCTGAGTTTGACTTACAAAGTTCCCATCAAAAAAGATTATGTTTTTTGTTAATTATTTCCATGAAATTAACACTTGGAAATTATAGGTCTCCTACTGAATGAACCCTCGTGCCTTGCGCAAGCACTAACATTGTAGACAAAAAGAATTGTGCTTATTTTTGATTTTCAAAGGTCCAAATAATGAACCTAGAAAAGCCATTAACCCTTGCAAATAATGAAAAATTATTTCATATGAAGTGACCGCTGTATAAGCAGATGTTCAAACACAGTGAATGTGTAAAAAATTGCAAGTTTTTGTCAAATACTTTTTATAACATGTCAGGACATGATAAGTGTTTCCACTCTAGGATATTAAAATCATCCTGTAATCTGGCGAAACACGGGCCGATGAAAGCAACAATTCCGTTAGCCTCTCTGATGAAGCAGGGCAATAGTGGTTGCGAGTCTAGCGCTAGTACGGCAACATTTTCATCTATATATTCTTGGAGGAATAGAAGTGACCCATCTGGCCAAAGAAGTCCTGGATCTTCTTCATACAAAGGTAAAGACACTTGAAGAATTTAATTCATGCGCCAGTTGTAAGTATTAGGTGGTAATCATAATAGAGAAATATGTGATAATTTTTTCAAATTCAAATTGACTATTAGCTAACGAAACATTCCACATCAGATTAGATTAATAATAATTCCTAATTTCAATGAGGAAAATTGTATATAAGTAGGAGTTTGATTTTATTTGAGATCCTTTTACCACAGTGAAAATGAATAAATTTTGAATCGTACTAAATTGAATCATGATCAAATAATTCATTTACAGTAATCATTTTCTCATTCTATATAGTGATGGGCATAATTAAATTACCTTGAGAATCAAATGATGTGCATTTGAGTGATCTGAAAAATCGAATTGTCATTTTGTCTTTCGAATGACAATCACTCAGATACTACGCCATTCACTGATATAATTTTACCTTAAGATTCGATATCCCACCCTGCTCGAATATATTATTAGAGTGATTACTACACGTTTACCGATTTGTCATTTGTCGAGCAGGTGATATGAGACTAAAATATTCAGATATTTGTGGAAAAAACTGAAAATGATATCAAAATGAGGAAAAATATTATTGAATGTAAAATTAAGAATGGATAAGAAATGGAAATAAATTAATGATATGTTATACAAAAATGTAATTAAACAATAAGTAAAATATCACATACCAGAAAATAAAATTGGAAAAAGAAATATTGGTGAGGAAAGGAAGGAGAAGGGCAAATTTCAACCAGAAGACGATTGTAAATACTAACAATAAAAATGTCAAGAATCAACTTGGTTTACCATTTTTTTCATTTCTTTTCCTGTCTTTTTCACCATTATTTTTTTTGTTTCTAATCATTCCATTACATTTTTTACACCCATATATTAAATCATTTTCATTATCAGTCTCAATAACTCTTATTTTTTTAAAATTAGCGTTCTCATACTTTTAGATTTCATACCTACTCATTATTAAATTTCTTTAACATTATTTTCTTCAGTAACTCGTTTGAATATTCCAGTTCTAGTGTGTCTTTAATACTTTGTCTATTTTATTTGCAAGTAATTACTGTGTTTAATCAACTACTATGTCTCTATGAAACAAATAAATCAGTATTGCAACAAAAGCTAACAAAAAAATGATATTAACAACTTTTCTGCTCTTTTCATGGCTGAAATTCACAATTCAAATAAATTCAAAATTAACTTTATTGTCTTAAGAATGTGTTTTTATTGACAAAGCATTGCAGCAGTATAACAATATAATCATTTTGAAATAGTCGAGAAAATATAAAAACAGTCTGATGCAAGAACTATTCAGTTGCTTATTATTCAAATTCTCCTCAATCTCAGCATATTCCATTTCACAATTTCCTGATGTGGTATTTAAACCAGAACTTGCAGAAGATTCATCTTCATTAAATACCTCATGGTATATCGCATTAACCATCTCGAAATCTTCATCGAAAACGTCTAGATTTTTTTTTTAAATCGTCACTTGCGTTCATTTTATTAAACTGAATTTATGAAAATCAATAATTCACGATGAAGTTCTCACGAAAATTACTAAACTGAAAGGAAACATTTGTGGTGATAAAATAGAAAACTCAGAAATGAAATGGTTACTTTAATCAGCTGCATGGTAGCCCAATCATAGACTCGATAAGTGGAGCTACCGCCACAACACAAAGAGAGTAAACATTGCAGATTGAAGGAATGACGTAACAGATATCCAGACCAATGATATCAGGACCTTACACCCCACTGAAGGTGTGTAAAATACATAGTTGTAGTACACTGTGAACTTTTTAAAGGTGTTTTTCTCGAAAACTTGTTTATGTACATTACGTACCTTTTTTCGGTGAACAACACATATCGTCGAAGTGGTATTAATTTAATTTTTATACTTTTTATGGATGGGACACTGTTTCCAAAATTGTAAGACATACCAAAGTTAGAATCTTTAGTTCCACAATTGAAAGACCGCACGAATCCCTCGAACTAGCCTTGTATAAATATCTGATGACCCTTTTTTATAAGAACAATACCATATTGGAAAAAAAATGTGTTCCATTTTCCCAATGTATAGCCCTAAGACTTTGTTATTCATCATCTTTTCAAATTTTTCATTTTCCAAGAGTACCTACCTTATATCACATCTGAATGAGACCACATTTTTTTTTTGTCAATGTTAAAGAATAAAAGATTGGAATCGCACTTTTCCTTTACCGTTCTTATGTCAGCGCTGATTTGGTCAGATGAATTTGAGATGGTATTGTTATGCCAGAGAATGGTGGTGTCGTCATCAAAAATGTGAATTTTTCATTGATGTCATCATGGACTGGGTCATTGACATATATGTCTCAAAACGGACCCTTGAGGGACACCACATACAATCAAACGTATCAGAGTAATCAGAGTATATCATGTCTTATATCATGTATATGATCATCTTCAAGAGGAAGATTAAACTGGAAAAACTTGCAAAGCTAACCCTATTTATCTATACAGGTGTATCATACAGGTATACCACACATACCACACCTTAGGTGTCTTAAATTAATTTTACAAATTGCCTTATCTAATAATTTTACAATATGTCCTTATGTAATAGTTAGGTGAATGGAATGAAAGGTGAATAGTCAGTAAATATAATAATATTATTTTAAGAAGCTATATAGTATGCTATTTGGTATTGGTCTGTCACCGTTATTCATAATATTATTATGTTTACTTATTTCTACACTCTCATAGGCATCTAGTTGCCTGTTGTTAACTTGTCTAACTGATCTTAATGAACTGAAGTCTATGGAATGGAATGGTTTTGTTGCAAAATATGACCTGATTTTTCAGGTCTTCCATATTTCAAGTGTGCTAAGTGTTCCTTATATCTTACTTCAATAGATCTTTTTGTCTGTCCATAATATTTTGCATCGTAGTCATTACATTCTATTTCGTAAATTCCAGACTTTTCCGAAATTATCGACTTTGTCTTTTTGACTTCCCAAAAGGCTCTGTAGTGTATGACTTGTTTTAAAAACCACCTTCATACCTAGTTCCTTGAAAATCTTTCCAAAGTTCTTCGTGTATACAGATTGTCAGTCAAGTTTTCTTCCAGAAATAGTGGACCAATAATGGCATTTCCAAGAATACTAGCACAAACATTAACTTTTTGTGGGTGTTGTTTATGCCTTTTCCGAAAAATATGTGAGTTTTTGTCACTCCAATAGCGAAAATTTTGTCTATCAACATTGCCATTCAGAAAAAATGAACACTCATCGCTGAAACAGATGTTTAACAGAAGATTAGGGATGGTATTGACTCGATGAGACATGATTTTACAAAATTCTATCATAATCATCCCCGTGGAGCTCTTGAATAATCTGTCTCACGTGACGTTCCTGTCTGTTCTGATACTGATCGTAAGGAGCTCGTGGGCTCTGCAGCATATATTCCCAAAACTTCAATTTGAGCTGCTACATTCAGTACCATGGGGTTATTTTTTTTTTGTTATTGAACCAGTTTCGTATAACTTATTCACCATATCAAGCACATACCGGTGAATTACATTACAATTTGGATGTTTTTCGTTAAAAAGACAAACTGTCTTTCCTGCGTCTAACTTCTCACGTAAATTATTATCATTTCAGTTCTGTCTTGAAGAATGTAAACCACTTTCACACTTTTATACACTTATTAAAGTAATCACTAGACAGCCCATCAGGTACAACTGTATGCATAATACTACCACATCGTTCAAATTTGCGAACCAATTTTTTGCCTGAAAACAGAAACTTTTCACAGCAGAAGTAGGAAAAAAGACGGCTATATGTACACTTTCTGCGATGAGAATTAAAACTTCAGCATTTACTAATCACAACTTCACTACCATCTATAGTTTACTATTAGACTAGTTTTTGATATAAATTGAATGGAGCTGATGGTTACCCGTAATCAAGGGTTGGAATGGTATCACCTAATATTCTTACCAGTTCTGGTCAAACCATGCATCTCAGTATAGGCTTAATAATAATTACTTCTGTTAGTTTAGAACGCTATTTTTCGGAAAATGCTCATCAAAAAACAATAAGTTAGCGTACCATTGGAAGCAGAATTGAATGCCAATGAAAATGATGTGCCACTTGACCTGCCATCCCATTCAAAATTCTAAGAGTAACATCTACCCCTCCTAAGGGGTAGATGTTGAACCATGAGGGTTTCAAATAATCCTTGAAATATTGTTTACTGGAAGGAAGATATTAAGGGTGGGAAGTTTTCAAATTGACACCCTATATATATATATATATATATATATATATATATATATATATATATATATATATATATATACATATAGGGTGTCAATTTGATATATACTAACAATAATAATAATAATATCGTCTTTATTATCTTCTAACACATTTAAAGCAAATTTATTAGGTATAGTTCATTTATTATATGAAGATAAAAAGTGAAATTCAATTTACATGATGACAATTCATCATTCAATTACATATATATATATATATAATATATATATATATATATATATATATATATATATATATATATATATATATATATATATATATATATATATATATATATATATATATATATATATATATATATATATATATATATATATATATATATATATAAATATGTTGAAGAGAAAAGTTGCTTAGAATTAAAAGTTATGTTCAAATACGAAATCATGACCTACTATTCGATTTTTTTTCTTTTGGAAAATTTTGAATTATGTATGATACGTATTTTTACTATTTTGATTTAATATGTATTTGAAGTAGCCACAATCAAATCAGTTTGGAGTATTATTTATCAAATTAAAGTGTATTTGTAAAATTTACTTGGATTTGTATTTTTTTAGGTGACCGTCAACTTCATGTTTGTTGCAACGATATTTAACAGAATTCTAGAATAAAAAAACACTTTTTTTAACGAGGCAAATACTTAACTAACTAAATGTTCATATGAATTAACTGTCAATGAAAGTATAAAATTTCTTTTATTCTGACAACAATGCCTCAACTAGAACAGATATTAAAAAACAATCCAAAATCTATCGCGGATAGCCATGAACAAAAAACACATATGCCCTAAAACAATACTGTAGTTCGATAGTATGGCTTCTTAAAACTTGCCTGTAAAACGTTTTCATATTTGTCCTTAATTAAAAATGCCTCGCCCAGTGTTATTAACGTTAACTGAAAAGGCAGAATTAGTTTTAATCTGTGGTGATGGTTATAAAACAATGCGCGAAGCTGCAAATATTTTCAACCAGCGGCATCCAGACAAAAAAATTTGCTATTCAAGTGTAAGTAGAATTTTAAAGAATTTCAAACAGACCGGCTCACTAGAATATAAACATAATACAGAGCGTACGAAACCTGTATGCACAGAAGAAAACCAGCTTGACATACTTCAAGCAGTAGTAGAAAATCCTAGAAGGTCCACCCAAGAAATTAGTTATTATAGCGGCATAAAAAAACCTCTGTGAAGCGTATTCTCAAGAAACATAAGTACCATGCTTACAAAACTACATTCATTTGTACATTTCAAGAAAGAGACTATGAATTGAGATATGATTTTTCCATGTGGACTCAGAGTGAAACATAAAAACAACGAGATTTTTATCGATGTATTTATTCTGTTTGGAGATGAATCTACTTTTACAACAAATGGGGTTCTATCATCACAAAATTACAGATGGTGGTCAGATGTCAACACAAATTTTATTATTGACAACAAAAATCAATACTATCAGAAAACAAACGTTTGGTGTGGTATATTAAATAATAAATTACTAGGTCCGTTTTTTTTCGCGAGAATTTGAATGGTGACAGGTACTTGAACTTTTTTGAAACTGAAATGGGAGAGTTTTTGGATGATATGATATTAGAAGAACAGCAAAAGTTGTGGTTCCATCATGAAGGATGTCCTGCCCATTCTACTAGAAATGTTTCTCAGTGGCTGAATAGGACATTTCTTAATAAATGGTTAGGACGAAATACCGATCCTCGATGGCCTCCTCGTTCTCCAGACCTTACACCCCTAGATTATTTCTTATGGGGATACTTAAAACAAAAAGTCTACAGAGATCGCCCCTTTAATAATGTTGAGCTTGAAACTTCAATGTGAGTTCATTGCAGAAATATTCCCGCTAATGTGTTGCGATCTACGTTAAACGAATTTTATGAGCGAACAATTCGATGCATCGAAAGAGAAGGCGGACATACAGAGACGCTTCGATAATTTTTATTGTTAGCATCTGTTAGCATCTGTATTTTTCTGGACTATCTGGACTATTCTTTTTTGTTCATGGCTATCCGCGATAGATTTGGCAGTTTATTCATATGAACGTTATACTTAGTAAAGTATTTGCCTCGTTGAAAAGAGTATTTGTTTCATTATAGTTGAATATCATTGCAACAAACATGAAGTTGATGGTCACCTAAAAAAATACAAATCCAAGTAAATTTTACAAATACACTTTAATTTGATAAAAAATACTCCAAACTGATTTGATTGTGACCACTTCAAATACATATTGAATCAAAACAGTAAAAATATGTATCATACGGGGGTATAATACATATGAAATATCGAATTCATTCCATATTTTGTATGTACATAATACGTGTGGAATAATCGACTTTCCACACGAGTACTTTGCCGAAACGTTGTGAAAATAATCCTTATGGGGAGAAAATACACAGAACACGGAGCGAAACCCGAGAAAACAGCTCATCATACTTTTATCCGTGAGAATCTTCGAGTTAACATATATATATATATATATATATATATATATATATATATATATATATATATATATATATATATATATATATATATATATTTGAAATTGAAATTTTGTTATCGTGGGTTTTACAAAATGGCCTTTTCAACTAAAATACTTTCAACTTCCGTTCTCTTTCCGTTATACCGGAAGTTAAGGGGGCAACTTCCTTATTTCAAATGGAACACCCTGTATTTTATTACATTTTTGAATTTCTCAGCACATTTTAGGCCCACTTTGTATAACAATGCCTGTACCCAAATTTGTTAGTTTTCGAGATATTGATTGTTTTCTGAAAAATTTGACAGTTACAGCACCACTCCGAAAAAATCATAACTCATAGACAGTAATAGTTGAAAATGTGAAATTTCACAGAATCACACCTTAAGCATCAAGTCATGAACAGGTCTATCGAATTTTCGAAAATAATTCAGTGTGGTCGAAATTTCCACCTAAAACATAACATCGAGAAAACTGATGAAACACGATTTTGTCAAATGGAAACCATACACTATTTTATTATTTTTGGATACTACGAAAAAAAGATATCAAATTCATTAAGAATGTCCTATACCTAAAATACACCCCTGGCAAGATATATCCGATTTTGGGAAATATTTGAATGTAAATCATTCGAAGCAATAACAAACCAAGAAAGCTTTGAAAACAAATGAACTAATATTAACTCTGTCGTTAGTAAAAGGTAACTCAACATGAAAATGGATGGATTGAAATATAATACTAATAGAGAGATGAATTATATCTTTGTTTATTGATATCGAATACAGTAATTTTATTTTGTTTATATTTTTTGAGGTTAGATTTTACTTTAATTTTAGAATTAGACCTAATTTCTTTAAATTCAAATAATATTGTGGTTCATTTCAACAGATGTTCAGAAACATTGCCGTTTTGTTCTAAACAAGAATATATTTTTTTTTGCATACCACTATTTTGTAGCTTTCTGTATGGAGTCAGGAATCTGTTTTAAAATCTGTTTTTCCGTTAATCAGATCTCAGAACCCTTCATTTCACGTTTTCTTTATCACTCACACCGTATAAACATATATCATATATCATATATCTCCAGATGAAGAAGTCCAGTGGCATCATGTCTGGAGAAATTTAAATGGCCCATTGTAGCAAAGCCACTGATCTTCGAACATCCCATTCAACAACTCAGCAACGGTATCAGTTCTATGTGCAGGGGCTCCATCCATCCGATACCATAACTTGAAACGGTATTGTTCAGAAACATGCCGTATGGATTCACCAACCACATTCCTAGTTATATGCGAATATCTATCGCTATTCAAATTCTCTTCATAAAGATATAAATATAAAATTCGGTCTTCCTTTATAGCAAAAAACATAACTCCATGAATCCTGGAAGTTACGCTGGCGAACGATCTTTGGATTTTCTGCTGCCCAAAAATGATTATTCTTGGCAAATTTGGCTTCATCTGTCCATATCATGTTCTTCATGAACTCAGAGCCCTCCTGTATCTTGATAAGAAACCATTCGCAGAATTCCACTCGTGCAGGTAAGTCGTGAGGTTTCAGATTTTGAACCTGGTGATATTTGAAGGGACGCCACTTATGTTTGATTAAAATCCGGTTTATTGACGAACATGAAATTCTAAATGACTTTTCTGAGTCTTTCAACGAATTTTCTGGATAGGCTGTAAAGTAGGCAAAACTACAATTTTGATGTCCTCATTGTTTACGAGTGGTTTTTAATTATTGATGACAGACGAAAAAGATCCGAAATCACGGCAGTTTCTTAGAAGTCTTATCGGAATATTTTTATTGGGTCTGTGTAGATTTGAAAATTTTTCTGCAAAAACACGACAAGTTCTGTCCATTATCTTATTGCATTCATCATAAATGATAATTAAATTCAGGAAATCTTCATTAGAATACCCCAAACGAGACATTTTGTAACTTCATTTGTTTTCAAAGCTTTCTTGGTTTGGTATTGCTTCGAATGATTTACATTTCAAATATTTCCCAAAATCAGATATATCTTGCCAGGGGTGTATTTTAGGTATGGGACATTCTTCATGAATTTGATATCTTTTTTTTTTCGTAGTATCCAAAAATAATAGAATAGTGTATGGTTTCCATTTAAAAAAAATCGTGTTTCATCAGTTTTCTCGATGTTATGTTTTAGGTGAAAATTTCGACCACCCTGTAAATTATTTTCGAAATTTCGATGGACCTGTTCATGACTTGATGCTTAAGGTGTGATTCTGTGAACTTTCACATTTTCAACTGTTACTGTCTATGAGTTACGATTTTTTCAGAGTGTTGCTGTAACTCAAATTTTTCAGAAAAAATTAATATCTCAAAAACTAACAAATTTGGGTATAGGCATTGTTATACAAAGTGGACCTAAAATGTGCTGAGAAATTCAAAAATGTAATAAAATACAGGGTGTTCCATTTGAAATAAGGAAGTTGCTCTCAACTTCCGGTATAAAGGAAAGAGACCGGAAGTTGAAAATATTTTAGTTGACAAGGCCATTTTGTAAAACCCATTACCACAAAATTTTAAGTTTTCATTTTGAATCGTTCTCCATATATTCCTAACGAACGCTCGTCGTGAAAGACCCTGTATATATATAAAACTGTTTCAAGAAATCTCAGTTTCGGGAAGTTAGGAAAAAATTCTTTATGGAAAAAATGTTCACAGAAATTATCTTGCATTATTTTGATATTGATAATGTATTTTTCCCCAGAGAGAATAAAACCATTACATTTATTTGGTTCAATACGGAGATCAGTCTCATTAGACACAATATATCTAAAAGGAAACTGGCCTGGTCGATCATATTGGTTTGCAAGAGCTCTACAAGTTGATAAAGCCACACAGGTATGTATGAGAATTCGTTGTTGCATTCCCGGATAACAAAATAAATATCAATATTGTTGAGAAATATTTTGAGAATAATTTCAGATGGTTTTTAAATAAGTGTTAATTTGAATTATTTAAATTTTTGGTTGGTTCATATTTTTTATCTATTGACTTGTGAACATTGTTCTGTAGTTTTTACCAATGTAAAGGCAGCTATTCATTTGTCATTGACCAATAAAATATTGGAAATTCAAGGCTAGCCATGAAATTTACTCTTTTAGGACATTCATTTCATGGCTGGCCATGAAAATTTGTCATTTAGGGCGTTCGTTGCCAGCTACAAAATCAGTAAAAGAAAAAATAATTTCACTTATACCCAACAATAATATAATAGACATTTTAAATATTTCCAAACAGAATTTTAGACATTTTCATTACCTTAAATCATATCGATTCGAACTATTATGAGTGGAAAAAATATGACTGGAGATATTTTTACAAGGAACGATAGTATTCAGTATTCTTTTTCTAATTGATTCGGTCGTTACTTGATGAAGATCCATAGTAATTTCATAAACTACACCTTACGATTTGATCTCCACAAACTGTATTTGAGAAATATATCAAATATATTAAAAATATATTTCTCAAATAAATTTTGTGGATATCAAATCGTAAGGTGTAGTTACTTCTATATAGTCCTGGATTTTTGTCGCGGATTACTTCATTTCCTACAACCCTTCACATCATTTTGATTGAAAAAAAATCATAAAATCTGGAAAAATAGCGTAGTTAGATTTATTTTTTACATCAAACAGTAGTATTGTTTATATTTCATAACAAACTCGTATTAGGTCCCCAATTTTGTTGCGGAAAATTACAGCCCGTACAACCCTTTGTATTATTTCAATTAAAAAAAGGTTTGGGAAACTAGTGTTGGTGGAGGTATTTTGACATTAAACAATAGTTTCAGCGTGTTCTATAACAAGTCAATTTTGTCGCGGAAAATTACACCCTCGTTTATATCACTTCGATTTCAAGTGATAACATTGCTGGAATTATTTTCATATGAAACAATAGTATTTGATGTGTTTTATATAGAATAAAAAAGAAAATTTACGAAGAAATATAAATTAAAAATATAGAGCAATGTATGCCCATTTCAAAATTCTGTGGCAAGTAGTATATATGTCAACCCTTCCTTTCTTTGGAAGATGAGTAGGATATTACAGCTGGTTTTGGGACTCCTCCCACCACTGACGTATTAATGACATTTTAATAACTGATGATGTCATGAAGGTGACCTTGAAGAGGTATAGGTATGAATGACGTCATAGAAATTTTCCATCGAGAGTTTTATTGGATGTGAATCACGTCATAATCTGGGCATTTCCATCATCTGACATGAGGTTTTGTGTGTGTATGTGTAGGAAAGTGGGGTATATATTTGAATTCGGTGAAGGCAGGGTTTGACATTGTCCTTCATGTTCAAGTTTGTACAGAGTACACATACGTCTACATACTACACCACATAGATCCCCAACTGATGAGCGGTCCTTTCTGTTAGCTCTTCAAGTTGGTGTGTGGCGGGGAAGATCGCAACAGCAGCAAAAAAAAATCACGCACGTCTCTTGGTATGGAGAGAGAGAGAGACATGTGCACTTCACAAAGTTTTGCCAACTAATGTGTGCTCTTCTCTATGCTGAATGTCTCATTCAATGCTGGTGTGATGGGATAGATGTGACATCAAACGCTAACTAACGAAGTAGAAAGAGCACACGTCTGCACTCCATGTAGGTCCAACGACCACCTTCTGCTCGTATAGCCTTCTGTTAGCGCTTCCTTTTGTGGGTGGTGGTGTGGTTTACCTGTAACGTAAGGGGTGGTCGCATTGCATACCACAAACATCTATCAACTAATGAGCAGTCCTTCCTGTTAGCTCATCAAGTAGGTGAGAGGTGGGGGAGGTTGCAGCAGCAAAGAAATTCATCAACTTCATCGTCCGTCGCTGAGTATGAGAAGATATATGTGCACTCCACAATGTTTCATCTACTAATGTGTGCTCGTCTGTATGCCAAATTGCCTCTTCCAATGCAGCGCTGGTGGAGTGGGTGTGACATTATACGCTACCTCTCGAGGTAGATAGTGCATACGTCTGTACTGTACGAAATTTCAATGACCACTGCCTGCTCGTATCGCCTTCTATTAGCAAGTCCACTTGAGAGTGGTGGTGGAGTTGCCTGTGACGTCAGGTGGCTCTAGTAGGATACTATCATTGTTACTTTTTACTTATTTTTTATCTTATATTCCATCCTTATCTTAATATTACTGTTTGTGTGTTGTGTCTTTTTCCCCATTGCAAACTCATATTCCAATTTGAACCAGTGTCAGGGATCTGAACAACACTCACAAAAATACTACGGTGTTTTTGCCTGAATTTGTTGCGTCAGTATTGCAGAATTATTTATTTTGGTAATTTTTTTTCATGATGACACAGTATTTGTGACTGTTTATATGCCCTTTATCTATTCTAAACCTTATAAATATTATATACATTTTTTCTTTCCTATATTTCATATTCAAACATGCTTATCTCGATATTACTGGTTGTGTGTTGTATATATTTCTCCCGCTCTTACCCATATACCAATTTTAACCTGCATTCAGAAATAGAACAACTCTCACAAAAATATTATAGTGTTTTTGTCTGAATCTATTACCTGTCTGTTGCAAAATTGTTTGCCTATTTTTCTAATGGTTACACTGTTAGGTATGATCCGCAATAAACTGAACGTGAACGCCACCGAGTGATAGGGCGCGGTAACCATGGAAAATATCTCTGCTAGGGTGGACTGGAATTCCTGGAAGTACTGACCGACCACATGTTAGTGTCATACATTTGAGATTCATCAGATTTCGTTTAAAAACTCGTTTAAAAACATATCTATACATTTCATTAAAATTTGTATGAAATTAAGTAAACAAAAACTAGATATATGATTATATTATTCACATAATAATCATGGTCCTTCGATCCATGATACCAAATAATAATAATAATTGGTTCATTTGAATTAAAAACAAGTGATAAAAATATTCGCCAGTTGTTTCACGTGAAGAAGGAAGCTGAGCCAAGTGCACACCGCACTAGAAGTCGGATATTGGAATCCCGGACAGCACAGGCAGTCAATAAAGTGTGCTCGTTCCTTTCGTTGTGTTCGTTCCTTTCTCATTCTTTACTCCTATCACATCCCAAATTGATGAATACTTGAGTGTATTTGAAAACAATTTGTATAATATGTAGCAAACGATTTTCACCTTCTTCTCAGTGTTCATTTGATTTAAAACAATAATACGAAATCTTGTATAACATTAATAAAGTTATACTCATATTATTGCGATACAACTTTGATTCAATTACAAATTTTTGCATAATATTAACAAATAGTTCCTCATTTATCTTTCGTTTTGTCGTTTTTCGCTAAAAATTGCAATTAGCTCTTTTTCATCATGTCTGTCGCACTCGAGAAAAAGCGAGGCACGATCAAAGCTCAATTAACTAGGTTTAAGAAGTTTTATTAAAACAACGATAAAAATAAAATAAAAACAACAATAAAAATTAATTGGCGCTCCGGGGCGACTTCATTGATTCCAGTGGCGCATTTGCTTTTTCAGCTGCAGGAAAACCCGGAAAAACCTGCAGCACCACATCATCTGAAGATCTTGATCTAACAATGTCCTCTCTCTTATAAAACAAAATGTAGGGTTCAAAAAAATGTTTGGATAAACAAAGCTCTGACATTATTCAGCTCGAACAAAGACTTGGTGAAACCGAACCGTTGTTGGAGTAATTTTACAATATACAGTATGAGTTGGAACTTGAGAATACAGATGAAGATGCAGAAATTTTGAATACTATTCATGAGGAATATAACTAATTTGAGAATATCCATTACCAAATAATAAGTGATACTCGTGAATATATTATGAAGAAAACATCATCTGCTGACCCGGCTTCTCAGTCTCAAGCTTTGACCTAGCAATAAAACGTACCTGAAATATATATTCAATTACCTGCTCTCTATTTACCAACGTTTGATAGCTCCTATAGTGAATGATTATTTTTCAAAGACACATTCAAGTCGGTGATTCACGAAAATAATTTCCTATGGCCAGTACAGAAATTTGACTATCTTTGAAAGGCGAGGCTGCAAACGTTATAAAGTCGTTAGAAATTTCTGATGCAAATTATACTATAGGATGATTGGGCTTGATTGAACGGTATGAAAACAAGCAACTGTTAGTATCCAATAATATAAAAGCATAATTTAACTTTCCAACAGTAAACAAGGAGTCGTCCACAGCTTTGCGTTAATTGGTTGACGGCACATCTCCTTATTTGCGCGCGTTAAAAACCTTGGAATTGCCAACGGAACATTAGAACATCCTCATAATTCATTTAATAGCAACTAAATTAGATCATAGTACCAGAAGAGAATGGGAAGCAAAGAATACCAAATCAGAATTGCCGGAATTAAAAACACTTATTGATTTTTTGAAAAAACGATTGTTTCCGGTAAATCTGTGAATTCACTGGTAATTAATAGTTTGAAAAAGTGTGTCATTTGTTCTAGAGATCATTTTCATTATAATTATTCGAAGTTTTTGAATATGAAACCTAGCGCTCGATTTGAAGAAGCAAAACGCATCCGGCTATGCATTAATTACCAAAGAAATAGTCACTCTACGAAACAATGCACTGCTAGCAAATGTCGGAAATGTGGCAATTTACACAATACCTTATTACATTTCATGAATAAAAATCAATCTTCAGACTCTTCTTTGAACAAAAAAAATTCTAAAACGTACCCTCAGAATAATAATTCTTCTTCATCAGATGACAACGCTACTCAATCAAGTTCGTTATGTTCTACACAAGACAAAAAACATACTCCTTTCAACAGTATTGGTTGATGTTATTGATTTCTCTGGTAAAGTACATACTTGCAGAGCGTTGCTTGACGGCGGATCTGAAAGCAATTACATTAACAAAAATCTGAGTGATAAATCTAAAAACTAATAAATGCGAAATTTCAGTTACTGACATAAATCAAATTTCACACAGAACATGTGTGAAAATTCTATCCAGAATAAACTCTTTTAAAGCAACTTTTTGTCTTGTTTTATACTTGATCAAATTACGAGAAAAATACCTTTTGTTTCTTTCAACTCTAAAATATTGATTGGTTGGATTCTATTTGGTCCATTGTACTTTTGTAACTCACCGTGTATCGAAACTTATAATAATACCGGGATGATCTCCAGTTACCTCAGTGAATAAGTTGAGCGGCTTTGAAAAGTAGAAGAATTCTCTTCAACTCGACAATTCTCCCCAGAAGAATTTTTTGTGAAGAACACTTTAAAAATAATACTGTTAGAGACCATATAGGGCGATTCATAGTCAGCCTTCCTTTAAAAAAACCTATTGTTGAATTAGGCGAATCACTTAAAACCGCGGAAAACGTTTGGAAAATAAATTATGTAAAAATAAGATTCAGAAAATACATTATAATGATTTTATGAATACCTTTTTCGTTAAACCACAAGACAAAATTGGATTAAATTTCTGAAGACGGATTTTAACTACCCCATCACTGTGTCGTGAAAGATACTAGCACAACAACAAAATTAAGAGTTGTATTCGACGGCTCCGCAAAGTCAATATCGGGCTATTCGCTGAATGACACCCAAGATGACCCGATATCAGTAATCTTACGTTTATTATATTGTGCTTGCTGGAGATATCGCGAAAATATATAGGCAGGTTCTGGTAGCAAAAGACCATAGAAACCTTCAGAAAATTTTATAGCGCTTTGACCCTTCCGAACCACTTTCAGCATATGAGTTCAACACAGCTACCTATGGTACATCGTGCGCAAGTTTTCTATGCAATCGTGCACTTCATGAAATCGCTAATCAAAAGGAAAAGGATTTTCCTGACATAAGCTCAATTATAAGACATGATTTCTATGTAGACGCTCTACTCACAGGTGGCAATATTGTAGATGATATTTTTCGTTTCAATCATGAGGTTTCGGAGTGTCTTGCTGAATACTAGAAAATGGATGTCAAATAGTCCGGAAAACATTTGTCATTCTGACGGCCTTGAAACTGATAATATTAACATTGGAGCTGATGAACATTCAAATACTTTAGGGCTGTATTGGAATTCCGAATTGGATACTCTAGAATATTCGATAAGAATAGAAACCGATGAGATGAAACATACCACTTAACGCACTATTCTTAGCTTTATCGCTCAAATATTCGACCCATTGGGTTTATTATCTCCTATAAAAATCATTGCTAAAATTGTTATACGGTTATGGAGTCTCCGCGTTTCCTGGGACGAATCTGTCCCACTTAACATTCTCACAATGTGGCATTCTTTCAAACATGATTTGAAAGCACTTGATAATATTAAAATTCCAATTCAAGCTATTTGTTCGAATACCGAACTTACAGAAATAAACAGATTCGCTGACGCATCTCAGGCCGCATACGGAGTTTGCGTTCACCTCAAAACCTTAGACCATCTAAAAAGTTTTCGATGTCATTTGTTATGTGCAAAAACTAGAGTTGCCCCTCTCAAATCACTTACGATACCCAGACTCGAACTCTGTTAAGCCTTGCTTCTGGCAGAACTCTTGAACAAAGTAAAATCTGTCCTGAGTTAGAGGTCAATAAATATTCAAAAAATATTTTATTCGAGCGATTCAACCAAAGCATTATCGTGGCTGAACGGGTCTCCACATTTATGAAATGTTTTTGTTTCTAATCGCGTGGCTCAGATTGAAAATTTATCATCTCCATGTGATTGGAATTACGTCAACACACTTGACAATCCCGCTGATCTTTCATCTAGGGGCACATCTTCGAGTGCCATGATAAAATCAAATATGTGATGGTGCCCCCCTGATTGGCTGCAACAATCTCAGGATCATTGGCCTAAAAATACCTCATTCTCAAACGTGTATTTGCTTATATTCTCAGATTCATTGACAATATAAAAAATGAAAAATTTTAGGATAGCCGGTCCTCTATCTCCAGAAGAATTGTATATGAAATCAAGAAAGGTTAATGCAGTCAAGCTGCTGGAAAATAATTCCATGAAGATCAAAAGATAAATAAATAAGTACCATTCTGATCATTCCCATATTGATTTCAATTTAAGAGCCACCGGTAGACAGCTGTTTCAGCATATTGGGCATCATCATTACCGGGCAGGCGGTCCTCGATTGAAGACAAAATGTGAATAACCAAGAAAAGTACTTAATAAAAATAACTGCGTAAACGCAAGCGAGATATAAGTGGAACCACCTATTGGTGTGACACCCAAGTCAACTTGCCAAGTTTTTATGTCAGTGTTGGTGGTTTGACCAATTAACCGATGACTGCGGTAGAAGAAATTTGGGAAACTAACCTGAAATGCCATCGGAAAACGAATCCACATGTTACTAGAAATGATATGAATTCGAGAAAAGTTAATGCAGTCAAGCTGCTGGAAAATAATTCTATGAAAATCAAAAGATAAATAGATAAGTACTATTTTGATCATTCCTATATTGATTTCTATTTAAGAGCCACAGGTGGACAGCTGTTTCAGTCTATTGGGCTTCGTCAGTACCGGGCAGGCGGTCCTCGATTGAAGACAAAATGTGAATAACCAAAAAAAGCACTCAATAAAAATAACCGCGTAAACGCAAGTGAGACATAAGTGGAACCACCTATTAATAAAAATAACTGCGTTTACGCAGATATTTTTATTAAGTACTTTTCTACACAATTGCGTTTTGCATCTTTGCCAACAACAACCATCATATACTTTGGAGATACTGACCTGTATTGTAATGATACATTTGTAGTAGATTGACGACATGAATACTAGTAAATGTAATTTCAATAATTCCGCTGAACGAGTTGACCTAAAAAAGTCAGCTGGAATGGTCGGCATACCGCCTATATACTTAAATGTTGCAATGATTTGCTGAACACACCATTCCTCCAGATTTTTATTTTGATAATAGCAAGTGAAACTTTTCATTCTCTTTGGGAAACCTCCATAGTAACACCAATATATAAATCAAATAATGAAAATGATATAGAGAACTATAGACCACTTTCAATAGTATGTTCCCCAACAAAATTATTCCAACAAATCATACGAAGTTGTATCAATAAATCAGTGGAATCCAATCTATATCTTTTCAGTGATTGTGTCTCTGAGTCTCTTGAAAATAATTTCCAATAAGATATAATAGCATAAATTAGGGAAGTATGGAATAATACGAATGACATTACAGTTATTATCAAATCACCTAGAAAATGTATCTCAGGAGTTATATTGTAACATATTTCAACAATGAATAGAATAAAATACCAAGTAAAACACCAATGAAGTCAAAGAAAGAAGACAATATATTGGAATAAAACTATTAAATTACTGTATTATACCTTAGACTGACCCAAACTTGAGTCTGAAATTTGGTCAAACGAGAATTCAATTGTGATGGACGATCTACAAAAAGTGGTAGGAGATTATTATGAAAAATTAGAATTGAAGCTTCCTACAGATACAGCTATTGCATTGAAACAGAGAAATGATAGAGATATAGGGGGATATAAAATCATTGAAGTCATATAGAAACAAGCACATTTATACAACAAAAATAAGGGAAAACGATCTTGCTCTTACAGAAGGTGATAAATCAAATGAGATCCTTATACTTGACTTACTGTCATAAAAAAAACTCAAGGAGAAATAGTCAAAATGAACTACTTATTTTAATTGAATTAGAGAAACGAAAAATCAACATGAACCCCTCCTGCCCTAAACTATATGGCCCAATAAAAACACATAAACAAGATAACCCCATACGACAGTTACATTTGTATATAAACAGTCCAGTAAAAGACAAGTTGTTAACAAGTTGTTCAAAAATATTACCAATTTCGTCCCATGTCACACCATTAAAAATTCGCTCACTTTACTTAAAAATATAAGTAACCAAACCACGCCACATTTTCTGACATACCGTACAACGAATGTTAGTAACTCATTTTAAATATATTAGATTAAGCCAAAGTAGACCATGTCACTTCTTTTGATATTTCGACAGCTTTTGATGTATGCCTAAATCAGAATTACAGTTCAATAACAAACACTATAGGATTCAGGTTTACCAATGGGCTCACCCCTTAGTCCACTTTCAGCAGACATTTTAATGAACAGTTTGGAGACCACTATAGTAAATTCCGACATGGGTAAAAACATATTCATTTTTGGTGCAGATATGTGGACGACATTCTCGCCTATTTGAGAGGTACTACGCGACAGCACAAATTTATGACATATGAATAATTTCAACAGAAACATACAGTTCACATTCGAAACAGAGATAGAGGAAAATATTAATTTCCTAGATTCGTCCATCACCCATTATCATAATAGGATTTCCTATTTTCAAATAAATAAATAAAATAATAAATGTGAGTTCAGTGTATCCAGAAAACCAAGCTATGCAGACATTACAATCCCAAGTGATTCTTTCCATCCCGACAGTCATAAATTTGCATCCTACAATTCAATGTTACACAGAGCATTATGGTTACGTTTGTCTGCTAACAATCTAGATGGGAAAATTAAAACAATTATGCGGATAGGATAGAATAATGGTTTCAACGCAAACACAATCCAGTAGTTAGTCAGAAAACAAAGCATCAAATTTACGCACAGATTAATATACCCTCAAACTAAACAATCAGAAATCAAGATATTTGTAACTTTAACATATTCTGTTAAAATAACAAGACAATGTAAAAGTGGCATTCAGGCCACATGCCAGATTATCTAATTTATTTTTCAATGCCAAAGATAAAGTGGACAAGATTGGGAAAAATGGAGCTTATAAGCTTAAGTGTCTGGAGTGTAATAGTGTAAAATTTCCCAAAACGGTATGCTGAACATGAAAGGCCCTTCAGACTAGGTTAAAATGATTCGACGTTTTCAAACCATTCCTTAGAACGCAAGCACAAGTTACCGAATCTAAATGATACGGAAATAGTGCACTATGCATTATCACATTTTTTCATCCCATTTAACTGACAGGTAACGAATAAAGCCCAAACTACTTCCATCGTTTTCTTCATAAACACAAGTTTCCATTATTCGACAATATAAAGATATTTCGAAAATGGAAATTCACATCTTCTCCTACAAATATATTTCGCAACTAATTGGTATCTTCTCATCATTGGATTAGACTTTATCTCAAAATAGTTTTTGTCAATTGATAGTAAATTATTTAATCAATACTTATAATTTCGCCTTTTGGGCTCTGGAATATTGACAGTTATTATTATGAATACATTATATTTTTGCTATTATGTTTTTAAGCTCGAATTATATATTTTCTTTTTGTTATTTCCATGACTAAACAAATTTTGTAAATCTATTAAAAGCAATTTCATGCATTTTGTTATCTGCATGGGTTGAATAATCAAATATGGATCACAATTTTTTATCTCATTTAACCAACTTGTAACGAATAAAGCCCAAACTGCTTTCATCGTTTTCTTCATAAACACAAGCCTCCATCAGACAGTATATGGAATTCCCCAATGTAAGAATAGCTTGAACAGTAAAAAATAATATTTTCTCCCATGAATATGTCTCGCATCAAATTGGTACCTCAACATCATTAGACTGAACTTCATCTTAAAATAGTTTCTGTCAATAATTGATAAATTATTTAATCAACAGTCTCCTTGAGCTCTGATATATTGCCAGTTATGATTGTGAATAAATTGTATTCTTATTATATTTATGTTATCAAGTTTCAATTGTATATTTTTGTCGTATCTATGTAATTGGGTTATTCAACCTGTTTAGGTAAATAACTGAATAAATGAATGATGACTATACATAGACCAGAGAATTTCACAGCTGCATTCGATATTGTTTCAAATGTTCTGCTTTCAACTCTGGTATTTTAATTTCAAACTATGATTTATTCAATATTTTTAATTGTCAGTACAATCCACCTTTTTTTTAATACAATTTTGTGAATTCAATAAAAGTAATTTTATGCAGTTTGTAAACTGTAATCTGCTTTGTTTGCACAATCAAATATAGAGCGCAATTAATTATCACATTCAATGATTTTGTAACAAATTAAGAGAAAATTACTTTCATCGTCTTCTTCATAAATACAAGTTTCTTTTATACTGTGTTACGTTGAAAATTAAAAATACTATTTTTCCCTCAAGATGTCTCGCATACACCTCATCACTATACTCTCATATTATGTTATGCATTTCATCCAGAATTCAAAGTTTCCTTCATCAACTCGCAGCATCATCTCATTGCCAACAGTCTATTAAAGAAAGATTCGACATTGGGTTCGGAGGTATTCATGTACCATCGAATTTGAGCATATGGCATTTGTATACACAAGTGGAAAGTGATGAATAATCGCTATCAACAACCTTTCACAACGAAGCGTGAGTATGGAATATCTCGGCACTGAATCGAGTACATCACATTCTTCGCCGGCAGAATGTCGAAAGAACAACTTCCTTCATTTGCAATTACGTATTCGCACCGCGGGTACTTCGTTCAGACTATACTCTATGATTTATGTCCGATCTTCGAGCCATTCGAGTATTGAGTGCCGACTGTTAGGCGACCGGCAGAATGTCTCGAACCATGTACCTACTGAAATTACCTTCAGGAGACAGGTGCGTACACCACATACCGCCGCTGAGCGATGAGCTAACGAAAAAGACCACTCATTCAATCAATCAATCCATTTTTCTGCCGCTGCGACTTCCCCTCACCACACACCAACTTGATGAGCTAACAGGAAGAACCGCTCATTAGTTGGTGTATCTTTGTGGAAACCAGACGTCTGTGTACTTTGTACAAACATATACAGAGTACACATGTCAAACCCTGCCTGTATGCAATCTATTCCCAACCCCCTATAAGGCCGTGGCGTGATTTAAATCGAACAAGTCTCAATGGAAAATTTCTATAACGTAATTTATACCTATGCGCCAGACACATCTTTCAAGTTCACCTTCATGACGTAATTGAAATGTCCATAATTATGTCTTTTTTTCTGGTTACTTCGGCCGTTACTTGATGAAGGTCCATAGTAATTTCGAAAACTACACCTCACGATTTGATCTCCACAAACTTGTAATTTTTGAAAATAAGTATGTCATAATGGTAGTAGGGGGAGGCCGAGAACCGGCTGTAATTCCCACATTTTGTATAAAGATAAAGGAGTAGAAAGCCAAAACCTCCTACAAATCTTTAATTCATTCATATTGTTAAATTTGTCGAACAGTTCTTGGAAGTGGATTTGCCTTCGTGGGAATACTATTGGAAATTAACATGAATCACTTTGCCACACAGTGGACTATCACATTTTAATGCACTGAATAATTTCCAAAATCTGTTCTTTCTTTAGTGATATATGATGTTTGAAAAGACGATTACTGCTGGGACTATATTTTCACAAGGATAAGTACCGTTAAAAATATCACTGGGTGAGCTGATATTTTCCGCCATTTTTTCATTATATAATGAGGTAATTAGATATATTGAGGCAGGTGAATGCCCGGCAGCGATATTCTGTGATTTGAGTCGGGCATTCGACTGCGTCAATCATCAAAAACTTTTACTGAAATTAGAAAGATATGGACTAAGAGGTGCATCTCTCAACTGGATATCCTCATTCCTTGAAGGTAGGAGACAATATGTATCTCTCCAGTGTACGGTCAAAAATGAAATCCAGAGAATAAATTCTGAGTCGTTCAGTGTAGATATGGGAGTACCTCAAGGGTCCACTCTGGGCCCAATCCTTTTTATTCTATATGTAAACAATATAGACTCTGTTGTTTCTGAAGTTCATTATACAGCTTTTGCCGACGACATTTCTATGATCATCTCGGCATCAGATGATGAAATATTGAAAGACAAATGTGCTTCTGCAGTTGAACATATATCAGAATTTTTCAATTATCATGATTTATTTTTTAATTCGGATAAAACAAATATTATTCGTTTTCATAATAGACAAAATAGGATGGAAGACTTCAGTTTCAGTGCTGATAATGTGACATACTCAAAATCGAATAAAAGTGTTAAATTCCTGGGTATTCTTCTTGATGAAAACTTGAACTGGAATGCCAGCATCTAATTTCTAAGCTTAATTCAATGAAATTTCTATTTATGAATCTGCGGACAGTTTTAACTACCACTCAACTAATGAGCATTTATTATGCTCAAGTTGATTCAAGACTGAGGTATGGTGTCTGCTTCTGGGGTGGGTCATCCATGACTCATAACGTATTCATTGCCCAAAAACGCATTATACGGTGTATTGCGAATGTCTCAAGGAGAGAATCTTGCAGACAAATTTTCAAAAATTATCACATCATAACACTCACATCTGTTTATATATTTGAAATATGCAGCTACATATTCAAAAACAAAACACATTTCAAAATGAATAAAAATGTTCCATCACTATGACACTAGAACAAAAAATAGATTTCATGTGCCATATGCAAGACTAAGAATAACTTTACTTGCATCAGAATACATTGGAATAAAAATATTCGACAAACTGCCCGATCATTTAAGGGAAGAACATAATTATGTGATGTTTAAGAGAAATTTAAAGAGTTTTCTAATTGAACAATGTTTTTATTCATTGAATGAATTTTTTAGATTAGATAAGTAGGGTATTATTTTAGTTTTAAGGTGTTGTTTCAACTTGTATGTTTCTTATACTCTGTTTTTATCTTTATTTTTATTTCTTTTATTGACTATTCCTATACAATGTATATTGTCTATACGTAAATAAAGTATTATTATTAGTGCAATGCTGATACTAAATATGAATTCACTAACCATAAATTTTAGGGCATGGAGAAAAAGTGATAAAAGGATCATTTTCTTTTATGGACGCGCATTTTCCCCCGCGGCTGGTGCCCCAGTTGGAATATTCAAGAATCCTCTCTTATTGTACATCCACAATATAAAACGAACCTTCATACAAAATTTCAGCTTCCAAAATATAACGATACGATACAAAAAGTATTTTCATATGTAAACGCGCCACTTTTATCCCCAAAGTGTAAACCCCAGTTGTAAAAATCCTTTTTAATTGCACAACTACAACATAAAACGAACCTACATACAAAATTTCAGACTTCGAAAATATAGCGGTACGGAGAAACAGTGATGAAAAGGTAATTTTCATATGTAAACGCTCTCCTTTTACCCCCACGAGGGGCGCCCCAGTTGGAATGTTTGAAAATCCTTTCTTAGAGCGCATCTAAAACCTAAGAATTACCTATATACCAAATTTAAACTCCATAGAACTTACCAGTACGAAGAAACAGATGAATGAGTGAGTATTAAGTGAGTGAGTCTCGCATTTATAAGTAAAGATAGAAACTACCGAATACTGTTCTCGTTCCATGTAATAATATCATCAGTAACTCCACTTTTTTGAGAGATATGATTTATTCAGTCCATATATGTCATATAAAACACGCGGAATACTATTATTTCATGTAAAAATATTCCCAGTAACACTTTTTTTTCAGAACTTACGATTTTTTTAATCAAAGTGATATAAAAGCTTGAAGGGGATGGAATTTTCTGCGACAAAATCGGAAACCATATATACGAGTACATATAGTATTCCACGTTTTACAAAAAACAACGAATTCTAATGTTTCATTTAAAAATATCCCCTGCAAAGTTATTTTTGCAGATGTCATTACTATTTTAAATCGAAATAATATGAAGTGTTGTAGGAACGACCATGTAGATGTTATACAACATACAGAATACTATTGTTATTTAATACTATCGCCAATAATGCTAGTTTTACAGAAGTGGTAATTTTTACAATTTAAAGTAGTGGGTGAAATTTTCTGCGACAAAATCTGGGACCATAAAAGTATTATTGTTTTACATAAAAGAAATCGCTAACTAGCTATTTTTTTATATCTTTTTTCAATCGAAATAGTATGAAGAGTTGTAGAGGATGAAGTTTTCCACGACAAAATCGAAGCAAGCTGAATATTATCGTTTCATGCAAAAATATCTCTGGTCATATTTTTTTCACTCATAATTGTTTAAATCAAATTGATATTATTGAAGTATTGAAAAATTCTACAAAATTGAGTTTTCTACGTGGAAATAGGGTATATTAATCTATTATTTTATTCAGCGGTGGAGGTGAGATTGGAATTTTCTTTAATAATTTCGTCACTGGCAATGGATGTTTTAAAAGTTTCATGGCTAACTAAAATTTCTATATGCTTCAACAGCCAATGGTGGCTTAACACACTCCTACATCAGTAGAAAATCCACTCAATTTGTGGCTGAAAAGCATGACTGCTTTTACACTGGCGTAGTTTTACCTTGTAAATGTGATAAATCCATTTGTACAAATTGTGGATGTGAACTTGCTACAAAGAAATGTTCTCTAAATAACCTAGTCAATAAAAATTATGGAAAAACATTTAGTATCACACATCTTTTCTAAATGTTTCTTGGAATGTATGTAAACACAAAAATAGATAATTTGTTCACCTTACATTTGAATCTGTGCTACTTGGAACTTTTCACAGTTAAGTCTAAAAACTTGTTTTGAAATGTTAATCTTTTTCTTTCAGACTGATGAATCAGATTGTTTAGACGTGATTTGTATTCCTGATTCTGGACGAACAACAGATCTTTGTCAAAGTACGGAAAATACCAAAGAACTAGGTAGTATATATTCTCCTGGTGAAACTAATCTCAGTAGCTCTTCGAAATCTTCATCATGTAAGTGATGTAGAATGTAAAAAAACCTACAAAATCAGTTGGTACCAATTTATCATCATTTTCACTCATTTTGGTTGCTTCTCTTCCTTCCATCATGTAAGTGATGTAGAATGTAAAAATCTGCAAAATCAGTAGCTACCAATTTTCATCATTTTCACCCATTTTTGTTGTTCATTGCTTTTCTTCCTTCAAAACTTATTTGAAACCAGAGCCTGAAAATAAAGCATTCGTGAACCAACACAAGACATTCTGTTTCAACTCAATATAGGTCTCAATTGTCTTGAGTTTAGGTAAGCATTGACATCCTTAAATGAGCAAGATTTGAGTTTTCTGTCGTTCTCAAAGCTTCTTACTGAGCAGAAATGTCCATGCTTACTTATTAAGTTAGGTTAGGTCCAAAGTGAGTGGGTCTATTCAACCCTCCACCGCAACCCGCAAGGATTTATTGTGGCTCACACCTATTCACACTCGTCTAAATAAACCCAGCTTCTTGAAGAAGCCGATTAGTTTGTATGGGAAGTGACCTTTCAGGTTAGATGGTAAGAGTACGGCTCTGCCGAACTCTAAAAACCTGATTCGGTCCCCTGCGGGGCAGGCACAAAGTATGTGCTCTGCTGGTTCATCATTTTCCAAACAGAGGCGACACACACTGTCTTCCGACATTCCGAGTCTCTGCATATGATGATTCAAATGACAGTGACCTGTGATCTGGGTGATGTTATATCAAAAATAATTTGCTTTTGGGTTCTAGTTTCATCTAGTTGCCTTGCAGTGAAAACGGCAGAGAGACAGAGAGCCATTCTACATTTGGTGGTCAAAATCTAAACTTGGTTTCACAACAAACAAAGTTTAAGTTTTCTGTAGATCTCATAGGTGATGTATCGGTAAGGGGAGATATCCATGCTTGCTTAAAAAAATTGCTAGCATGTTGAACTGTGCTCAAATTATTATTAAAGACAATGATATACAGTTCACTTCAAAATTCTTGTATTATAATTCGACATACAATCAAAATTTTTCATATGCATTATTATGTGTTGAACAAATAACATATTCAAACTGAAAATCAATTAGTTTACATTAGTAATGAATCTAATAAAGAATGTTTTGGAATGATGTTTTTTTTGACACATTGCAGTTTATCGGCATCACAAGAATCTTTTCCTTGTGATTTTTCTTGAAATTGTATTATCTGCATGTAGGGAGAGCTTGGTAGATTAATGATAAAAATATCAATCTTCAAGAAATCTTCATTATAAATGGATATGACATAACACTGAACTCTTTGACACATCTTTCAATAAAAAAATAATCATGAAACTGATATAAACATTTTGAATCGGTTATTATAATTCTTTCCTTGAATAACTGATAATTTCCTTCAGAAAATTAAACTAAAAGCGACCTACTAATGATTTCCTGGAATAAAATCAAAAAAATTGTTTTTACTGAAGTTAAATACTTGTAATGAATATTTTGGTAGGGATGAATTCAGTAGAAACATCCATAATTGTCACTGATTAAAAAGTTAGATGAATGCAGATATAATTTTATACGAGTATTAAGTTGAAGATATATGTCCTTGACATTCATTCAGTTCAATATTTCCAACATTACAGACATCTTCATATACCTATCACATTTCAAAATTACTCTCATTGCCCGGTTTTATAAAATTTGCAGTCGATTTTTTTCATTTTGGTAGGAAATGTATAAAACAGCACTACAAAAAATAAAGTGTGGTAAGATGATGGTATTGTATACTAATATTCAAGAAAACACTGAGATTCTTGCTAATTCTATCAGTAGTTTCAAAAGTTCGTTTCAAATCTAAAAATACTTTATCCACCGAAGTTTTCCATTCATTCAGGATGTATTGAACTGCAAATTCACAACTTACATTACTTCTGATTGCTGATTGGAATTCTGAGAGTGTTTTATTCTTTTCTATGAAAACAAGAATTTGATTATTACAATACAATACTTTCCAAAATGTTGTCAATGGCTGTGAGTATATTGATCGGCCTGAAATCTTCTTCTCTTTTAGCCTTAAGAATTTTCTTATTGGAATTATTGTACTGATTTTCACATAACTGGCACATAACTGTAAAAAATAGTTCCCATTTCGATACTTTTGTGTCACCATGTATATTTAACGTAGCAACTCCTTTTCATATATGTTTTTAAAAATTATTGTTTCCTATCGAAATAAATCAGCCTGAATTGAAAACGTAAAATCATTACATGGCACTGCAAAAAATTATTGAAAAATAAAGAATTGGGTGAATTTTGAGAGTGTGGAATAAACGTAGTGACAGATTATCGATATGCGGCTCCACCTGACATGAGTGGAAATGTTTCTGAGAAGTGAAACTTTTGGATGATATAGTTTGAAAATCATCTCAAAGCAGCAGAATTAGATAAAAAAACAATCACAGTGTGTTCATTTACCCCAATATATTGGCGATGAAGGATTGCACATTTATGATTCTGTTGAGTTTTCGGAAGTAGAATAAGATAAAATTGAATCTTTGATAAAACTTTCGAGGGCATTTCCAACTAAAAAAAAACGTTACCCTTGAAAAGTAAATGTTCATCAATAAAAAGCAATTGAATGGAGAAACAGTTCAACAATATGTAACTGAACTTAAGAATAGGGCAAAAAACTGTGAGTTGGGAGACAGAAGAAAGTCTAACGTGTTCAGTGTTACAATGTTACAATTGTTACAATGTGATGATTTGGAACTGGAAAATGTGGCGACAATGGATCATTTTTGTAGTTTATTCTGAAAACTATAATGAGCAATTTGATGAAATAGGTGAAAACTTGACTCTATGTTTTTATTGGAATGGTAAATGTAAATAATGTAGCCATTATCAGTTTCAGTGACAGCAATGATGAAGCAATGATGAATATATTGAGTAGAAAAGATTCAGAAAAAAAAATTGCCGATTGACAAAAAGAAGAAAACCATTGTAAAGTTAACTAATTACTCTAATGTTAGTATTCCTGTTGTAGGAGAGTGTGAATTGAAATGTGAAAAAAAATGGTTGCACATTGAAATTTATCATAATAAATGTTGATTTTTCCGCTATCTTTGGTTTAAACTTATGTATTGAAATGAATTTAATTGAAAAATCGATTTGCTAAAAGATGAATGTAACTCTCCATTAGAAAAATATTTTTTTCTTTTCGAAGGCATAGTTTGTCTGAAAAATCCTTATTACATATTACTTAAGCAGAACGCAAAACCTGTAATACATTCTGCCAGAAAAATTTCCATTATTATACGACTTTCAGTATTGTTTGTCAAACATGGAGAAAAAAATATCATCAGTAAAGTTGATTATCTTACGGAATGGATGAATTCCATAGTTTTACTGAAAAAACCAAATGAGTCTCTTCGAATATGTCTCTATCCCAGAGATGTGGATAAGCATATCACGGAAATACTTTCATTTGTCTACTTTCGAAGAAATTTAATCCAAGCTAAGTGCTGCAAAATATTTCAGTATTCTGGATGCAGCGTCCGAATTCTGGCAAATATCAGTCTACTCTACAAGGAGCTCTAAATTTCCTACCAGATCTAGTACATTTAGGAACAAATATTGCATCTGAATAAATCAGTTATTAGAAAAACTGAAAACCGTCCCTCTCTGAAATGGCACGTATTCTGCACATGAAAAATATTGAATTTATCAGCAATTACTTCCAGTCATGTTGAACATTTATCATCAAAAATTGTATCTTTTAATTCCATATCATTCCTTATCACATTTGTTTAGAATAAAAAAACTGATCAATTTGGTTTTCTAGATATATGCATTTCGAATTTTGGAGCAGCTGAATTCCTAGCTTTCTTTATTCATTCCAGTCAATAAGTTGTCTCGGGATATTAAAAATTCTGTAACAATCATTCCTATATTCTATGGATTAGAAAATTTCGTGATTGAATGAAAATTTAGAATCATTATTCAATTTTTCTTTATAGGCATATACTCGTCCAAAACGTACGAAATATCCTCTTGAAAATTGTTATATTTTTCATCAATTTTACTAATAGCAAAATCATGGTTCATTCCCTAGTATTTAAAGTTTTTATTTCATGTACATTTTCATCTAGTTTTTAAGAATTCATGTCTGTTCATGAATCTGAATCAACATTCTTAGGTTCAGTCTTTCACTTCAAAGCCCAAAATGGATAATAACGATTGGGAAATTATTTTGATTTGTATAGCATTAATTGCTATTTAATGGAAGAAAGTACCCCCTGATACAGATCTGAAGGATTTCTTCAATTTTTGTAAAGATTATTCTCTATTTCTAGCAAGCTTTATTTCACCAACAACCATAAAACCTCTACCAAAGCCTTGTTTTCGAAGTTCTGCAGAAGATCTCAACCGAGAAATTGAAACAATTGTCCAGAGATCAGACAGAGACTATTATAGTACAAGACCTCTTCATTCTGGAATTTTTTACCATGAGGCACCAGATGGTCACAGAGCACCTCTAGCAGATCTTTTGTGCAAAAAATGGAGGTCATGTTCGGTGAATACACAGACTCCGGGTGGGTATAGCAGTACTTCACATTCGTCAGGTGAGTGATAAAGTGGGTGGATGATTTATTTGTAGGCCGTTTTTTGGAAATATTCTGTTATAATTGAGCAGTATTCAATATGACAAACCCAAAATAAAATGAATAAATTCATTTCTGATAGATGTCAACTACTTAATTCCTTAATTTTAGAACTATGTAACTACCAAGATTGGAACATTCTTATTATCAAGTAAATATTCAGTGAAAGTATGATGAATGTATAGAATACTTGAAATATATTCAAGTCAAGTTCAAAGAATAAAAAAAAATTGAATATTTCAAGCAGAAGCAGGACCAAGATGAAATCATTCTAGTAATCACCTACAGACCGGTTTAGGAGCATTGTCCTTCATAAGTGCAGCATGGTCCTGCTGTTGGATGAACGAGAAGCATCTGCAAGAGTATCATCCTTTGTGAGATAACTTGCATAATTGTCTGTGATATAATTCAATGTAAATCATTGTATTAGCAGGGGAAGTAGTTGTTTTCATGCAGGCATTTACCAGGTCCTACCGTGTAGGAACTTTGGTAGAGGTGAATGTTTTGGAATTCCATTTTGAACTTTTTATTTTCCTAAGTATGTATAACGATCATCATACATATTTTGCTTTCTATTCAGAGGATTATTCCATTTGATATAGACATTTATTAAAGAAATTAATCATACTATATAAATTTAATTTGGTTAAAATGGTTAGAACTTCAAAGCTTTAAACAAAAAAAAATTGAAGGCTAGGCCGCTAAAACAGATTTTTAAAGCGCTAAAACAATTCTCCCAAATAGCGATAAAAATGACAGAGATCAAACTCACACCAATGAAATTAAGATCTATGTGTAATAAAAGTAATTTTTTTAAATCAATGCTTTTGGCTGAGAATATTTTGTTAAAAATGGAAATTTATTGATAGAATTTAGAGGTCTTGGTATTAGAGAAGCGCAAATTAGGATCATTGTTAATTAATTTATTTGGAATCACAGTAGTTACAGTAGATCCTTAGACAAACTTCAACCACGAACGAGCTCACGAACAGATTAGAATGATGTATAACAAGTACTTGGTAACTGCAACTTTGTTTAATAAAAAGTACTTCACGGTTCAGTCTACCACAAATACTTTAGAAATCTACATTAAAAAGGGCCACATATCTGTATCGATTCTGATTTCGAAAATGAAATTAATTCTTTTGTTTTCAATGTACAAACGAAGATTTTGCTTGCATGTTTCCCAAGAAGTCTAACAGAATATTAATTAGTAAATTAGTTGTTTCTTTGAAAAATTGACAGGAAAAAAAACAAGCCGCAACTTATTAGGAGAGCTATAAATAAATTAACTGATAATATAGCTAAAAAAATGTCAAATCACGTTTAACTCCATCAAAATAATATCAAACAAATTGCACAAAATGATAATGACAGAAGCTGAATGGTTCAACACTTAGGTACTTTTGAATAAGCATTGTTGGATGGTTATATTGATAATAGTGAGAAGTGGAATTTTTATAATTATAATCTCTATCCTACCTTTTCAAAGTTTGAGTCTTTGTCTATGACTGTATTACGTCAAATTAACAGATCATTGGATAATAAATTTGATATTTATGAAACTTTCAATTCCAAAATGTTGAAACATATTTGGAGTTATGGGTCATATGGGTCATGTCGTTTTAAACCTTATAAATACCTCTTTGGAAACTTCTAATTCCAGATGCCTTACAAGTTAAGCACTATAATCAATATTCCTAAAGTGAAAAGCACAATTAATGTGAATGAATTGCGACTCTCTGATTGAAAAAGTGCTAGAATTAGCAGTTTATAATAAATTTCTGGATCATCTAGAAAAACTACGATACAGCTATCCTAATGTAAGTTTGAAAAAAAAAAATTATAATAGAAAATATGTGATTGTTGTGTTTCTCGACCTAAAGAGGGCGTTCAAAACTGTAGATCAAAATATTCTCTTAACCAAACTGAAAGGCAATGGCATTACTGGTAATATTCTAGGTTCACGACCTATTTATTCAATTGAAAACAAAAAGTGGAAATCAACAATTTTCTCTCATGTGCAACGGATGTAGATACTGGCGTGCCATAAAGTAGTGTCCTCGGGCCATTTATTTTTATTTTGTATTGATTTTATAAACTTCCAGATTCATTAACTGCTATTATAAAGATACATTCTGTCCTTGAGAATGTTAACAATTATCTACAATATAATAAACTGAAATTAAACACCAAGGCAATAATAATAACAACTAAATGTAAATATAATAACATTGTTGCGTCTTTATTTGTAATTTTCTACTATTATTAGTAATATTATTGCTGGCATGGAGCGACTCCTAAAGGCGTATGCTCAAGACTCAATTGAAGTATGCTTATCCATCTAAACCATATCAATAGTGACCTACCTACGATCTCATGCTAGATACAGGAAACGCGAATCGCTATTTTTTTTGCTAATTACTTATTTCGCCGTGTGTGCTCTAGACTCTGTGCCATCTTTGACTGTTTGGTAACTCATTTTAATTTCCTGTTTTGTTGTACAATCCAATGAAGCTGAAGAGAGAATACTCCAAGAAAGGAGTATTTCAGAAGCAAGGATTTGTGCGAGGAATTCGGTGAGTTCGCTTTATGCCACAATTCTTACAGTGCACTCTTGTTTTCATTTTTATTATTTTTCGAGTATTCGAAGACGCGACATAGGTCCATCGAACCGAGATTAGAAAATATATTTTTTTATCAATACAATTTTTTGTTTTGATAACGCTCACAGTTCTATTCCATTCATTCAGTCAGTCGTAAAGGAGAGTCGAGAGATCGTAGTGGGGATATCGCAGTATACAAACACATCAGGTGACAGTTGTTTCTTTATTGCAAACAGTGAATTTATAAAAAAAGCATTTGTCTTCATTTTATCGCATTCGCTTCAGATTGTTTACAATTTGTACTGGCTTAGAGTTCAATAATGGCAGATAAATTGAAAAGGTACAAGGCTAGCGCACTTAACGAAATTTATTTCTTGCAGGGAATCGCAAATTCGGCAAAGACTAATAAATCTCTACATACTTTGTTCAGAATTAGATATGCTGAGATAGAAACTCTCAGAGGTGAATTCATGAAACACCATAATAATATTTTGGTTAGTTTATCTAGCGATCCAAACTTCGATCTGGATTAGGAAAATATCTCAAAGGAAACCTTTTTTGAATCATATGATATTCGCACAATATACGCAGATATAATTGAAAATAGTTTACAATTGAATCAGACTGTTGAAAATACTAATTCGACTTCCGATAATATGCGCATAAGGTTACCTAAAATGGTGATTTCTTGTGAATTCTGGTGATTACAAGGACTTTCCATTATTTATTGATCTTTTCAACAATACGGTTCATAATAACGGATCACTGAACGATTCCGAAAAAAATCAATTATTTAGTATCATGTTTAGACTGACCTCCTTTATCATCAGTAAAGATGCATCCTTTAGAAGGACCCAGTTATGCAACTGCATATACAAGTCTTGTGAAGAAATATACTAATGAAAGATTCAGAGCTACGGCTCAGTGGAATGAGTTAGAAAATTGTCCAGAAGTTGATTGTGAAAATCCAATTTGGTTTCGACATCTGTTAGATGTTTTTTCAGAAAATCTATACGAGTTGAGGAGTGGAGTTTTATTTTGATTCAAATGTTGATTAAGCCTATTAATCCAGAAATGATGAGAGATTTTGAGCGAATTCATTGTTCTGTCGCTATTCCAAAATACATGGACTTATATAGTTTTTTAGATAAACAATGTACCGTGATTGAAGCTTCAGCTTTTTCATTTACTTCAAAATCAAAGAAAAGTTTGGATACCGGTAATAAGTCAAGTATGAATTTCCGCTCTAGAGGTGAAAGTAATTTTTCGAAAAATGCCCCATTTTTTGCTAAAACGGAAAAACGCAGTTTAAATAATCAGTGTCCACTTTGCCATATCAAACATTTACTATTTTCCTGTCCTAATTTTCTTGAGGAAACTGTTGATCGCTATAATCTTCATAAATCGTTACATCTCTGTTTAAAATCTGTTTTTCCGTTAATCAGCTGCCGCCCCCATACGAACGACAACTCTCAGAAGTTGAGAAACTTGTGCGAGCTAAGGACTAACGAGGTCTTACCTTTTAACGTGTGATTCCTAACACGGTTGCAGAATCATTCCAGCTTCAACCAGATAAATTCTCTTGAGAAAAATATCTTGTCGAGGCGTGAATCGAACACACGACCTTCCGATCGTGAGTCGGACGCACTACCACCGCGGCCAATTCCACATCGTTACATCGATGTTTTAATCGTCTGGCCAATATGCATGATATTCGAACCTGCAAGTCAAATGCCTGGTGTCGGTGGTGTAATAGACGACATAATTCCTTGTTATGTTTGATGGAAAAAACAACTTCATCAACGCCTCAAACCCAAACATCTACATCTAATTCTACCAATGGCAACACGTCTGCTGCTCAAGAAGTTGCTACTGTCAACTGTGGGTGTGGATTTACGAAATGCAATTCAGTGGTAATGTTAGCAACAGCATGCATTGAAGTTTTGAGTAATCGAGGAAATTATCACAATTTTTGGGCTTCATTAGACCCAGGCAGTCAAAGTACATTCATCACTCAAAAAGGTTTCAACAATTTAGGTTTAACAAAATATCATTTGTCTTTGGCTGTGCAAGGGTTAGGTGAAACTAAAACTGTTACTAGTTCAGGTGGGGTAACATTGTGTATCAAACCATATGGAAAAACTTCACCTGCATTTACAACTGATGCTGTTATTTTACCAAAAATATGTGAAAAACTTCCCTCTACAAATATTTCTATTACAAAATGGCCACATATCTCCAATATTGAGTTGGCAGATCCTAACTTTAACTGTCCAGGTTAAATTGATCTCCTTTTAGGCGCAGATATATTTCTAAAAATTTTGTAAGGAAATTATTTTAGGGGTGGAAATAGGGAACCGTAAGCTTTGGAAACAGTATTGGGTTATGTTGTAACGGGCCAGTTTAACTGTGACGCTTCGCTTTCACTAAATTCATTGTTTTGTAAAATAGATTATACATCTTCAGAAAACAATATTAAAACATTTTGGGAGCTTGAATCCGTTCCTGATGTTTATGAGACTAGAAGATAAGATGGCTGAAGATTCATATACCATTACCTTTTCGAAACTCACCCCCTGTATTTTCCCGAAGTAGATGTCTTGCAATCAGGAGTTTTTTAGCCCTTGAAAAACGTTTACAAAAACAACCACATATATATGAAGATTATTGTTCATTTATGCGAGAATACTTGGACCTTAATCACATGGAATTAATTTCGGAAAACAAAGTTCCAATAAAAAGTTATTATATACCGCCCCATTGCGTAATTAAACCTCAAAGTTCAACAACAAAGTTGAGAGTAGTGTTCAATGCGTCTGCCCGTGATCCAAATGAATTATCACTCAATGATTAGTTATTAACTGGTCCCAAATTACAACGTGATATTGTCACGATCATCAATATTATCAACGCATTATATGGCGTTTCTTGCCATCTGAAACTCTTCAAGATTATAGACTTTGCACCCTTACTTATGGAATTTCAGCCTCTCTATATCTGCCACTGAAAACTATTCAGCAGTTGGTGCCTGAAGATGGTGCCAATTTTCAGTTCGCATCTACTTCTTTGTTGTCCGATTGTTATATTGATGACATCGTAACAGGTCATGTGACGTTTGAAGGTGCTTTACGTCTTCAAGAAGAGTTGATAACTCTATTGAAGAAAGGAGGCTTCGATCTACGTAAGTGGTCGAGCATTGAGCCCTCCCTAGTGTCTCATTTACCCTTATCACATTTAGACACATCTCCAATTTCTTTTCATCAGTGCCAAGAAAGCTTCCATAAAATTTTAGGATTATTATTGTTCTGAAGATAAATTTTCATTTTCAGTTGAAGTATTGAATATACCTTGCACGAAGTGAAATTTACTGTCCGAACTTGCTCGTGTATTCGATCCATTGGGAATTATTGCCCCTATAACATTTTCAACAAAATATCTTATTCAACAGTTGTGGGTTTCAGATTTAGACTGGGACGAAACTCCCAATGAACGAATTATTCAATATTAGTCACCCTATAAAGAAGAATTGAATTCACTGCCAGAAATTCAATTATCCCGCAGATTATTACACAATATTCATTTAGTATGTGAACTACATGGTTTTCGTGACGCTTCCGAAAAAGGTTATGCTGCTGTCATTTATTTTCGTGAAATACAAAATCAGAAATCGAAACTATATTTTGTCTGTGCGAAATCGAAAATTGCCTTGTTCAGGCGCATATCTATTCCATGTTTGGAATTGTGTTCTGCTGTACTCCTCTCTTCTTTAATGTCATTTGTCCTTAGTGTATATCAAGGTAAACTTAAATTAAGTTCTATTTGGGCATGGACATATTTGGAAATTACTCTTGCGTGGATTAAAGCTTCACCATACAGATGGAAAACTTTTGTGAGTAATAGAGTCACATATATTCAGGATAAAGTGTCACCTGAATTATGGCATCTTGTTGATTCGAACGAGAATCCTGCTGATATAGCATCTCGTAGCCTTCTTCCATCTGAGTTGCCAAATCATCGTCTATGGTTTCAAGGTCCCACTTTTTTGGCAAAATTTTCAGAGTAAGGGCACAAGTCAGATTTCAAAATGTATACCACGCATGAAGAGGAACGCAAACTTGGTTTGATCGATCACACTGTTTGAGCAAGAATTCACAAGATTCTCTCTAGAGAGCCGACTGCTGAAATTGGGTCGCTTAAACGACCTCTAGTAAAGAAACGTTAGAGCTTTTAATAGAAAACCACTTTCCTGGAAATCTGAATCTGATAACAACAGACCGCCCATCTTCGAGGGCGCTACACGCTCAAAACAGAACGATTGGGACGTCGCAAGAAAGGTTATCACAGCACCGGCAGTTGAATTGGCTATTAAGTCTTTTCAGCCCTTCAAGTCTCCCGGAGAGGATGGTATATTTCCAGCTCTTCTTCAAAACGGACTGGAAATAATTTTACCTATTCTCACAAAATTGTATAGAGTTAGTCTGGCGTGGAACTATATACCACCCAGTTGGTTGGCAGCAAGGGTGGTATATATACCTAAAGTGGGCCGGAGAGACCCACACCCTAAATCGGTACGACCAATCTGCCTTACCTCCTTCCTGCTGAAAGGACTTGAGATGATACTGGACGGACATATCAGGAGCATATCAGGAGCATCCCCACTGAATAACCACCAGTATGCTTATCAAATCTGCAAATCGACTGATTCAGCATTAAACAACCTCGTTGAGAAAATCTCCCAATCCCGTGACAACAAGGAGATTGCTGTTGCTGTATTTTTTGATATTGAAGGAGTATTTGACAATGCTCTACCTAAATCTATAAGATTGTCTCTGGCTAGAAAGGGTATAGAATCGACCATAACTGGCTGGATCTATGCCATGCTAGTAAACAGAACTGCAACTACGACTCTTCAAGGCGAGGCTATCAGGTTCAGGGTCACCAGAGGCTGCCCTCAAGGTGGGGTACTATCTCCCCTTCTGTGGTCGGTCCTGGTGGATAGTCTGCTTGATGCCCTCGACAGAAGAAAAGTTGATCTGCAAGCTTATGCAGATGACCTTGTCATTCTGGCAAGGTCCACGTCGGAAAGGGAGCTTGTAATATCCTACAAAGCGCGTTGGACGTTGTTCACAGTTGGTGCCTGAGGGAGCAGATGTCTGGCATATCTTGGCATTGTCCTTAATAAAAGACTCACCTGGAACGCTCACTTGGAAATAGTTTTACACTAAGCCAGACTGTCTCTATGGACATGTCTAAGGATTTGTGGTAAAACTTGGGGTTTCGGTCCCAAACAAATCCATCGGATTTATTTGATGATTGTCAGACCAATGATCACGTATGGTGCAATTGCATGGTGCCGAAGGCTTTACAGAATACGGCTCAAGCGAAGCTCTTTGGCTTACAGAGACAGGCTTGTCTGGCTATCAGTGGTGCCATTAGTACCACACCGTCAGCGGCCATCTACCTCCTCTCCACATTTTTCTGGAAAGAGAGGGTAGATGGACTGCATACAGACTTGTGCACATTGCCAATTATAATAATATATAATAATAATATGTTTATTATCGCATACACTGATATACATTACATAGAGTGCTATCGAAAATAAACAAGATAATCACAGAAGCCATAAAAATCTATAGCTTGTTCGTGATAAGGATACATTGTAATTGACTGTATAAATACGTAATCTAACATTGAAAGATAATGAATGATGAATCAATTATTAACAGAGACAGTAGTTTCAGACAGAATACATAGTTATTTTCGTCTGCTCAACAAATGCTTAAGTTAAATTGCTGTTTGAAATAGTTTGATTAACAAAATCAGAAAAGAAAGCTCTTGCGGTATTCTGAATGAATTTCTTTACTTCTCTCTTAAACATGTGAGAACTATTGATATTTTTTATTTTTTCTGGTAATATTTTGTATAAACGTGGTCCGAGATATGTTGCATTTCTTTGTCTTTGGTTTTGTCACATCGTGGTGCATTTAAAGAGTTTGCCTTTTTCCTAATATTGTAGGAGTGAATGATTGGTTTTATTTTGATATTTTTTTTTACATTACTGAGTATGCTCATACAAAAAAGTTATCGAATATCACATACATTCGCTTCTTTAAATAAGGCAACAGTTGGATGAGTTTTTTTCCTATTAAATATAATCTTCAGTATCCATTTTTGTATGACATTTAGATTTCTAAGATAATAATAATCATTCACTCCTCCCTAACCTATTATACTATAGGATAGTTGGGATTGGACAAGTGCGAAGTACAACGTTTTGAAATGTTGAATGTCAAGAAAGTTTTTTAAGTTATTGAATTTAGAAAGTGTACCTCTTAACTTTCTGATTATTTCTTTCATATGTAGGTGCCATCGAAAATGTCTATCTAAATGGATACCTAAATATTTTATTGACTCGCCTAAAGGTATGTGATTATTGTTTCCTATATTTAATCAAATCAAATCAAAATATACTTTATTGTTCAAGAATAACAATTCTCATGACAAAGCATAGTCACCATGATAACATCACAAATATACAGTTAGCAAGGAGATCATAAATACACATAAATTCACACTTACAATAAGCGGACATAATTACATATACAAAAGCAACAAGATTTACACCACTAAGCCAAATAACATTGAACAACAAAACTACGATATGCCAATTAAATGAATAAATTAACATGCCGGAAAAACAAAAAGAAAAAATGTTTACATTTTATACATGAAATTACAAGAACTACCTCTAAATATATTAAGAATTAGGCATACGTTATATGACCGCCGCCAAAGATAGAGATCTCAGCAAAAATAATCCTGAAAGTATTCTTCCAGGGTATAGTAGGCCCTCCCAACTATGAGCGTTTTTACAGATTTTCTGAACTTTACTTCGCTTTTGATAACACGCAAGGTTAGGGGAAGGTGATTGAAAATTTTCTTGCCCTCAAAAATTAGAGAGTTGCGAGTTAAGGTTGAGGAGGGAATTGGAAGCGAGATCAAGTGAGAGGAGCGAGTGTTATAGGTTGACTCAGAAGTAATTATAGCTTGGTATTTCTTGTACACGAGGCAAGCCATTTCCAAAATGTAGATACAAACCAATGTCAGAACTCCATGTTGCATAAACAAGGGACGACAGGATTCACGGTAATCAGAACTACGTAGGTATCTAATTGCCCTTTTTTGGAGAGAGAATACTCTTTGAAATAAATACTGAGCACAAGCGCCCCAAAAGCAGATTCCATAACGAAGATGAGATTCTATTAGTGCGTAGTATACGTTCTTCGCTATACTCAAATTCAACTCATTAGCAACGACACGAACCGCAAAGCAACTTGAAGCTAATGGATTTCATAGTTTTGTAATATGGTTACCAAACTTCAATTTATTATCAATCAGAAGTCCCAGAAATTTATTATCCGTAGAAATGGAGATTTGTTCCTTATCCAAATAAACATCATCTAAGTCGCCTTTGAATTTTATGATATTTGTTTTGCTTATATTGAAAGTTAGAAGATTGGAATCACACCAATTCTTAACTTTTTCTAGATCTATGCTTGTGTGGTAGTTAAGAGGTCCCATATTGGGTAATGTACTGCAGTATGATGTGAAAGGCAAATATTTGTTTTTTTCGAGATTGATCGTAAGTTTATTGTGACAGAACCATTTTTCGATCTCAATGAAATCTTTTCATTTTCAATTGGTTCCATGAAGAGTCAGTATACAATACAGCCGTATTGTCAGCAAAGCTCAAAATTTTACCTTTTGTTGGTATCTGCAATAGTTCATTCAAATATATTGTAAACAGGAAACACAAATCAATTCAATGCAGAGTGCAACAGACTGTTGGTTGACATTGGAAGTCACAGCATTCTGGAAATGACCTCTGACTTTATGCCTCCAACTGTCAACTACGAACTGCCTTATAAAGTACTATTCCCAAGTAGAGAGGACTGGATCCTGCAGGAGAAGGAAATATTAAGAGCAGATAGTTGTTGGTTCACAGATGGATCAAAAACACCTTCCGGTTCTGGTGCAGGTGTTTTCTGTCGCAGACCCAGGACAGAGTTATCTACCTGCCTAGGAACTTATGCGACTGTATTTCAAGCGGAAATTTACGCTATTGAATTGTGTGCGGAGAGATTGGATAAATCCAACCTCACTCACAAGTCAATAAAAATATTCTTGGACAGTCAATCGGCGTTGGAAGCTCTTGGCTCCCACCGAGCAATGTCTAAACTGGTAGCAAACTGCCAAAAAAGTCTCTCCTCGATAGGAAGACTAAACAGATTGTCTCTGGTCTGGATTCCTGGCCATACTGGCTTGGAAGGCAATGAAGCTGCTGACTCTCTTGCAAAGAAGGGTGCTGCAAGCGGCTTCATTGGACCAGAACCTGTCATTGGCATCGCTTTGAGCTTTGCCAAACAAACACTTAACACCTGGATGGCAAGAAGAGTTATGGACTTCTGGCAGAATCTTCCAGGATTGGCTCACTCCAAGGCGTTTATTCACTCTTCGAAGGTTGATGCCAAACAGTTGTTGGACTACATTAGGGATGAACTACGATGTATAACAGGCCTTCTTACAGGTCACTGTCATTTGAATCATCACAAGCAGAGGCTTGGACTGTCGGAAGACAGTGTGTGTCTCCTCTGCCTGGAAAATGATGAAACTGCAGAGTATATACTTTGTGCCTGCCCCGCTAGGGACCGAATCAGGTTCTATGTGTTCGGCAGATCCGTACTCTCACCATCTGACCTGAAAGACCACTCACCATAAAACTAATCGGCTTCGTTTATTTGTCCGAGTGTGAATAGGTGTGAGCCACAATAAACCCTTATGGGTTTATTGTTTGAGCGAAATATTAAAAGATATATCATCATTCGGAAAATTACAACGAATTTTAGCATATTGCCAACGATTCATTTTCAATTCGAAAAATCCGAGAAGCAAATTGTCTGGTTCTCTTTCCTCTAAAGAGTTTCAAAACGCAACGAAACTTCTTGTTAAACATACTCAAAAACTAGCATTCTCAAAAGAAATTGAATCACATAATTTTTCGAAGCCGCTAAAAAAATTGAATAATGATATTAATAATAATTAAAAATGTTTATTCACGAATTTTTACAAAATAAATTTCTCAAATACACAGTAATGTAACATATATGTACTGCATACAATCAGGTAGGTATATAATGAAAATAAGTATATAATAAAATTGATGTGTGAATAAACAAGTGCAAAATCACTGAAGCAGTCATTAGGCTGCTTGTGCGTGATATTTGTACTACTAAAAATAAACTTTGTCACAATAGTGTGTTTGGCATCATTGTTGGTAGGTATAAGTGTATTGTCATATTCGGTATATTGTCACAATCATGTGTATGGGTTCTATTCGGTTTGCTTTCAGTTTGCTTCTTTTCAATAAATTATAAAACAAGGTACGCTCATTTTCCATTATCCATAACTTAAGCTTACTTTTATAATAATGAAGGCTTGAAATATTTTCAAGGTATTCTAGTATCAACGACCATAATCTGGGCGCGACATAATTTGTGTTCCTTTGGCCAATTGTTTTTTCACTTTGAGGAAAAAACAGTTCATTATGTCTTCTCGTATTGTGAGTATGCTTATGATACTTCAGTATTATTTTCCTTTTTTTAAAAAATACAAGAATTTTTTGACAGAAAAGTTGACGAGCATCCATTATTTGAGTTTCTCTATACAGACTTTCAGAAGAATAGCTGATATTTTTTTCAAACATTATTTTCAAAATCCACTTCTGTAATACGTTGATTTGTTGGTCTATGAAACAGTCTCTCACACCACCCCATCCTAAAATTTTATATGTTAATTGTGATTGTGCCAATGCGAAATAAACTGTTTTAAGGTGTTTCAGATCTAAAAATGCTTTCAAATATTTGAATTTTGTAAATATTCCTCGTATTTTATTCGACAGATGCTTTATTTGAAGGTCCCATCTAAAATGCCGATCTATCATTATTCCAAGATATTTTATGGATTGGGATTGAAATTTTTGAATCTAGACCAACATCACAATATCTCCCAAATGTGGCAATCCTGATGAATACGAACAGAATGGTAGATAATAGCTCTTATTTAAGTTGAGAGTAAGTTTATTGTACTGAAGCCATTTAGCTATGTTAGGAAAATTATTCTCTATTTTTCTTGAAGAATATATTCATAGATGATGAGGGACTGCTCAGAGTGGGAGGTAGATTAACAAATTATAACCTATCTTACGATAAGAAACATCCACTTCATTTACCTAGTAACTCAGATTTCACTCATTTAATTATTGAAAATTTTCATAAAAAGTGTTTCCATCTCAATAATATTGGATTTTGGCATCAAAACGCGTAATTCGCAAAATTTTGTCTCGATGCATGGTATGTTGGAAGACGAACACTGTATTATTAGATCCTCCCATGGGGAATCTTCCTCTATCACGAATTTCACAAATTAAACCCTTTTCTAACGTTGGTGTGGATTATAGTGGTCCACTTTTTATAACTATGAATAAACGTAGGGAATCAAAAACTATCAAGGCATACATATGTATTTGTATGTCTCGCTACAAGGTGATTCACATCGAACTCGCTTCAGATATTTCGAGTGAAGCATTTTTAGCAACTCTTCGCCGTTTCGTAGCTCGTCGAGGAATATGCTTTTCGATAAGCAGTGATTGCGGGACAAACTTCATCGGAGCTTGTAGTCAACTTAAACTTTTACAAGAGGCCGCGTCCTCTGAGAATATTGGATTTCATTTCAACCCCCCTTCAGCACCGTACTTCGGAGGTATTTGGGGGACGGGAATCAAATCAGTAAAGAGTCATTTGATTAAGACAATAGGAAGAACTTTATACGGTGCTGGTTCAAATCGAATCGTTATTGAACTCTCGACCATTAACACCTTTAAGTTCAGATCCTAATGATATTTCATTTCTAACTCCCGGCCATTTTTTGACTTTAGAACCCCTGTCTGCCGTTCCTGACTCCGATCTCACGTCAACTCCTTTGAACCGTTTATCGAGGTGGCGATTACTCCAACGAATCCTCCAAGATTTCTGGCGTCGATGGAAAATTGAGTATTTGCACACATTACATCAACGTAGCAAGTGGATTTAACCAATGACTCCGGTTGCACCGGGTACATTAGTTTTGATAAAAGATGTTACGCCACCACTCCAGTGGACTTTAGGTCGAATCACCACTTTTAAACCGGATAGTGATGAAATTTCTCGTGTTGCCGAGATCAAAACAAAAAATGGTACATTAACACGACCTTTGGTCAAATTGTGTCCTCTACCAATTGAGGAAACTAACTGATTGAAGTTCATTCAACTTTTTCAACTTAAATATTATTTAGTTTTTTGACATTAATATTGATTTTTTTTAGAAAATTATAATTTTGTTTCGAATTGGAAAATACATATTATATCATATGCATTTTGGGGTCAGGTAATGTTGCGTCTTTATTTGTGATTTTCTACTATTATGAGTATTTTTGTTGGCATGGAGCGACTCCTGAAGGCGCATGTTCACTCGATTGAAGTATGCTTATCCATCTAAAACATATCAATAGTGACCTACTTACGATTTCATGCTACGTACAGGAAACGTGAATAATATTTTTTTGCTAATTACTTATTTCGCCGTGTGTGCTCTTAACTCTGTGCCATCTTCGACTGTTTGGTAACTCATTTTAACTTCCCGTTTTGTTGTACAATCCAGTGAACTGAAGAAAGAACACTCCAAGAAAGGGCCCTTTCAGAAGCAGGGATTTGTGCAAGGAATTCGGTGAGTTCGCTTTATGCCACAATTCATACAGTCCACTCTTGTTTTCATTTTTATTATTTTTCGAGTATTCGAAGACGCGACAAACATTAATCCCAATAAAATCAATTATCAATAATGGCAAAATCGAACATGTAATATCATTGAAATACCTTGGATTACAACTAGATAATTTGTTACAATATTCAATGAACATTTCAATTATGGGATAGAAAGTTATTGGCTTTCTACTACTCCATCTCGATACAAAAAAAGATGAGGGAATCTTCCAAAGAAAGGAAGGAAGTAATCAATTTGAAAATAAGTAACTCTATCATGGATGTGTAGATCATGCAAAGAAGTACTTTCAGACACAAACTGAAAGAAAGTCCTCCTGAAACAGCTACTTTCATATAAACATTGAATTACACGAAAGAAAAAAATTCTTTCAAAACAAATATATGAACACTGAATTATTCAGAAGATACTTCTCTTTACTCAGTTTGTATTTCAAACATTCGTTCTGGAATAGAATCAGATATCATTCACATGAGTTCTACTTTAAATGAAAGGTAACAAATTGCACTTACATGGAACACTGTCATACTCACTGGTATACATCGATGTTTCGCCGTAAGACACTTGCCCTAAGGCTCTTCAGTACCAAATTGGATAACATTATAGAAAATACACACAATTCATTTATGAATTACGATTTTAATGGTCACGGAATAAGCTTGATCTGCTTATGTCATCAATGATATCGTAATGACATTCATTCACCTATTTGATTTAATCCCAGCCAAGAGGAATCTTATTTGAATTGAAGGGGTTATATTTTTAGGAGTGATTAAATTTTGGGAAAGAAAGTTTTTGGCTTTCTACTACTCAATTATATATTTGAAAAAAAAACATTAAATTTTTTTTTTCTAGACTTACAGGAGATTAGTCAATGCAGACCAGAATATCAGTCTTCCAATCTATTATTCAACCTCATTTTGAATACTGCTCGTCGGTACTAACCTTCTTCACTTCAAATCAAATTACACAATTACCAAAACCTCAAAATCGAAGGATGAAAATAATCCTAAGAAGTAGTTGTGTTACTGTGTTCACTAGATACTAGTTAGGACAACAAGAGGATTGCTACGAATTTTTGGGGTTCTTGTTGAATACTCTTCGTGAGCATAAAACAGCATAATCAATACTCCTGACCACTCTGGATTGAATGATTCCATATACTCTATCTCGTCTTGTGTTTGTAGATCTATTGCTGAAAAAATCTCCACTTGTTTACTTTGTAGTGAATGTTCAAGAGGTAGAGATTTTCTGGAACTTCAACTAGCGTTTCCTAATATGACTGATAACCAGTCGGTGCAAAGCTGAAAATGGAACTTTTAATGGGTAATGATCCACTGTATTGCCAAAGATGCACCAAACTAATTGATTATTATAAGAAAACGAGTATAGCTGAAGCACCAGTCAATCTAATAATAACACTGATGATCTTTAAACATGACTCAACGTCTGACGGAAGCACCAAACATTTTGATAGAGGACATTTTGATAGATCATGGTCTTCAGATGATGTGGTGCTGCAGGTTTTTTCTGGTTTTCCTTCAGCTGATAAAGCAAATGCGCCACTGGAATCAGTGAAGTCGCCCCGGAACGCCAATCAATTTTTGTTTTTGTTTCATAATTCAATATGTTGAATCTATGTTACTGTGAGCTTAAGTGCAAAACCTTGAGCTAATTATGAAAGCTCTCAAAATATTGATTTTTTTCTCCACTTCTTATTTATGTCAAACAAGCGTCTCTTTGAACTGAAAGAGTATATTTTCAGGAGAGAATCATTTTTGGGAAAAAAAGTATTAGACTTCTACTTCTCCATCTTCATACAAAAAAATGTGGGAATCTTCCAAAGAAAGGAAGAAAGCAATTGATTTCAAAATTAACTCTTCACAAAGATGTGTATCATGCAAAGAAGTAACTTTCAGACACAAACGGGAAGAAAAAGCTCTCTTGAAACAACTACTTTCATATAAACATTAAATTACACAAAAGAAAAAATACCTTTGAAACAACTATTTATATGAACATTGAATTATAAAAAAACACTTTTTCCTATTCAGTTTGTACTCCAAACATTCGTTATGGAATTGAATCAAATATCATTCAGAGAATGGAGAAGCAGAAAGGCATAACCTTTTTTTTAAAAAACATAGGCTTTTATGGCCGAAGTCACAAGTGAGGAGAACAAAATCCATGTTGATATTCCATGGTCAAATGGAACCTGAAGTACTAAACGTTTTATCTGCTACTGTGGCAGATATCAGTGGCATGTGCTTCGATTGTCGAAGTTTCAGCAACAAATTCTATATTGAATAAGGGTCAAGTTTTAGTGATACTATAAGGTGCGGTGTGGTAAGTGCGTTTTTGGGGTGGGTGCGATAGTCGGTGATCAGTATCTTTCTAGTAACAATACCGCTGCTCCTACCTGTCAATAAATTGTTCAAGCCATTAGCATGTATTTGTACCAATTCAGGAATTTATTAATGGTTCGGCGATCATATTAGACTATCTTCAGTTTTGTGCATGATTAGTGTCAGTGCATGCACAGCTACAAGTGTTTTTACTAGATATGATTGCTATTTTTACATATAATTTGGAAAACAAGCTAGATCGAATTTGGAACCTAGACGAAACATCGTTTTACATAGACCCATCGAAGACAAAGGTTGTGGGAGTCAAAGGGCAACCATCTACAAGAACAATAAGTTCATCAGGCAGAGATAACATATCTGACTTGCTGGCTTGTAATGCAGCAGGAGGTAAAGCCCCCCTCTCATCATATTCAAAGCAAAAACATGTGGGATCAATGGCAGGCACCGGAAGGTTCTGGCTTTCCAAAAACCTCTTATACTTGTACAGATAACGGTTGAGTCCGATGTGTTTGCAAAATATTTCAAACGAGTATTCTCAAAGCAAATTGATGATGGGAGAAAGGCCATGTTACCAATATTCGACGGCTTTACTACTTATCTCAGTCTCAATGTCTTTGAACTGGCCAAAAAAGAACAAATTGAAATAATCCAGTTGTCACCCCATTCAAGCCACCTCCTACAACCGTTGAACCTTTCGGTTTTTAAACCGTTTAAAACATATTGGGACCAAGCTCTAGTGAAATGGCAGAGACAACATATTGGAAAAAATCTCCCAAAAAGTGAATTTTCCAAAATAATAGAAAAATTATGGCTTGAAACTAAAATTGAAATTATTTGTAATGGATTCATGAAAGGAGGAATCTATCCATTCAACAATAAAATTATCCTGAGTCAAAAATATGACCTAATTTTACTAAGAAATGGTAATCACTGAATTCATCAAGACATGTTGACAATGGTTCAAATCAGCAGAATCAATCACTTCCTGAGCCCACTACAAGCATTAGCATTAGCTCTGCTAGTGATCAGGCTCTGCCACAACCTACTGCAGGTTCCAGCTCAGCTGTTCATCAGGCACGTCCAGAGTTTAGTGTAGGCACCAACTCAGAAAACGTTCGTTTTGAAGATGAAGTTTTACAGCGCATGAACGAAGAAGCAATGGCTACATCTACAGCAAAAAAAAATATTAAAAAAACAAAAGAATCTGAATAGAACCGAGTATAGATGACATAATATCCAAAGAGTGTGATGCTGAACTGAGTTTGCACGATAGTGAAGACGATGTCAATGAATCATTACTCAATATGGTCGAAAGAGAGCAAGATGATGTAGCTGATATGGATGAATTGAATACCGATTGAATTGATATGACAATACTCAACTGGGAGCTTGTGAAGTTCCTAATAAAAAAAATTATAAGGCATTTTGTTGGCCAAATAATTGAGGTGATAGAAAATGAACCAGTGGTTTAATTGGCCAGAAAAATTAATAATAGCTAACTCAATAAAAAAACAGTATTTGTGTTCCCAGATATTGAGGATTTGATATCTGAAGAAGATGTCAAAGTTCTACCCACCCCACTATATGGACGCCGTAGAGAAATAGAATTTTCAGTTGATATCTCAAGCTATAATGTTCGATAGAAGTAACTTTGATATGTTTCTTCTCAGAATTTTTAATTAATTTTCGTTTGTGAATTTCTATCTTTTCTAATAAAAATCATTATCAAATAAAGTGAATATTTTTTCCTAGAGATTCGATACATTATATATGAAAACTATTGTAACTTGCTCAATATTGAAGATATTTCAACTTGCAAATGAGCATTTTGAAGCTAAACCACAATAAAAACGATTTTACACCGAATCGATGAACGTGAATTCAAATGTATATATGGTTCATGAAAACTCACTTCCCCCCATATGGGACAAGTGCGACCTATTGTCAAAAAAAAATGTACTGTGGGCATACCTCTGGAGAATGAGTCCTGACATCTCCAGTATATATTATTAAGGTTGTCATAGTACTCCTATAATTTCACAGTCATTAGGGAAAAAATGAATTCACAGTGAATCTTCTCTAAATATATATAACTTAAAGATGACTGACTGACATAGTGGTCTATCAACGCACAGCCCAAACCACTGGACGGATCGGGCTGAAATTTGGCATGCAGGTAGATGTTATGACATAGGCTTCCGCTAAGAAAGGATTTTGATCAGTTCTACCCCAAGGGGATAAAATAGGGAATGAAGGTTTGTATGAAACTTTGTCAATTTTAAACCGATCGGGCTGAGACTTTGCCTGCATAAAGCTACTATGACGTAGGCATCCCCTAAGAAAGGATTTTGATAAATTCCACCCTAAGGAGATAAAATAAGGCATGATGGAGAATGTAAATGTATTAGTTTGAACCTATCGCGCTATCGTTGTGTTTTCACTGAGTTACATATACCCGATGATGAGTGGCCGCCGTATCTAATAGTACATACTATACCTAAATATTTCTAGCGGATTATATTTGACGATTTTGGCTGTTCTTCACTTGGCATATTTTGGAGATTGCATTTGCTTTGTTTCGGTTTAGTAGTTTTGGTTAAAGACTCTGCTTTGTATTTGGCATTTGTTTTGTTTTCGTTTGGTTTAAGTATAGGTTTTGTCGGTTAGACTTTTTTTAAAGCTAAAGAAAATCTGAACGTTAATGGAGAAGTTGAAGAATGTACTGTCGTCCCTATTGTTGGTGACGGTGCATGTTTGTTTCATGCTCTCTCTTATTTAATGTACGGAACACAAGATAGAGCGATGGAGGTGCGTTCAGAAATTGTCAGATATGTGGTTAATGACTGGGGCAAGTTTTCAATTATGATCCACGACAGGAATGGTGATAACTACGTAACACCTGACGAATATTTTGCTGGCATGATGAAAAATGCTACATATAGTGGATTTTGTGAGTTAATAGCAGCAGGATTAATATTCCCATTTAAGTTTGAAGTTTATAGAAACGGTCTCATATATACGGAATGTGGATCTAACGACTATCTGGTAAGCCGATTACGATTCAGCAAAGATTTGTCCAGTGGGCATTTTGATGCCTATCTTCCCATAGCAACACAGAAAATTACTCGGCGTCGTATGGAGGTAGCTGTAGAATAACATGATTTTGGAATTGATACACCTTCGCAACTTGAAGTTGATAAGGGTTGTCAGGAGGTACCTGTTTTAGAGCGTGAACATTTACCTATTTTATCTTCAATAAATTATGATGAAAATTTAATAAGAAGTTTATTGTCCCAATCTCAGCCTGTGACATTAATAGAAAAAAAGAAAAACAAACGTAGGACAAGGTTTACTAATTACACACGAAAAAATCAAATGAAAAAGGCACATAAAATATGGACAGACTCTACCTGAATCCCACCGTAAAGCTGTGTCTGAATATAAGAAAAAAAACCCTGATGTACAGAGGCAAGCTGTCGCCACCTACCAGGCTGCACACCCTGAAAAACAGGCAATCTGTCGCCACCTACCAGGCTGCAAACCCTGAAAAGCATAGGCAATATGCTGCACTATATCAGGCCAGGAATACCGATGTGCATAGAGTGATTCAGTCACGGTATAGAGAAAATACAATTCAGCGTGTATGGAGAAGCAAGTTGCTTTCGGGTTTGGCGCAGTGTAGTCTTAGGTTCTATGACGTACAAGTGTCAGAGGTGCAACGCCTTGAAGTGGAAAGATGAGACACCTGGCATGTGTTGTAGTGTCGGTAAAGTACAACTTGAGCCGTTTAAACAACTACCTGAACCACTTTACAGTCTGGTTAATGATTTACACCCAAATCATGTACACTTCATGGATAATATCCGAAAATATAATACCTGTTTTCAAATGACTTCCTTTGGTTGAAAACAAATAAAAGAAGGCGGTTTTTTACCAACTTTTAAAGTTCAAGGACAAGTCTATCATTCAATTGGAAGTATATTACCGGAACCTGTATTTATACCGCGAATCCCATTAATACCTAATGATATCCCGTTCGAATTTAAACGATTACAGTTTGTTTCCCCTGAAAGTCTGCTTTGCCATGACAATAAACAAGTCTCAGGGGCAAACTCTCAAATTTGCGGGTATTGACTTGAGAGAACATCGCTTCTCTCATGGACAGTTTTATGTTGCTTGCTCACGAGTAAGTTCACCCAATAGCTTGATAGTTTTAGCGCCTAATGACAGGTTAGTTAAGAATATTGTGTACAAAGAAGTTTTGTAGGCCCTAATTTTTTACAAACGCTAAACAAAAGTAAAGCCGCAAAAACTATACCTAATTAATAATAATACTTCTAAACAAAAGTAAAGCCGCAAAACTATACCTAATTGATAACAATATTTCTTAACGCGAGCGAAGCCGCGGGCAAAAGCTAGTGACATAAACTTCACGAAATCTGGATCGCTGTTACCCTACTTCACCTTACTTTATTTCTCTCTTAAACAGACTGAGTGTTGAAAATAAGTGTTTTTGTCACACACACAATTGGTTGAATTCATTACATAAGAGACACTTTGGAGACATGCTCAAAATATTGGTTCGTACTGTAGGTAAACGAAAACTAAACTGGTTCATATGTTTGTAAATAAATATACATAAATAACAGATTCTACGGTTTTAATGATGATACGATGAGCAAGAGAGAGAAAGAGAGTGTGTGTACTCTAAATTTGAATACTGATAACCAGATCCAAAATGATACACAAAATCAACAATAGGCAGAACAAAAATGTTAGGTGTACAAGTAAAAACACAGGTTGTGCTTTGATTAATTTGAAAATGGTATAAATTTTTAGTACACATATAGATTTTTCGTTTTCATTACAAGTTTTTATTTTCTGAATTTTATCACTTACTGTTAAAAAAACTACAAGTTGATGTACAAATATTTGTTTCTTACAGAAGGTAGTCAAGGTTCTAGCCCTGATCAGGAATCTTCTACTTTAGGGCCATCTCCACAAATAAATAAATTCATAGCTCGAGAACCACCCGATGGCTGTGAAAAAATACAATCAAAAACGATGGTCAGCAGGAGATCTTTATCGCTGGAACACGTCCCCCAGCCAAGCACTTTCAAATTGAAACCAAGTGAAGGTTCGGCTTTTGAACCTCTACAACCTAATGCTAGTAACACTCTAGATAAAGATCAACCATTAGTGCCCTTTGAAGAAGTTGAATAAATTGTATTTGTTTCATATTCATTTTATCGGCCAGGCTGTTTCATATTAATTCTGGTGATTAAATTTCATATTTACAATTATGAATTAGAACCTATTTTGGTTTTACTTCAAGATGCGTTTAAAATGATTTTGGTGAACAATGGTTTGATAGTGGGATCTCTGGTATTGTTTTAAGATCTTTCAGTTTTAATTTTTACCTTTATTTTCAGTGGTTTGATTAATTGATTTTATCAGTTATTTTGTTATTTATACTGAAATGATACATTATTTCTTATAATATTTCAAAAAAATTTTTTTCAATTAGAATTGGTTAATTCTAAAAAAGATTTTTGAAACTTTGTTCATCTTCAGCCAATGACTGGTTAGAATATTAATTTTGATGTTGATATAATATGAAACAACCTGAATATGAATCACTTCACCATGTGAAGTGAATGCATTCACTGCATTTTGTTTTATTCAATTTTGCAGATTATTATAACATTTAGTAGTTGTTGAATCAGGCATGATTTGTAAAGAAGCTGTGATTTTTTAGTGTGAAAAAAACATTGTTTTTATTTTTCTTTATGGATTACCCAAAAATTGTGTGTTATATTTCTTTCTCATATCGTTTTCTAAAGAAATTTTATTCTGTTCCATATTCTAAGATAACTATTAATTTCTTTGTGTATTTTTGAACATATCTAATAAAACAGACTGAATAAATGATGTGCAATTTTTTTTCGTGACTTCACAGATAAGATTAATATTCAACATTACCAAATCAAATCATACCACAAATTATCCGCTAAGACTGCCTGTTACTACAGTTGAACCGAGCTACACATTGAATCGAAAATGTTATATATAATTTTTTTTTGGGTAGGCGGTGGTGTACTTCAGCCATTATCTAGAAAATAATGGGGTGATCATTTGCTTCAAGATCTCGTGAACTATAAAGACTATAAAATTTTGTAAAGACTCAATTACGTATTCACATGCGCAATAATAAATATTTTTGAGAGTTTTCGGCACAAAGAAGAGTAAGGTAATTTTTTGATGGAAGAAAATATTTTGTTTTTTGTAGGTTGAAAACTATACTCTAAATTTTTACTTTTTTTTTTGACTTTCTCGCTTCATAATGAACAAACATACATCTACGAATTTCACTAGTAAGTAATTGTTAACGTATCAATGGATTCGTGAAAAAAACAAATTACTTTTCGAGATCGCGGTAGCAGATTGAAAATATTTTGGAAATTGTATTGATTTTGCCTGATGATATTTTTTTAACTTCATTAATATTGAATAAGTGATTGGTTAATTCTTCCGAAATACTAAGATATACTGTTGAAGTGTAAAAAATTGTTTATTTTTTGAAGGTATGATTTTTTCCTTAGAAAGGCAGTGTTTTCAAACACCCCTCCGGAATGCATCAATTCGTACGAGTTTTCTAAGAGGAAATTGAAACAAAAGAAGTTTTTTCTGTTGGGGGATTGAGTGAAACGTTTTAAACAAAAAATAATTCATTGAGTCAGTTGGGGTATAAAAAATGAATCATTATATGTACTAGACTTATGAAATAATACAGGGTGTCAATTTGAGAACTTCCCACCCTTAATATCTTCCAGTAAACAATATGATGAATCAAAAAAACAGGTCAATTTTATTGTCAAGAGGGACACTTTCAAGGCTATTTGTAGCCCTCGTAGTTATGGGGGAGTAGATGTTACCCTTAGAATTCTAAATGGGAAGGGGGGTGTCAAGTGGCACATCATTTTGATTGACGTTCAAATATCGTTTTAAACTAACAGAAGTAATTATTAGTACGCCAATACCGAGATGCATGGTTTGACCAGAACTGGTAAGAATATTAGGTGGTACCGTTTCAACCCTATATTAAAGGTAACATTAGCCATTGGCTCCAATTAATTTACATCAAAAAGTAGCCTAATAGTAAAACGTACATAGTAGTAAAGTTGTGTTTAGTAAATGCTGAATTTTTAATTCTCATCGCAGAAAGTGTACCGATAGCCGTTCTTTTTTGCCACTTTTACTGTAAAAAGTTTCTGTTTTCAGGCAAAAAAATTGGTTCGCAAATTTGAACGATGTGGTAGTATTGTGCATACAGTTGTACCTGTTGGGCTGTCTAGTGATTACTTTAATAAGTGTATAAAAGTGTGAAAGTGGTTTACATTCTTCAAGACAGAACTGAAATGATAATAATTTACGTGAGAAGTTAGACGCAGGAAGGACAGTTTCATCGTTCTACCTCGAATATTACGGAAGGTACGGGGGTGTTTCCATGAGAAGTGAGACACTATATATATATATATATATATATATATATATATATATATATATATATATATATATATATATATATATACAGTGTGACCCATTTAAAATGGAACCACCCCTGTAGAATATGCATTTTTCAATCAATCTCAATTTTTTTTTTATTGAAATATTAAGCATGAAAAACTGTATCTTGACACTAACTTTCACAATTTTAGTTTCATTTCCAAGGCACTCTATGGTTTTTTTTGTTTGTCAAAAACGGCAAAAGTTTATTAGGCAATTTTTGTTTTCAAATTTGACTACCCCACTGGATTCGTAGTCGTTATAGATCAAAACTGTCAAATTTTCATTAAAAAATATTTGTTAACAACGAAGTTACAACATCTTCAATTTTGGAAACAAAGTATTTGTTTGTAATTTTTATTCAGATTATAGACATATTTGAGATCTGACAACACTGTCATCACCAAGTAGAACACCAGTGAATTTGTACAGTGAAAATCCGAAGTCAACAGCTCAATGCGTTCTACAGTTATAACTCCTGAAAATATGGTAATGTGAGAGATTTGTGGTGCAAGCGTTTTGTAATAAAAATCTGACTACGCCACTGGATTTGTGGATAATATTCCCTTAAAATCATTCATTTGAGTGTAGGTTACGAGAAGTGAAAATTAAAATAAAAATTGAATAATTGAATAACAGAAAATTAAAAGTTCATTTTCAAGTTACGCAGTAGTAGACCAAGTTCAGAATCTCATGTCATGGGATCTCCCAATTGCGCTTTTACCAAATCTTGATAGAATCTTGAAGTATTAATGGTCATACTTGTAAGCTTTTTGGAAGTTTCCCAATAATAAATAATAGTACTTTTGTAACAGCGCACCTGGAAAATCACATTTTATGAGATTCTGAACTTACTCTACCTTCTTCTATAGTTGATGAAAACAAAATGTATACAAACAAGTTTCAAAGTATTTATTCAACAATTAATTGCCATTAAGAAAAAACTGATACTAAAATAAACATTGATTTAAAACTAAACATTCAAATTTTTGTGGCTTCTACCAAACCTCCATTAAGTTCAATACATTTATCGTATCTCTTCCGAATATTGTTTACACTATTTCTTATTTGTTGAACTGTAATTTCGGCACAAGCTTGTCGTATCCTTTGCATGAGTTCAGCTCGATTCGTTGGTCTTGTTCTGTATACTTTTTGTGTCAGAATACCCCACAGAAAAAAGTCTAATATTGTTAGATCAGGCGATCTAAGTGGCCATTCAATTAAGTCACTACCTCGTCCTATCCAATGATTTGGAAACTGGTTATTTAGCCACTCTTTAACAATCCTCGAATTGTGCACGGAACAGCCGTCGAGCTGAAAATATAAATTTACTTGTTCCGCAAGAGGCATTTCATCTATTTCGTCCGATAATTGGTAATTTAGAAATTCCAAAAAATTTTGCCCGTTTATGTTTCCATCAAAAAAATATGGACCTATTATTCTATTTTGTACTATACCACACCAAACGTTAACTTTTTCGGAATATTGACTTTTACAATTTATGATCCAGTGCGGATTTTCCGTAGCCCAATACCGAGTATTTTGCGATGAAACTACCCCATTGGTACTGAAAGAAGCTTCATCACTAAACATTATGCAGTTTAAAAAATTTCTTGTATTCAGGTACTCGCCTTGTGCCCACAAACAAAATTCCATACGTTTCACTTCATCACCTGCCTTTAAAGAGTGAAGAAATTTAGGTTTAAATGCTCTCATTTTGTTTTGTTTAAGACATCGTCGAATAGTCTCTCTCGATAAGTTTAAATCCAAACTGGCGACTCGTAAACTTCTGTTTGGGTGGTTTCTAAAATAATCTAAAACAGCACCTTCGTTTAAATTTCTTCTTCGGTGATTATTTTTTAAAATATGTTTGCTGACTGCACCGGTTTCTTTAAATGTTTTGTTAATTTTACTGACGGTGCTTCTGTCAATGGGAAGTCGATTTGGATGTCTGTGATTAAATATCCTAGCTGCTTCTCTTTCACTATGATAGTTGTCCCCAGAAATTCTCACAATTTCAATTCTTTCTTCTAATGATAATTGCAAAGCCATTATTAAATGCACGTAACTAAAAACTATTATTTTATTTATGATTAACTGTCAAAATCACAGCCTACTCTTGATTTATTATAAAACCTTTGCATAATGAGTTCAGCTTCCTCAAATTATTGATATCTCCTCTAAAAGATTGTTTTAGCTGAGTTATGAAGAATTTACAGGGAACAATTTTTGTCCTGCTCTTTGTTTTATTATTGAATAAATGATTTCCATGCTTTAAATCAATTTGATTTTAGCGGCTATGCGGAAGAATGTACTAAGTACTGCATAACTTGAAAATGAATTTTTAATTTTCTGTTATTCTAGAATACACTTCTCGTAACCTACACTCAAATGAATGATTTTAAGGGAATATTATCCACAAATCCAGTGGCGTAGTCAGATTTTTATTACAAAACGCTTGCACCACAAATCTCTCACATTACCATATTTTCAGGAGTTATAACTGTAGAACGCATTGAGCTGTTGACTTCGGATTTTCACTGTACAAATTCACTGGTGTTCTACTTGGTGATGACAGTGTTGTCAGATCTCAAATATGTCTATAATCTGAATAAAAATTACAAACAAATATTTTGTTTCCAAAATTGAAGTTGTTGTAACTTCGTTGTTAACAAATATTTTTTAATGAAAATTTGACATATATATATATATATATATATATATATATATATATATATATATATATATATATATATATATATATATATATATATATATATTTTGAATGATGCAATTTTCGTTTATTTTCAGTATTTTAATATTAAATTTTACAAGGATTTGAAGCTTTATATCTTCTATTAATTATCTGCGAGCGCTTTCGACAGCTGGTCGTACTGTCATCTTCTAGGCACTCCTCATACTGAACTTGTCATCCTGTCGTCTGCCTCTTTATACGGTCAGAACGTCTCAACTCAGGTATTTCAGGTACTTTAGGTAAATTTGCCTGTATTTGTACTACATCAGGTACTCTTCTTTGTGTTAGATCTTCTCTAGGAATGTGTATGGTTTTGTTTAATATATTGAATGTGAGGTCTTGTTGTGTTTTGATTTGTACTTGTTCCTCGATAAATGATTTATGACTGTTAAATTTATGGATGTTCAAGTTTTCCCAAATGCCCATGCGGTTTCCCTTGTTGACTTGTTTTATATGATTTTTATGTTCTCTGGTGGGGGGAAATTATGTTTGTTTTGTATGGTGTTGTGTTGCGAGGTTTGATTTATACACTATTGGATTTATGTATGCCTTTTTGTGCTCATTGCACCTTTGGATCAGTTTTTTCTTGGTTTGGCCGATATAGAATTTGTTGCAGTCCGAGCATTGTATACTGTATATCCCGTTTTGGTCTTTGTCTTCTTCTTTTTCATAGTTGTTTATTTTTTGTGTTATCTTCGTGTTCGGCTTGTATGTGATGTTGATGTTCAGTGGTTTGAAGACGTTTGTTAGTTTTTTGGTTTGGTGTCCTACGTACGTAAATGTTGTCCATCGTTGTGTTGTTTTGTCTGTTGGGGTGGCTTGATCCTTGTTCTGTATTTTTTGTTTGATTCTGTTTTCTAGTTTATCTATTGTCTTTTGGGTGTATCCGTTTTCGTTCGCTATTTGGTATATGACTTTCCGTTCTTTGTTTCGGGCTTCATTGCTGAGTGGTATCCTTAACATTCTATATATGAATGCGTTATAGGCAGCCATTTTGTGTGATGGTGGATGGTTGGAACTTGCGGGTATGGTGGAGCTTGTTTGTGTAGGTTTCCTGGAAACCCGCAAGTTCAATTCACAAGTACAAATCAAAACACAACAAGACCTCACATTCAATATATTAAACAAAACCATACATATTCCTAGAGAAGAAGATCAAAGAAGAGTACCTGATGCAGTACAAATACAGGCAAATTTACCTAAAGTATCTGAAATACCTGAGCTGAGACGTTCTGACCGTATAAAGAGGCAGACGACAGGATGACAAGTTCAGTTTGAGGAGTGCCTAGAAGATGACAGTACGACCAGCTGTCGAAAGCGCTCGCAAATAATAAATAGAAGATATATAAAGTTTCAAATCGTTTTTGTAAAATTTAATATTAATATATATATATATATATATATATATATATATATATATATATATATATATATATATATATATATATATATATATGGCCTAAGTGATATACACTGTCCGCCACTCGCGATGGAACACCTCATTTTTATGGTAAAACATATTAGGGGGCAAAATAGGCTCAAAATTCCTTCAGATTCGTGATCAGGACTACCCACTCACTATGATTACACTTTTATCCTGAAAAAATTTCAGTCCTGAAAAATCCGAATTTGTCTCACTTCTTATGGAAACACCCCCGTATCTTCAGTGATATTCGAGGTGGCACGATGAAACTCTCAGGACTTATGGAAATGCTCAAAATGCACCTACCACCTGAATGGGGTTGGCCAAAGTGATATACACTGTCCGCCACTCACGATGGAACACCCCATTTTTACGGTAAAACATATTAGGGGGCAAAATAGGCTCAAAATTCCTTTAGATTCGAATCTTACTACGAATACACTTTATTTCTGAAAAAATTTCAGTCCTGAAAAATCCGAATTTGTCTCACTTCTTATGGAAACACCCCCGTATCTTCCGTAATATACGAGGTGGAACGATGAAAGTCTCAGTACTGATGGAAATGCTCAAAATGCACCTATCACCTAAATGGGGTTGGCCAAAGTGATATACACTGTCCGCCACTCGTGATGGAACACCCTATTTTCAAGGTAAAACATATTAGGGGGCAAAATAGGCTCAAAATTCCTTCAGATTCGTGATCAGGACAACCAACTTACTACGAATACACTTTTTTCCTGAAAAATCCGAATTTGTTTCACTTCTTATGGAAACACCCCCGTATCTTCCGTAATATTCGAGGTGGAACGATGATACTCCCAGGACTGATGAAAATGCTCAAAATGCAACTACCTCCTGAATGGCATTGGCCAAAGTGATGTACACTGTCCGCCACTCGCGATGGAACACCCCATTTTTACGGTAAAATATATTAGGGGGCAAAATAGGCTCAAAATTCCTTCAGATTCGAATCTTACTACGAATACACTTTATTCATAAAAAAATGTCAGTCCTGAAAAATCCGAATTTGTCTCACTTCTTATGGAAACACCCCGTATCTTCCGTAATATACGAGGTGGAACGCTCAAAATGCACCTACCACCTGAATGGAGTTGGCCAAAGTGATATACACTATCCGCCACTCGCGATGGAACACCCCATTTTTAGGTAAAACATATTACGGCGCAAAATAGTTCGCTTCCAATACCTGAACCCCTTCATTCTATCCGGAGAGTACTCCAGATAGAATGTATGAAAGATATATATGCTGTGAGATGCTATCATCCATTTTGAGCCTATCTGAGGAAAATGTCACAGCACCACATTCTCAGATTATCGAGATAGTGTGAAGCAGTGTATGAAAAATTATCGATGGCGGCATCTATTATAACTGAAGAATATTATTCGTAAAACTATTTCTGGTTGCTGTACATCCAAATTCTATCCCAACCAGAAGTGAGAGCTCTCGATTGATGAGCAAAAACTGCAAAAAATGGAAAACATCTATATTCAAAGGTTCACATCTCGAAAACTGTACAATTCTGAGCTTTGGCTGTGGACACTTTCAATCAGCACATCAAGAACTACAACATATCAAAATTTCGGCAAAATTCAAGGCAAGTCATTTCTCATAAGAAATGTGCGGGGTCCTTTATCAAAATATTGAGGAAACATTTTACCATCCGAAACAAAATTAATCTTCATACTCATTGCAACACCGAAACAACTGTTAATTTTTAAAGAAAAAAATCGCACTCGGTGAACAGGTAGAATTTAGATTATTTTACCTACTTGCTGAATTGTTGTCTGAAATCATTTGAATTACATCAGTTTCATTGAATCATGCGGTGCCCTGAAATCACCATGGAGAACAGTTGCTCATTGATATTTACTGTTAACCTGACAATATTGTTGAAAGATCTTGATGTATTAACCCCCAGACCAGTTTTCATTGCATTCGTTGTTTCTAGTATTGTTCTTTGAATCGCCGTTGTTCCTGTTGTTTCTGCCGTGTTTTTCTTCCCATTGTGTTTATTGTTCCTATATTTGTGTTGGATATTATTCCAGTGTTCCAGTTGTTTTCTGTTCGTGAGTTCCTGTTCATATTTTAATATTTCTGAAGTTCCCATTTTAACTGATATCAGCTCATTTTGATTGACAAAGTTCAACATGGCACGTTCGTCACTTCAAGCAAAAATTTAAATTGTTTTAATTGTTGGTGAAGGGGTGAGGTCTTATCGTGAAGCGGCCGCTGAATTTAAAAGAACACACCCGCTAGAGGTAGCTGTACACCCTGGAACTGTACATAAAATATATAATCTATTCGTGAGCACCGGCCAAGTAACAAAGGACAGAAAAATTGTCAAACATCATATTGATGTTGATACGATATTGGCAGCTCATCAAGCTGATCCTAGAATTAGTTTGAGAAACTTATCGCCTCAACTCAATATGAGCCGCAGTAAAATATGGAGGTGTTTAAAGAGACATAAAATGCATGCGTTCAAACTCAAATTTTTACATACTTTGCACGAAGGAGATGAAATCCGCCGTATGGAGTATTGTTTATGGATGCAGGGAAATTATCTCAATGACAGGAATATTTTAAAGTATATCTTATACAGTGATGAGGCTACCTTTACCACGAATGGTGTTGTATCTTCCCAGAACATGAGGTTTTGGGCTGAACAAAATCCAAATTGGGTGGTGAATTGTAGAGACCAGATATCTCGAAAAGTTAATGTGTGGTGTGGTATCCTGAACGAGAATATTATCGGGCCATTTTTTTTCGATCAAAATTTAAACGGACGACTATTCGTTGATTTTCTCGAAAATGCATTTTCCGATGTGTTGGAAGAACTACCTTTGGATGTGAGACACAGCATGATTTTTCAGTTAGATGGTTCACCAGTTCACAATAGTGGCATAAGAAGGGTTTGGTTGAATAGGAATCTACCTATGAAATGGATAGAACCCAATAGCCCTCTCGTAGTATGGCCACCACGATTCCCAGATTTAACTCCACTAGATTTTCATTCATGGGGAAACTTGAAAAATAAAGTTTATGAGAATAGGCCAACAAATAAGGAAGATATCCGTGCAATAATTATACAAGCGTGTAGAGAAATCACACCTAGAGAACTGAGAAGAATTGTAGGAAATAATAGAAGGCGCATGAAAAATGTGTTCGATTGGAGGGAAATTTCATAGAAGGCACGAAAATATAAAATTGTCAACAGTTAAAATCATGTGAAATTGATTGTTTTGTTTTTTAATTGAAAATGTGATTTTGAAAGTAGTACTTCGAAAAAATTTTGAACTACATAACATTTTTCGCCACAAAATATCCTTGTTTTTTTTTAAATAATGGGAAAATGAGAATATGAACTAACATCTGTATCTGTATCTGTAGAGTAGGGAGGGTGAGTGTAAGCCCACGCACTTAGGCCACATGTGACCCATTGTACATCCTCCCGAGGAGTTGTCCTCCTAGGTCGTCGTCCATCCTGTCCTTTCCAGGAAGGTGGACAGGTCGCTGGGAGACATCTCCTTTATATCGGCAGGTGTAGGCCAAGACTCGCCGAACACACACTCTCTTATTGACGATAACTCCGGGCACTCGCACAGGACATGCCTGACAGTCTCATCTTCCTGTTCACACATCCTGCATAGAGGTGTGTCCACTAGCCCCATATTATGTAGGTGTTTCCTTAGCTGACAGTGGCCAGTCAGAAATCCTACTGTAAGGCGTAGATTTTTCCTGGTCATCGCCAGATATTTCTTCGGCGCCAGCTTCCCAGGGTCGCCCAAGGTGATCCTGGCAAGATTACATCCTTTGATTTCATCCCATCTCTTTAGAGATTGAGCATGGGTGTAACTTTTGACTAGTTCCGCAATTGTCGAAGTCATCAGGCCGTGGGTGCCACTTGGTCCTAAAATTCTTAGTCCAGCCGCTTCCTTGGCTAAAGAGTCGGCAATGCGATTACCTTTACTCCTGTTGTGCCCTTTAACCCACCTCAGGATAATGTTATTATCTATCGAGGCTTTGGCTAAATCTTCGTGGCACTCTAGTGCTAGCCCTGAAGTAACACGGTGTCTGTTCAAGGCTAATAGTGCTTGTCTGCTATCAGTGCAGATTGTAATGTTTTTGCCAGAAATTCTTTTCTTGGTTATTTCTTTTGTGGCGATTGAGATACCAGCCAGTTCTGTTTGGACCACGCTGGTATTTCTTCCCATTCCCCACTTAATCCTTAGGCTTAGTGATCTGGAGTACACTCCACATCCTGAGCCTTCTTTGGTTTTTGAGCCATCTGTATAAATCCGTATTGCATTTGTAACATCTGACTCTGTGTTCTGCTTGATTTGTATTTTGTAGGGTTTATTAAACACAAACCTGGGTTCAATTGCATCACTTGTTGCCTGCAGCAGAGGTTGCGCAGTAAGCGCTTTCTGCCACAGGCCCAACCTCAATCGACCCATTCCTACTTCTAGGTTTACACCAGCCGTGTGCAATCGTACCATGGCCATTAACGCAACCTCCTTAACGTACAGGTCCAGAGGGGGCAGACCCGTGATTAATTCCATTGCCGCGGTTGGTGTTGTTCTCATGGCTCCTGTGATGTTTAAACAAGCCAGTCGCTGTATTTGGTATAATTTTTGGATGGCCGTTGCTTGTAGAACTTTAGGTCCCCATGCAATGGCTCCATACGTTAACATAGGTCTTATTATTGCAGTGTAGATCCAGGCGACTACACGGGGTGAAAGACCCCATGCGCGTCCCACTGTCCTCCGACATTGCTCATAAGCCACGTATGCTCTTTTTGCTCTACTCTGTAGATGAGAGTTCCATGTTAGCTTCTTGTCGAGGATAATACCAAGGTATTTCACCTCTTCAGAGAAGTTTAGTTGGCTTTTGAAGATTTCAGGAGGTTTTAAGCTCGTTAAACTTCTTTTCCTGGTGAAAAGGACCATCTCAGTCTTCTTGGGATTGATCGACAGTGAGTGTTCCTTACACCATGTTTCTATCAATTTGAGCCCATCCTGCGCTCTATCGCACAGTGTGTTTACAAATTTGCCGGTCTGCAAGATAACTATGTCATCTGCGTATGCAATTGTGTAGAATCCATTTTTGTTAAGGTGATTAATTAGGGTATCCAGAACTATGTTCCAGAGAAGGGGTGATAAGACCCCTCCCTGTGGACATCCCCTCATGACCAGTCCTTTTACTGTGATGTCTTCTACATTAATACTTATTGCTCTGCTAGAGAGCATCTGGAGTATCCATTCTCCTACTACCAGGGGTACATTCCTGGAGTGTAGTTGCTGGGTAATTGTTGGAAAGGTTGTTTTATCAAACGCTCCCTCAATATCTATGAATATACCTAGGGTGGATTCTTTGTTATCCAATGATCTCTCGATTCTGCCAACCACATGGTGAAGGGCCGAATCAGTAGACCTTCCCGGGGTATATGCATGCTGATTTGGATGAAGTGGGTTGTTAACAAGTACTTCATCTCTTATATACCGCTCACATAGTCTCTCCATGGTTTTTAAGAAAAACGATGTGAGACTAATTGGTCGGAATGCTTTTGGTAGGGTGTAGTCCATCCTACCTGGTTTGGGTATAAATACTACTCTTACTTCTCTCCACTTACTGGGAATATACCTCAGAGCTAGAGAGGCTCTGAATATTCCAACCAGGTGTGGCATAAGAGTGTCCAGTCCCCACTGAAGTAGGGCTGGTCTTATACCGTCAGGCCCTGGTGACTTGAAGGGGGAAAAGCTCGATATAGCCCATCTTATTTTGTCCTCATCAATTACTGTACTAGCATATTGCCAGTCATATTGTGAGGGTGTTATTGGTACATCCGTCCAGTTCGCCGTTCCAGGAAAGACAGAACCTGGGAAGTGAGTTTCCATAAGAATCTCAGCACTCTCCCGGAGGTTGGCGGCTTTGTCGCCATTTTCCCTCGTCAGGATGCCGATAGTCTTATGGTGGTCATTTGAGAGTGCCTTCTGTAGCCTAGAAGCTAGTGGAAAGTCTTCGACTGCCTCACAATAGGCTCTCCAGGCTTCTCTTTGTTTTCGTCTGCAGACTTTTTTGAACTCTCTGAGGTTGGCTTGATATATAACCCAGTCCTCTTCGAGTCTTGTACGTTTTGCCTTGTTAAAGGTCGTTCTCGCTATCTTCCTGAGGTGTTCCAATTCAGGGCACCACCATGTGTTGGTTGTGCCATGCGTTTGAACCATCCTCATTGGACAGGATTCCTTATAGGCAGTGTCTATTTTGTTGTGGATAGATACTGTGTACCTTTCCAGTTCCTCATTGTTGCCAGGAGTCAGGACCTCTGTTTCCCGCAGAGCTCCTCTTAAGAGTCGATTGTAGAGATCTACATCCGTCCTCTTCGGGTCACGGGATTTTACAGTAGTCCTGAGATCCTGGCTTACCGTATAGGTCAGCCAGCGGTGGTCTGACATAGAGATATGGTCCGAGACTTGCCAGTCTTGGATTTTGTTTGATATTTCGGCTGTCGTGAGCGTGATATCTATTAACGTTTGGCTACGGGCATTAATAAATGTTGGCTCCGTGCCTCTGTTCAAGATAGTTAGATCTTTCTGTATTATATATTCATATAGTGACTTACCTCGGGCGTTGATATCCTTGCTGCCCCAGCTCACGTGGTGAGAGTTTGAGTCGCAACCCAATATGAGCTCCACTCTCTGGTTGAGGCAGTGGTCCACTAGTACCTCCATTTCTCTGGTCGGTGGTAGGGTGGCTGCATCTGAAGGGAGGTACACCGATGCGATTATCAACGCCATATATTTGCCTTTCCCAACTGGACATTCAACTTTGACCGCAGTGAGATCTGAGGTGCTGAATTGTGCCATCGGAAACGCTCTGTATTTCCTAGGAACGTAGACAGCCGTCCTAGGTTGCTGGTTGCTTGGTAAGCTGAAAATTTGACCAGTTAAACTACTGAGACCAGTAATTTTGGTCTTTATTATCCAGGGCTCCTGGATCAAAGCTATTGCATCCTCCAATACATCAAGGTGGCGACATAGTGTTGCCGTTGCCGCCTTTTTGTGTTGAAGGTTGCATTGTATTATTTTTACTTTTTTTCCAACGTCCTTGCCCATGAGACAGTTGTTGGATACAAAGTTACCTTTAGAGGTCCATCTGCTCCCCTGCTAAGGGGGAGGTGGCCTCGCTGTTTTTGGGTGCCTCCTCCGTCAGGTCATCGAATGTCATCTGTTCAGATGCTTCGACTTCCTTTTCGGGACCCATAGTGGCCTTGGGGTCAATATCCACTTTAGGTGGTTCAACTTCCGAGGACTTAGGGTCTTCAGAGGTACTCTCTGTTTCTTTTATTGTTGCCCTAATAGTCAGTGAGGTAAACGCGTAGCTTAACCTCATCGACTTCTTCTTCAGGACAGCCATATCCTCGTCTCCGATCCCGAAGACGAAGAGGTGTCCTTGTGGGTTCATCTTAACCTCATGATGGAAGGTGCACCATCTTGCTACCTTCAGGTCAGGATTCTGCGCCTTCAGCCGACCCAGCACCCTCTCCTTTTCACCGGATGTCGTCTTGTGGACGTCCTCCGGGATCCAGAGTGAGGCTTTGGTGAGCTTCGGGAGCTTATCCACACTGACGACCGCAAGTGATGCCTCCTCCCATGGCTTAATATTCATTGTGGCTTTCTTCAGCCACTCTAGCGTCACGTCGTCATCGCAGACCACTCTGATGATTTCACCGGAGTATGTCCACGACTTGAACGTGGGCGGTTTGCTGTTGTTGCTGGAGGCGGAGAAGATGATCTTGTCCAGCTCCTCCAACAGTTGTTTTTTGATGAGACTCTCTCGTTCTGCGGTAACCTTACCATACGGGTTAGTCTCATCTATGATGGCTACCTTGAGGTGTCTCAAGGCGGCCTCCACGAAGGTTTTGGAAGGTGCAGCGACATTTCTGTCGCTGCGCAGCTTCTTCAACCTTCTTGGGGTTCCCTCCGTGGAGGTACTCGCATGAGGGCGCTTTCCTGCGGTGGCAGCCGGTTCCTTGCCTTTTTCCAAGGCGGAGCTCTTGGCGCCCTCCGCAAGAGGTGCCCTTGTTGTTGAGGATGGAGTGGGAGAGGGGGAGGGTGCACTCATAGTTGCTGCCACTTCTGCCTCTTTCGCTCTCTTCCTCCTCTTGGCCTCGGCGCCGCTGATCCGCTTACGCCTTGGCCTTTGCGTTGTATCGTGAGGTGGTCTGCTATGTCCAGCCTCTTTCTGAGCGGTAGCTTGGGGTGAGCATTTCTGTTCATCCCCAGCCCCCGCCCTAAATTGAGGTGAGCATTGCTGTCCAGCCTCGGGATTGGTTGATTTTTTTTTATGTTTTGTTTGTGTGTCTGTGTTCATGTGTGTTCCCACGAGTAGCAAGGGAAGGGTTGGTCACCTCTAGCAGAGCCCCGCATTACCAGAGGAAGGCTAGTTACAATGAGGTTTCGCCCGGTTCCTCAAGGGGATCGTTCGTAACCGCATATAACCCTGCGGCCATTCAGCTGTCGACACGATTCCTTACATCTTAGCTTGGGTAGGCTGGTCCGCGGTGGCATGTTTTGCAGGGCTTTTGGGGGGTTTCAGTTCCCCTCACCCTACGTATTTCTGCCACTGACCAGAAGTCCGTCAACCCCGTCCGTTAGGCCACATTGGCTTCCCGGATAGGACCTCCAGTCCCCTGGCCGTTCCCCTATCCGCCACCTGGGGACGCGCCCGATAGGTAGCCCAACCCACGGGATATGAACTAACATTAACCATCCTAAAACCTCACTGATTACATGTTTCCGTTCCTCTTGCAAAATTACCATTTTTTCTCTTATTGAGAAGGAATAACTTTCCTGACAACAAAATAAAAAATAAATTATTTATGTGAAAACAAAAGTCGAGTTTCTCTTGAACAATTTCGTTCATGTTTTGATGTCAAAACCAAAAAAAATCTACTTCAATTATTACGGAAGATAGGGGGGTGTTTCCATGAGAAGTGAAACAAATTCGGATTTTTCAGGACTGAAATTTTTTCAGGAAAAAAGTGTAATCGTAGTAAGTTGGTAGTCCTGATCACGAATCTGAAGAAATTTTGAGCCTATTTTGCCCCCTAATATGTTTTACCATAAAAATGGGGTGTTCCAATGGCGAGTGGCGGACAGTGTATATCACTTAGGCCAACCCCATTCAGGTGGTAGGTGCATTTTGAGCATTCCCATCAGTCCAGAGAGTTTCATCGTTCTACCTCGAATATTACGGAAGGTACGGGGGTGTTTCCATGAGAAGTGAGACACTGTATATATATATATATATATATATATATATATATATATATATATATATATATATATGGATATATATATATATATATATATATATATATATATATATATATATATATATATATGGATATATATATATATATATATATATATATATATATATATATATATATATATATATATATAGACAAAGAAGATTTTAACGAGTGTGTATGATATACAAATAAAAAAAGAAACAATTAGTTTGTCTATAGTTATATCCTGGACCCGAATGTCACGCAGGTAGCTATAGCTGCCTACGTGGTCATGTTAGATGTAGCCTGGGAATTCTAGGTCTTTTAACTGGAACCACAAATGTGCGGTTGGCTCCTGTTGTTGACTCCGTGCATATGTGTTGTTTCCTGCTTTCGGCAAACAAGTGTTACCCACCTTTACACTTGGCTGCACCGCGCTGATGAGGCCAATAGCCAGAAACACGTGTCCGCGGTTTGCCCCCCCTTTTTGGAGTGTTATGTCCACTAATTGTTTCTTTTTTGATTTGTATATATATATATATATATATATATATATATATATATATATATATATTCTGTATATATATATATATATATATATATATATATATATATATATATATATATATATATATATATATATATATCGGACATAGCACTCATGAAAGTGGCAAACCATAGACACGTGTTTCGGGCTTTTGGCCCATCATCAGTATGGTGCAGCCAAGTGTAAGGATGGGCAACACTTGGTTACCAAAAGATAGAAATACAAATGCACGGAGCCACCAACAGGAGCCAACCGCACATTTGTGGTTTCAGATGATAGATCTCGTGTTCACAAAAAAAACTATCAAAATCACCACGGAGGCAGTTACAGCTACCTGCGTGACATCCTGGTCCAGGAAATTATACAAATGTGACAGTTATTGAGTGTCTTGATATAGAAACAGAAGTTAATATCGAACATAGCACTCATGAAAGTGGCAAACCATAGACACGTGTTTCGGGCTTTTGGCCCATCATCAGTATGGTGCAGCCAAGTGTAAGGATGGGCAACACTTGGTTGATAGTTGATAGTTTTTTTGTGAACACGAGATCTATCATCTGAAACCACAAATGTGCGGTTGGCTCCTGTTGGTGGCTCCGTGCATTTGTATTTCTATCTTTTGGTAACCAAGTGTTGCCCATCCTTACACTTGGCTGCACCATACTGATGATGGGCCAAAAGCCCGAAACACGTGTCTATGGTTTGCCACTTTCATGAGTGCTATGTCCGATATTAACTTCTGTTTCTATATCAAGACACTCAATAACTTTCACATTTGTATATATATATATATATATATATATATATATATATATATATATATATATATATATATAAATAATATAATCTAGAAAGGTTAATGCAGTCAAGCTGCTGGAAAATAATTCCATGAAAATCAAAAAATAAATAGATAAGTACTCTTTGATCATTCCCATATTGATTTCAATTTAAGAGCCACCGGTATACAGCTGTTTCAGCCTATTGGGCATCGTCAGTACCGGGCAGGCGGTCTTCGATTGAAGACAAAATGAGAAAAAACCAAGAAAGTACTTGATAAAAATAGCTGCGTAAACGCAAGCGAAACATAAGTGAAACCACCTATTGGTGTGACACCTAAGTCAACTTGCCAAGTTTTCATGTCAGTGTTGGTGGTTTGACCAATCAACCGACAACTGCGGTAGCAGAAATTTGGTACTGCCCGGTACTGACGATGCCCAATAGGCTGAAACAGCTGTATACCGGTGGCTCTTAAATTGAAATCAATATGGGAATGATCAAAGAGTACATACTTATCTATTTATTTTTTGATTTTCATGGAATTATTTTCCAGCAGCTTGACTGCATTAACCTTTCTAGATTTCATATCATTTCTAGAAACATGTGAATTCATTTTCCGATGGCAAATCCCAAATTTCTGCTACCGCAGTTGTCGGTTGATTGGTCAAACCACCAACACTGACATGAAAACTTGGCAAGTTGACTTGGGTGTCACACCAATAGGTGGTTTCACTTATGTTTCACTTGCGTTTACGCAACTATTCTTATCAAGTACTTTCTTGGTTTTTTCTCATTTTGTCTTCAATCGAAGACCGCCTGCCCGGTACTGACGATGCCCAATAGGCTGAAACAGCTGTATACCAGTGGCTCTCAAATTGAAATAAAAGAGTACTTATCTATTTATTTTTTGATTTTCATGGAATTATTTTTCAGCAGCTTGACTGCATTAACCTTTCTTTTGCCCCCTAATATGTTTTACCATAAAAATGGAGTGTTCCATCGCGAGTGGCGGACAGTGTATATCACTTAGGCCAACCCCATTCAGGTGGTAGGTGCATTTTGAGTATTTCTATCAGTCCAGAGAGTTTCATCGTTCTACCTCGAATATTACGGAAGGTACGGGGGTGTTATGTGTCACACATAAAGTCCGAAACAAATGGGATTTTTTTTGTTCATCTTTTCAAGCAACTTTTGATATCTCCATTAGGTTGTGCTGTAAAAATGATGCCAAATGACATGCATATGACCGATAAAGTGATTTTTCTTCCCTGTCCAATTTGACATTTTTTCCAAAAAATGTTCAGAAAAGCAGTTATTGCTCGAAATTTCGAAAATCGGTAAAGAGAAAAGATGATTGTTTTTTCATTTTTTACCCATATACCAATTTTAAGCTCTCTAGTACAAATTTAGTTTTTTTTACAGTTTTTCGAAAATTTGACATTTGCCGATTTCTCAAATTTAGCCAAACCTCAACAAAGTTAGTGCTGTATGCCTAACTTATCTTTCCAACGCATTTTTATTACCAATTGCAATTCTAAATACAACTTATTTCGCAAAAATTTAAAACACCAGAAAACATTATGCCAAAAATGATGCAAAGTTGATACAGTTCTTAAAAACAGATAAATATTTCACTTTATTTCTACTTTTTGCGAAATAGCTTGATACATAAGCATAATTTAAAAACAATATCAATGAAAAGTCAGTAATTTATTCTTTACTGCACTTTTCAAACAGTTGAACTTTGATTTAGTAATTACGAAAAATTACAACGAAATCAAACTAAGGGTACTGTGGAAACAATTGAACTGAACTGAATAAGCAAAATATTTTATTGTCATATGACATTTGTTGAATAACTCAAAATAGTGTTTATCAGTTTTAGATTTAAAATAGTTTATTCGTTGTCTAGTGTGTTGTTAAAAATGCTGAATCTTCAAGAGAAAATTGAAATCGTTTCAATATGCGGCGAGAATACCGGTCACCGACAAGTAGCTGATATTTTCAATGCCAGACATCCTGCAAGAAATATTCAGTCAATATATCAGTCAACAGTTAGTAGGATAATAGCCAAGTTTAAATCTACTGGCTCGGTTGAGAGTAATTTTAGAAATGCACATCAGCCTTCTAGACATACTGAAGAAGTGGAATTTGAAATATGTTTGGATGGCGTAGAACATAAAAAAAACAAGTATTCAAGATATTGCAGATAGAACAGATCTTAACCGAGAGAGTGTACGACGTATTTTACACAAAAATAAATTTACGCCTTATAAACCGAAATTTATCAATACATTAAAAGAAAGGGACTCCGATATGCGCTTGTATTTTTCTTTTTGGTTTCAAGGGGAAAAAGAAGAAAATTATCATTTTTCTTATCAAATTTTATGGACAGATGAAGCGACCTTCCCTTCAAATGGCGTTGTGAGCTCGCAAAACTGCAGGTGGTGGACAAAAGAAAACCCACATTTCGTAATCGAATGTCGAGATCAATATTCGTTTAAGACGAATGTATGGTGTGGCATATTAAACGATCAAATTATAGGACCATACTTTTTTAGACATAATTTAAATTCTGCGGACTACCTACACTTTGTGAATACCGAACTATCTGAAGTTTTGGATAATTTGCACCTTCAAGTAAGAAATGTTGTGTGGTATCAGTGTGATGGTTCACCTGTTCATACTACAAGGGTGGTTAAAGAGCGTCTTTTGGAAATATTTAGGGGCAAAGTAATCAGTCGCAATATGGAACACTTTTGGCCGCCTAGATCTCCTGATATAACCCCACTAGATTTCTTCTTGTGGGGTTACTTAAAACAGAAGGTGTATAAGCAAATACCTTTTCGAGATATAAACCATTTAGAGGCAGTTATTCGAGAATGTGTTGTAAGCACGAAACCCCGTAGTATAAAGAATGCAGTTAAAGATGTTTTAAAAAGAACAATTGATTGCATTGAACGTGGTGGAAGGCACACCGAAATGTGACTTTTTATTTTGAATTTCTATTGGTATTTACATGGTTTAGGCATATGTTTCGATTTGATTTAGTTTTCTTAATTTAAATTATAACTTTATTTTAACAGATGTTTGTTAGAATTTTTTACGGTTTAGTTTTCTAGGCAACAAAATCTAAATTGATTTCTGAAGTAATTTTGTTCATTCATACCTCATAAAAGATATTTAGTAAATGTAAAATTACTTTCGTATAATTCCTTCCCTTATTTTAATTGCGTTGTAATTTTTCGTAATTAGTAAATCAAAGTTCAACTGTTTGAAAAGTGCAGTAAAGAATAAATTATTGACTTTTCATTGATATTGTTTTTTAATTATGCTTATGTATCAAGCTATTTCGCAAAAAGTAGAAATAAAGTGAAATATTTATCTGTTTTTAAGAACTGTATCAACTTTGCATCATTTTTGGCATAATTTTTTCTGGTGTTTTAAATTTTTACGAAATAAGTTGTATTTAGAATTGCAATTGGTAATAAAAATGCGTTGGAAAGATAAGTTAGGCATATGTTGTTGAGGTTTGGCTAAATTTGAGAAATCGGCAAATGTCAAATTTTCGAAAAACTACAAAAAAACTAAATTTGTACTAGAGAGCTAAAAATTGGTATATGGGTAAAAAATGAAAAAACAATCATCTTTTGTCTTTATCGATTTTCGAAATTTCGAGCAATAACTGCTTTTCTGAACATTTTTTGGAAAAAATGTCAAATTGGACAGGGAAGAAAAATCACTTGATCGGTCATATGCATGTCATTTGGCATCATTTTTGAAGCACAACCTAATGGAGATATCAAAAGTTGCTTGAAAAGATGAACAAAAAAAAACCCATTTGATACGGACTTTATGTGTGACACTGTATATATATATATATATATATATATATATATATATATATATATATATATATATATATATATATATAAATACCAGACACCATCTTCTGGTAGTGTCTGGTTTTTTTTCAACTAGACACTGATAATCTTGGCCGCGAAAGCCTTAACCAATTTATCAGCTGCATATATGTTGTCCAACGACTCGAATGACCTATAGTCATCTCTCGGAGGAATAACCCAGTCATCAGTCGACGAAGATTGTGGGTACTGACAATTGAAACGCCGTGAACAAATCTCAAATCTCCTTCATTTTTATTTTATTTTTTATTGTTAAATTTTTTGTTTATTTTTATTTCATTGTAATTTCATTTCACGGTTTATTGTTTAATGTTTCAACTATTTATTTTAATTTTTAATTTTATTTGTTCTTTCAAAGATTTTAAATAATATTATGTCATATTAGACAATGGAAGTCCGAACTAGTAAAATTCAAAATAAAAACGATATCATATATATTATATTACATATAAAGTAGAACACAACTACAACGGGAACAATCATATTGGTAAAAGAAACCAAAACAACGTGGAATCTCAAAGGTTGTTGAAAAATATCACGAATATTTCCATGTAAATGCCATATTATTGGAGTACAGCATTTTCATGTTAAAAATTTAAACCGTCAAAAAAATTTTTAAAGTTTTTAAAATTCGTGAACTTCTGATATTCATTCATTAATCAACTCTCTCGAAGCACTCAAATACTCCCAAAAGACATTCCGATTAGTTTTAATAATTCCCGTGGGTTGGGCTACCTATCGGGCGCGTCCCCAGGTGGCGGATAGGGGAACGGCCAGGGGACTGGAGGTCCTATCCGGGAAGCCAATGGGGCCTAACGGACGGGGTTGACGGACTCCTGGTCAGTGGCAGAAATAAGTAGGGTGAGGGGAACTAAAACCCCCCAAAAGCCCTGCAAAACATGCCACCGCGGACCAGCCTACCCAAGCTAAGATGTAAGGAATCGTGTCGACAGCTGAATGGCCGCAGGGTTATATGCGGTTACGAACGATCCCCTTGAGGAACCGGGCGAAACCTCATTGTAACTAGCCTTCCTCTGGTAATGCGGGGCTCTGCTAGAGGTGACCAACCCTTCCCTTGCTACTCGTGGGAACATACATGGAAACAAAACGTAAGTACAAAAAACCAAACAATCCCGAGGCTGGACAGCAATGCTCACCTCAATTTAGGGCGGGGGCTGGGGATGAACAGAAATGCTCACCCCAAGCTACCGCTCAGAAAGAGGCTGGACATAGCAGACCACCTCGCGATGCAACGCAAAGGCCAAGGCGTAAGCGTATCAGCGGCGCCGAGGCCAAGAGGAGGAAGAGAGCGAAAGAGGCAGAAGTGGCAGCAACTATGAGTGCACCCTCCACCTCTCCCACTCCATCCTCAACAACAAGGGCACCTCTTGCGGAGGGCGCCAAGAGCTCCGCCTTGGAAAAAGGCAAGGAACCGGCTGCCACCGCAGGAAAGCGCCCTCACGCGAGTACCTCCACGGAGGGAACCCCAAGAAGGTTGAAGAAGCTGCGCAGCGACAGAAATGTCGCTGCACCTTCCAAAACCTTCGTGGAGGCCGCCTTGAGACACCTCAAGGTAGCCATCATAGATGAGACTAACCCGTACGGTAAGGTTACCGCAGAACGAGCAACAGCAAACCGCCCACGTTCAAGTCGTGGACATACTCCGGTGAAATCATCAGAGTGGTCTGCGATGACGACGTGACGCTAGAGTGGCTGAAGAAAGCCACAATGAATATTAAGCCATGGGAGGAGGCATCACTTGCAGTCGTCAGTGTGGATAAGCTCCCGAAGCTTACCAAAGCCTCACTCTGGATCCCGGAGGACGTCCACAAGACGACATCCGGTGAAAAGGAGAGGGTGCTGGGTCGGCTAAAGGCGCAGAATCCTGACCTGAAGGTAGCAAGATGGTGCACCTTCCCTCATGAGGTTAAGATGAACCCACAAGGACACCTCTTCGTCTTCGGGATCGGAGAAGATGATATGGCTGTCCTGAAGAAGAAGTCAATGAGGTTAAGCTACGCGTTTACCTCACTGACTATTAGGGCAACAATAAAAGAAACAGAGGGTACCTCTGAAGACCCTAGGTCCTTGGAAGTTGAACCACCTAAAGTGGATATTGACCCCAAGGCCACCATGGGTCCCGAAAAGGAAGTCGAAGCATCTGAACAGATGACATTCGATGACCTGACGGAGGAGGCACCCAAAAACAGCGAGGCCACCTCCCCCTTAGCAGGGGAGCAGATGGACCTCTAAAGGTAACTTTGTATCCAACAACTGTCTCATGGGCAAGGACGTTGGAAAAAAAGTAAAAATAATACAATGCAACCTCCAACACAAAAAGGCGGCAACGGCAACACTATGTCGCCACCTTGATGTATTGGAGGAGGCAATAGCTTTGATCCAGGAGCCCTGGATAATTAAGACCAAAATTACTGGTTTCAGTAGTTTAACTGGTCAAATTTTCAGCTTACCAAGCAACCAGCAACCTAGGACGGCTGTCTACGTTCCTAGGAAATACAGAGCGTTTCCGATGGCACAATTCAGCACCTCAGATCTCACTGCGGTCAAAGTTGAATGTCCAGTTGGGAAAGGCAAATATATGGCGTTGATAATCGCATCGGTGTACCTCCCTTCAGATGCAGCCACCCTACCACCGACCAGAGAAATGGAAGTACTAGTGGACCACTGCCTCAACCAGAGAGTGGAGCTCATATTGGGTTGCGACTCAAACTCTCACCACGTGAGCTGGGGCAGCAAGGATATCAACGCCCGAGGTAAGTCACTATACGAATATATAATACAGAAAGATCTAACAATCTTGAACAGAGGCACGGAGCCAACATTTATTAATGCCCGTAGCCAAACGTTAATAGATATCACGCTCACGACAGCCGAAATATCAAACAAAATCCAAGACTGGCAAGTCTCGGACCATATCTCTATGTCAGACCACCGCTGGCTGACCTATACGGTAAGCCAGGATCTCAGGACTACTGTGAAATCCCGTGACCCGAAGAGGACGGATGTAGCTCTCTACAATCGACTCTTAAGAGGAGCTCTGCGGGAAACAGAGGTCCTGACTCCTGGCAACAATGAAGAACTGGAAAGGTACACAGTATCTATCCACAACAAAATAGACACTGCCTATAAGGAATCCTGTCCAATGAGGATGGTTCAAACGCATGGCACAACCAACACATGGTGGTGCCCTGAATTGGAACACCTCAGGAAGACAGCGAGAACGACCTTTAACAAGGCAAAACGTACAAGACTCGAAGAGGACTGGGTTATATATCAAGCCAACCTCAGAGAGTTCAAAAAAGTCTGCAGACGAAAACAAAGAGAAGCCTGGAGAGCCTATTGTGAGGCAGTCGAAGACTTTCCACTAGCTTCTAGGCTACAGAAGGCACTCTCAAATGACCACCAAAAGACTATCGGCATCCTGACGAGGAAAAATGGCGACAAAGCCGCCAACCTCCAGGAGAGTGCTGAGATTCTTATGGAAACTCACTTCCCAGGTTCTGTCTTTCCTGGAACGGCGAACTGGACGGATGTACCAATAACACCCTCACAATATGACTGGCAATATGCTAGTACAGTAATTGATGAGGACAAAATAAGATGGGCTATATCGGGCTTTTCCCCCTTCAAGTCACCAGGGCCTGACGGTATAAGACCAGCCCTACTTCAGTGGGGACTGGACACTCTTATGCCACACCTGGTTGGAATATTCAGAGCCTCTCTAGCTCTGAGGTATATTCCCAGTAAGTGGAGAGAAGTAAGAGTAGTATTTATACCCAAACCAGGTAGGATGGACTACACCCTACCAAAAGCATTCCGACCAATTAGTCTCACATCGTTTTTCTTAAAAACCATGGAGAGGCTATGTGAGCGGTACATAAGAGATGAAGTACTTGTTAACAACCCACTTCATCCAAATCAGCATGCATATACCCCGGGAAGGTCTACTGATTCTGCCCTTCACCATGTGGTTGGCAGAATCGAGAGATCATTGGACAACAAAGAATCCACCCTAGGTATATTCATAGATATTGAGGGAGCGTTTGATAAAACAACCTTTCCAACAATTACCCAGCAACTACACTCCAGGAATGTACCCCTGGTAGTAGGAGAATGGATACTCCAGATGCTCTCTAGCAGAGCAATAAGTATTAATGTAGAAGACATCACAGTTAAAGGACTGGTCATGAGGGGATGTCCACAGGGAGGGGTCTTATCACCCCTTCTCTGGAACATAGTTCTGGATACCCTAATTAATCACCTTAACAAAAATGGATTCTACACAATTGCATACGCAGATGACATAGTTATCTTGCAGACCGGCAAATTTGTAAACACACTGTGCGATAGAGCGCAGGATGGGCTCAAATTGATAGAAACATGGTGTAAGGAACACTCACTGTCGATCAATCCCAAGAAGACTGAGATGGTCCTTTTCACCAGGAAAAGAAGTTTAACGGGCTTAAAACCTCCCGAAATCTTCAAAAGCCAACTGAACTTCTCTGAAGAGGTGAAATACCTTGGTATTATCCTCGACAAGAAGCTAACATGGAACTCTCATCTACAGAGCAGAGCAAAAAGAGCATACGTGGCTTATGAGCAATGTCGGAGGACAGTGGGACGCGCATGGGGTCTTTCACCCCGTGTAGTCGCCTGGATCTACACTGCAATAATAAGACCTATGTTAACGTATGGAGCCATTGCATGGGGACCGAAAGTTCTACAAGCAACGGCCATCCAAAAATTATATCAAATACAGCGACTGGCTTGTTTAAACATCACAGGAGCCATGAGAACAACACCAACCGCGGCAATGGAATTAATCACGGGTCTGACCCCTCTGGATCTGTACGTTAAGGAGGTTGCGTTAATGGCCATGATACGATTGCACACGGCTGGTGTAAACCTAGAAGTAGGAATGGGTCGATTGAGGCTGGGCCTATGGCGGGAAGCGCTTACTGCGCAACCTCTGCTGCAGGCAACAAGTGATGCAATTGAACCCAGGTTTGTGTTTAATAAACCCTACAAAATACAAATTAAGCAGAACACAGAGTCAGATGCTACAAATGCAATACGGATTTATACAGATGGCTCAAAAACCAAAGAAGGTTCAGGATGTGGAGTGTACTCCAGATCACTAAGCCTAAGGATTAAATGGGGAATGGGAAGAAATACCAGCGTGGTCCAAACAGAACTGGCTGGTATCTCAATCGCCACAAAAGAAATAACCAAGAAAAGAATTTCTGGCAAAAACATTACAATCTGCACTGATAGCAGACAAGCACTATTAGCCTTGAACAGACACCGTGTTACTTCAGGACTAGCACTAGAGTGCCACCAAGATTTAGCCAAAGCCTCGGTAGATAATAACATTATCCTGAGGTGGGTTAAAGGGCACGAAAGGAGTAAAGGTAATCGCATTGCCGACTCTTTAGCCAAGGAAGCGGCTGGACTAAGAATTTTAGAACCAAGTGGCACCCACGGCCTGATGACATCGACAATTGCGGAACTAGTCAAATGTTACACCCATGCTCAATCTTTAAAGAGATGGGATGAAATCAAAGGATGTAATCTTGCCAGGATCACCTTGGGCGACCCTGGGAAGCTGGCGCCGAAGAAATATCTGGCGATGACCAGGAAAAATCTACGCCTTACAGTAGGATTTCTGACTGGCCACTGCCAGCTAAGGAAACACCTACATAATATGGGGCTAGTGGACACACCTCTATGCAGGATGTGTGAACAGGAAGATGAGACTGTCAGGCATATCCTGTGCGAGTGCCCGGAGTTATCGTCAATAAGAGAGTGTGTGTTCGGCGAGTCTTGGCCTACACCTGCCGATATAAAGGAGATGTCTCCCAGCGACCTGTCCACCTTCCTGGAAAGGACAGGATGGACGACGACCTAGGAGGACAACTCCTCGGGAGGATGTACAATGGGTCACATGTGGCCTAAGTGCGTGGGCTTACACTCACCCTCCCTACTCTACAGATACAGATACAGATAGTTTTAATAATTATTATTCAGGTCACTGTATTGTTGAATTTAAAGGTGATGACATCTTCCCGCCCTTCGAAGATGCCATCTATGGGATCGACAAAAGACTCGAACATCAAATATGAACGAGACTCCTCTGTCCTTCACTGCAAATCTCACTGTAAGGCAGCTAGATTTATTGAATAACAAATGAAACATTCAAACTCTCTTTTGATTGTATAACTGATTCATTTTTTTATATCTTCAATATGTTTATAGAAATTGAAAGGGGTGTATTTTAGGCGAGACTAGTTTTTAGAGAAAAATCTTCGGGCTTTCTCTTTTCTATCTTTATACAAAAAATCGTGGGATTTGTAAAGTATTGATCAGCTACGATTGAACCACTGAACAAAAGGGGTCTGTAAACAAGTATTTCTAACTTATCTCCCTATATCCACAACTTCACCTTCTACTGAATTATTTGAAAAAATCACAAACAAATATTGAAGTATTTGAACAAAAACATAAGGTACGAAACAAGATTCGGTTTTCGTGAAAATAGGAGCTCCCAAGATGCCATAGCAAAGTTGACTTTTATGCTATAGAGAGCTAATGAAAGCAAAACATCTTGTTTAGGTGTTTTTATTGATCTCGTAAAAGAGCGGGAGAGTAATTTACTGTTTTCTGCAGAACACGATCAACCTCATCAGCCATTGCATGTCAGTACATATTTTCGTTTCCAGGGCGAAATAGACAAACACGTGTTATGTGAATGCAAAGCATTAGCAAGGCTGAGTCATCGCATCTGCGGTAAAGAGAAACCAAAGGCTATAAGCTATATGAAGAAACGAAATCAAGGCTTTGAGAGAAAAGTCAATTACAAATTAAAAAAGTGATAGTATTCTATTTCCCTAATAATATTAGGGAAATAGAATACTCCCTTTTCTGATCGAGAATATCAGTGGTCGTTTTTTAAATATTCGACAAAAACTAGAGTTGTCGAATTTCGTTTTTTGTCTCTACCGCCTTCATTTCGAATGATATAAAAGAGGCAGAGTAATTCTCAATATTGTTTCATATTTGTTATAAATCTGATATAACAGATTAGCAATGCGACATTTCGTTCATTAGATTCCATTTTCAACTTTTTGTAATAAGGACCTCTAGTTTTTTTCATCGATTTTTGAAGCCACAATACATATGTTTCTCGGCGATTCTTTCATCACTGTATGGTTATATAATTTCCGGTCAGAGCTACCTCAAAACAAATAGGGATCAATATTTTTTGGGTCTGGAACTCAAAGCTATACAAAGCTATGAAGAACATGTAACATACCAAGTAATGAACAGAAAAAAAAGTCCAAATACTCCTATGTCGATTGAAATTGAATTAAATCTTCCTTTGTTCAAAAATAAGTTATATTTAGCAAAATTATAATGAAAAATGTTTTATTTTCTAAAATCCATGCAGTGTCGGTGAACCGGTGTCGGTAAATTATTAGTGAGTTTTTTTTATTTTTAAGCATAGAGTTGAATCATGATCAATCAATCAATTCATCGTACTTTTTCTCACTCTGTATTATCACTATCTGTCATATATTGAAAGTTGTCGAAATTTGGTGTTATTGAATCCGATTATCTTTTTGATTTGAAGAAATTCTTCGTCTCAGTTATATCCACAATCATGACAATAAGAAAAAATAACAAGCCTAAGGTCCAGAAGCAACAAAATGTATGTGAATATGACCTGTTGGAACAGTACAGTCCTCTCAAAATCGGAAAAATTATTCCTACTAAAACCGAGAAAAAATCAAATATCTTCAATACGTTTCGACCTAAGCTTGGAGAATGTTTGGATTATAATATTTCCGAAACTTTCGTTAAATGGAATGTTGGAGATACAAAAATCAATGTGAAACAAACAAAGGCTTCCTATGTACCAGCTCCACCAGAAGCTATAAAACCACAAAAAACTAAAAAAGTAGTTAGATCTCATAGCGGCCCACCACAGTGGAAATTCATAGATGAGATTTGGAGGGAAAAGCAGGACCAGTTACAAATCCAATCGAAACGTGAATTCAAGCAGTTTTCAAATCGGAGGAAGTGTACACATAAAAATCAAGGTGAGTATACGGCAAATAAAAAACGTTTCCAACTCAAACTCTGTATAATGCGCACACTACATTAGTATAAAAGTTGAAATAACTCATTCAAAAAAAATCCTGAAACCAAAATTACACCACTGATTACTCAACTTATATACATGTAATTTCTGTTGTATATATATATATATATATATATATATATATATATATATATATATATATATATATATATACAGTGTGACCCATTTTGAAATCATAAAAAAATATTCTCATGGCTATATCTGTTGATATAGGGTGTTTTTTGTGACTGTTAGCTGTGTGAGATTTCGAATTTTTGAGTTGTCATAACTTTGTTAATAATGAATATTTTTTCATGAAATTTTGGTCACACCTGTTTAGAGGCACTCTAAATCCAGTGGCGTAAAGATTTTTCTAATAAAAAAATCGATAATAAAAAATCCCGATTTTCGACTAAGAAAAAATATCGTAGTATGCCCTGAAACATTAATAAACCTTTCAATACTTGATATTTCAAAAAAAAATTTTAATCAGTTTACAAGTTCAAATTTTAGGGGGGTGTTTCCATTAAAAATGGGTACACTGTATTTTTTTTCGGGTTTTGTTCCGTGTTCTGTCGATTTTATCCTCATAAGGATTATTTTTACAACGTTTCGGCAAAGTATCATTTGCCATCTTCTGGTGATGTCTGGAGTTTTTCAACTAGACTGTCCAGTCTGTAAAACTTGAGTTGTTACATTTTGAAATGTTAAGGGTTATATTTATAGCTATTTGGTTATTTCTTCAAGTTGTATGTATGGAGCTGTTAAGGCCTGTTTTCAGGCGAAAAGTCGAAGATTTCGCTAGAAATCAAAATGATTATTCTCTAAAATACTGCCAAAATTTATTTAAAACATCCTGGAGATGCCTGAATAGTCATTCCAAAACAACAATGATATTCATATGAAATATGTTGACTTCGGTAGATGCCGAAATAAATCCAATCCATCTATGCTATCAATCAAAATGAACGGTTTCTGAAAATCTCCAAAATGAACAATTTTCATAATACATACCTCCTCTTGATTAGGTATGCAAATAATTACACGAACGAAATTACTCACTTTAAGTTGGATCAGAGATAACATTTGTATGAAAATATTTATTTTTTTGAATTGGTTTAACCATTTTAACTTTCATGTTGTTTCAGCTTCATCGATACACAATTGGATACTAGGAATGGTGGGACCAGAGTGGTTTCAAGAACTGTCACCTAAACAACTTAAAACTGCAGATCAATTAAAGTACTGCATGGCACAGGATTATAAGGATAATACCATAATTCAAACAAAAGAAAACATCGGAAGCCTGGGACTGGTTCCCAGACCCAAGTCAAAACATATTCTGTTAGCTTTAAATTTATGTTGTGGAATTGATGTAGAATTTTTACTGAGTTTATATCAATTGATAGATCCTAATAGAAGCGAGTATTCTATAAATGATAGATTGCTACTTTCAGCTGTTGTTCATTTGACAATGACGGAAACATTGAGAGAGCTACACATTAGAATACCATCACCACCTAGAAAAAAAATAGGTAGTTCTAAAGGTTTTGAAAAGCCTGAGAAGAAAAGGTATAAGTCTCCTTATTTGGTACCTTTCACATTCAAACCAGAACCTCCAAAATATTCAGGAGTTTATGAAAATAAACATTTTCAGTATCCCCAAAACCCCTACTTTTCATATATCGATGAATTGGTGAGTATATTATTATTGAAACGATTTTTGTCACCATTTAACAATATTTTCAGTATCAAGAGAAGCAGTTTACTGAGAATATTCTTTCTGTCAATGTTGCAGAGAAAGATTCAGGTATTCCATGTTTTTTGTTGATTGTTGGACTATTCATAAATCTATTTTGAGACAGAGACACAGAATATGTTCAAGTTGGGTGATTCAAATGTTTCATTATAACCTGTACAATGTGTTTGATTTTAGTGGGTTTCTAAGCTGTGAAATTTAAAAAAATGATGTTTTCGTGTTTTCATATTCACAAATGAAGCATTACTGATGTAATACCATACAGTATTGTTTCGACCCACCATAGGTATCATCAGTGGTGCTAGCCTGAACCACGAATGCAATATTGGACTAAGAAAATATGAGTTGAAGTAATGCTTCTAGCAGGACACGTTCTCCCAATTGAAGGGGTTTTATGAAGTTAGTTTATGATATGCTTCTGTAGGGAGTACTCGAAGTTGATATTAGTTGCTATTATGTGATGTACACAGTGATTACAACTCGAAGTGTTTGGTTGATAATCAGCAGAATACCATCCTCATAAAAAAATCATAAGAATATAAAAGGGTCATGGAAAAGTGCTACTTTTGTTATGATGTTTTCGGAGGAATTATTGAGATACTATTACTAATATAAGCAGGCAAGGAAAATTATGAGCATGGTTTTAGCTATAACTTTGTTCTGGTTGATATTAAAGACCCAGTAACTGAAAGCGTCTAGATAGAATAATTCTTAATTCTCGAAACTTGAGCCATATCTTCAGCTCGAATATCTCATTCCAGATATGGGTCTGATGTATCTGCAGAAAAATCTAATATAAAAACTTAGTCACTTTTTATTATTTCTTTCGCAGAGAAAATTGAATCCTTCAGTGTTTTCAAATGAAGTGCTTTGGGAGCTTTTCAAAAGAGAGATTGAACAGTATTTAAAAAATAATTATGGCAAGCCAAAAGATTATCGCTGCATCGGTTTTGGGTGTTCATTCGTTTTCTCAAAAATATATGAACTATTCATGAATATATATATATATATATATATATATATATATATATATATATATATTAAAATCGTACGTAGGTAATTCTTTTTTTATACCTTTACAGATGGCGACGAGTTAATAGAAGACATGAAGAATGCTCAAAAATTATACAATAAATTACCATATAGTACAGGGAATGTCTATCTTATGAGACCTACTATCAAACAAGTTTGTATTGACTTTCAAATTTACTCTAATAAACACAGTACAGTTAGCGAGGAATCCATCTTGCCACATCTTGCTGAATTGAAAGATACTTCAGAGATATGTACATGTGTGGAAGATCAAGAATATGATTGTAATTTATAACGACTATTAATATAGTTGATAATATGAACATGAAATTTTGTTACAGGTTGCGACTTCTTCGAAAACTGTGAATGTGAAGGAAAATGTGTCTGTAAAGGAAAATCCAAACTATTCGTTCGATCATTATGTAAGAGATGTAATGCCCAGAGACAACATAAAAATAGTAAAAATATAATTATTGGTTCTCATAGGACTATGAGCGATACTGTTGTGCCCATAATAGGAGGAACGTTTGTAGGAAAAGAGTGTAACTGTTTATTGATGTATAAAGAAAAATTAATGGCTATTGACGCGAGTAACAGATTCAAGTGTCAAAAGGTGAAATACATCCTAGGTGGAGTCATTATGACTCGACTAGGTCCGGTTTACCTAATATCGAGTATTTTTGTTGAGGCTGAATCAGAAGTGATCAGTGAATCAGATAATTCTTCATCATGTATCTGTAGAAGTAATGACAATAGGACGAAAAAGAGTGATAGTACGGAAGTAATTTCGAAAAAGTCTTCTGTTGGAGAAGAGAGTGTTGGAGTTTGCGAGTGCAAACAGCAATTAGAGTTATTTTTAAAACATAAATGTAATTGTGAACAATGCCAGGCCGCTATGCCAAACACAAAAACAATATTCATTAATCAAGGCATTAAACGAAATTATGATGGAGCAACTGTCAATATAATCGATAGTGTATACGATCAAAAATGCGATTGTCTAAATGCATACCTACACAGAATGCAAAAATGTGAAGATTACAAGTCTAGGGTGAAAGCACGTTATAAGATCAAGTCACAACCTAATAAGTATGTGATAACAGATGTTTTTATTACTCCATTGGGTCCCGTCTACTGTATTGGAGGTGTTCGAGTGCCCCTGAATGTGTTTGTGCTAAAGTAATGAGAGAAGTTGAGGAAGCCGCCGAAGCAGCAAAGCGTATGGCAAAATTGCCTCCGACTGGTAGAGTGAAATATGAAATATCCGGAGTCAAGCATGGATCACAAGAAAATACCTTTGTAATTTCGAGAGCTTTGCCTGTGAGGGATTGTTCATGTGAATCACTGTATAAATCCTATCAAAAAGCACATGAAAGTTGTTTGAACGCCTTCGAGGAATATCTGAAGAAAATAAAAGAGGAAATGGAAACATCTTCTGATAAATCTGAAGAAGCAGCTGTTGAAAGCACTGATAAGACTGATTTGAAAGAAGAGGAAATTCCGGTTGAGACGCAGGTTATAACGATACACACGATTACAACGACGATAACATACGTTACAGCAATTACTGTAATTTTTGAATCATTTTTGACTAATCTAACAGAACAATTTCCAATAACTTTCGATCCGGTACTCAATATGCTTAGACAAAAAGTGGATGGAAAATATGACATAGGTTTGGAATATCCAGAAAAACGGGATGTCACTACACTATTGAATAATACTTGGGTTTCTGAACCGGAATTAGACCTTGAAAAGGAAAATAAAGTAATAAAACGTTTTGTAATATTAGATGAAATCCCTTGTGATCAACGAAGCCAAACAGCGATTTTGAAAGTAAGCAAATCTATTTTATTTACTGAATATTTCTCATTGGAATTTATCTCACTATAAGTGGAAAGAGTTGAAACGCTCGGATCAGGTTTCTCTCAGAATCGTCAATGGAAAGGAGGGTTGAATGACACAAAATACCGATCAAAAATAATGAATCAGGATACCATTAGAAATAGAATTGAAAGACCTTCGAAATAATGTGTAAAAAAAAAACAAATAATTCATTTCAGTCCTCTCTTTCATTCGACTCTGTTGAATGTGTCTGAATATTTTTGATATACAATCGATGTATCGATTGTGTGGGTATATATGACTGGTGCTGTTGAAAAATTTAAATTTTTCAATTTTTAATTAAAAACATTTTGAAAGAAAATTTTTACTTGTAATATGTGGGTGAAAAGTAAGTATAGTCTATCAAATTGCCTAAAAAATATACAGGGTTCTATTTAAAATTCTCAACTAATTCCTTATGATGCCCTGTTTGGAACCTTTAGTGTAGTAATGAATATTACAGTTTAATCTTCCTCTTGAAGATGATCACTTGGTGATCGAAACACGTGTCGAGGTGTTAAAAATAACGATTTGGTGTTGGGAAAGAACTCCAGTAATATTCATTAACTAATTTCTGGTTAAACCGAAATATGATTGTTTGTTCATTATAAATATGGGCTCCCATGAACAATACCTTAGTTCCGAATTTTAATTTTCTAACTTCAAAAATTACTAAATGGCGTTCAGTTCAATGATTTCATTATCATTCAATTTGAATAAACGTTTTTAAATTTGGATTTCACAAAAAATATCTTATTCTACAGAAGATGTTAGCGAGCATGGCAGAGGATGGATTTCCTTTAGCTAGACTTCCAGAATGTTATAAATTACCACATTTTAAATTGTGGATGGAATTAAGATGTGGAAGAAGATGGTCCCAGAGAGATAGAGGTAAATTTATTTGTATTTTTTCTATTCAGCTCTTCAATTGACATTGAATTATCATGATGAATGTCAATAACAAATAACAATAGTTGTATGTCTCTAGGGCTTTCAGGCCACCAGATGTGGCTCTCAAGCATCTGGGGAGTGTGGGTCAGAAGCCTCCGTAGGTTTCCGGCTGGCCTAGAAACTCCAAACTGTCCTAGAAGCCTCATACGATTTCACGGTCCGCTGATTTCGAAATCGGAATCGATCCGTAGTCATCATGATAAGAGGTGCAATCACGATATTCGTGATATATCGATAAGAAGTTAATGCATGACAAGTTGATGCTATTTGTTAGGTTTTTGGCAGATAGCGGACTATGTGGTATATACCAGAAGGGGTGTTACCGTGATGTGTGGGGTGGATTGGATTGTTGTATGATGTGTGGACGAACATTTTTGGGGGAGCTTGAAAGTTAAACATCATTGGTTTGCTGCCGCCATTATTGCCCATAAATAAATCTTATTGGATGAGTGAGATGTGATTATTAATTTAATTATTTACAAGTTTACATATTTGAAAACTTTATGAGGTACGGAGGGGAAGACCACTATATTATTTATGAAAATTTGATTCATGTCAACATTTGATTGAACATTAAAACATTAAAAAAAACGTACCTATTCTAAGTTTTGAAGAAAAGAGAAATTAAACTTTCTATGTTTTTACCACTTTTATTTGTAACTAACGTTACTGCAGTTCCGTCCTATACGGACATTTTAAAACTTATACTTAGATATGCCATCTTTTTTACAAAAATGAGGGTTTATGGAAGATCAAGGCACGGGAAATTTAGTTAAAATTAAGAGAATTGAAAAACTGTTGGCAATAACACTGTACTTGTTCATTAAGAGATATAAATAACATTGGGGTTATTAATAGCAGGGTTGATTTCAAAAATTTCAAGTAAATTAAGTGAAGTGCCTTTTTGGCAAACGTGTAAAATATCCAAATCAGAATCAATATCAAAACTGTGGTTGTAATTGAGAATGTGACTAGAGAACGAACTTTTAGTGTAATTATCATCTAATTGTAGATTTCTGAAATTGTCAGTTAGTTCAACATGTTGAAGAACTCTTGTTTTAATTTTCGTACCACTTTGTCCGACATACTGAGCAGAACAATTTGGAAATTCTGTAAACGCCTGATTTATGGGAGATTGGTACTTTATCTTTAGTATTGCCTTCCAAATATGGCTCGTGTCCCCAAATGTGACCAAGCGAGGAATGTTGATGAAAAGATGATATACTGAATATCGAATTTTCAGTCCTTTAAAATTGCGAGATCCTAAAAAAAATAGTCCTTACACATTAGTTGTGTAATTTTTTCAGTATATTGTCTTTTCAATAACATTTTCCACAAGGTCAGTTTAAGAGGAAAAAAATTATACATCTGATGTGGAAGGGGTGTTTTGAGTATGTTTCCGTTATTTTGAAGTAGGTACTGAAAATGCAGAGTTCAGTATATCATCTCTTCATTAACATTTTCCACCGAGTCGTATTCGGTGACACAAGTCAGTTTAAGAAAGAAACAATTATAACATACTAGTACTATGTTGCTGTATCGCTGCTGTTCCAATGTTTTGACAGAATCAGAATCAAAGAACTTAGGCGTGCGTAGCGTTAAAGAACAGTGCTTTCTAAAAAATTCTCTACAGCGCCATCTAGTGGCGAGTTATAGAAAAATTGATAGCCTAGAAACCTTCTCTATGGAAAATTACTTATACATGTCAAGTTTCAACACGATCGGTTGAGCGATGTAGAAGTTTATCACTTACCAACCAACCAACGAACATCCATTTATTTCGATTAAATTGGTACACTCGACCACCCTGTAGATTTCTATGGGTTGAACAAAGCCTGCAAAAACGGTAACTAATCTTTTATCAAGTTTTTCGCAAACTGTAGGTTTTCGGCTAAAATGAATAATCTGAAAGTGCCGAGTTTGTACATTCTATGCAGTTCTTGCTCAGCAATTAAACTGGAAATATTGTGCTTTAACATGGAACGCCATCACTTACCATTGGCTGAGATGAATAGAGCTGTAGGGCTTCTTCAAGGTGGCATGCGACAAAATGATGTAGCTCTTCGTTTGGGGGTCTCCCAAAGTGTTATCAGTCGATTGTGGCGGCGTTTCCGTGAAACTGGCAGTCCAGCCGAACAACATCCAGGACGAGGACGCGCTACAACTGCAGTTCAAGACAGATTTTTGGTCTTAACCGCAAGAAGACAACCGACAATCACAGCACCTGAGTTGGTTAACGTGTTGCAGCAGACGCACCAGGTAACCATTGGTCGTGATTCTGTCAGAAATCGACTGCATGAAGCAGATCTCCACAACAGAAGGCCACTTAGATGTCCACCTTTGTCGAGAGGCAATCGCGGTAGAAGATTAGAGTGGTGCCAAGAACATCAAAATTGGGATGCAAATGATTGGGCCACAGTTTTGTTTACAGACGAATCCAGATTTGGATTTCATCCAGATTCTCGTCGAGTAAGACTGTGGAGACGACCTGGAAATAATGAACGTTTGAGACACGTCCAGGAAGTCCACACATACAGAGGTGGTACAGTAATGCTATGGGGCGGAATCATGATCGGCGGCAGAACCGATCTTGTTTTTCCAAATCGCTCCCTCACAACTCGACAGTACCTCGACACCATTCTTCAACCTATCGTCCGTCCGTTTGCTGGTGCTGTTGGTGAAAATTCCACCTAATGCACGATAATGCTCGTCCACATGTCGCGCGTCTAGTGACTGACTGGCTCACCAACGAAGGAGTTGATGTATTGCAATGGCCAGCACAATCACCGGACCTGAATTCCATCGAGCATGTGTCATGCTTCAACGAAGAATTACTCCGCATATGGGAAACATTCACACAACGTTTCAATTGAGAGAGCTTTTAATCGCTGAATGGGCAAATGTACCTCAACAAGACATTGACAATCTCATTTTGTCGATGCACGATAGATGTAGGGCCGTAATAAACTAGCGTGGAGGCCATACTTTGTACTGATTCCAATTTTTTTTGTATTACGATTTTTTATCGGGGTGCCAAAGAAGAGCCATATTTTTTTTTAGTTTTGCTTGTATGCGCACTCAGTATTTCTGACCATTTAATAAATTTTGTTGTGAGTTTTTGGTAAGTTACATTCGTTTAATAATCACCCGTCGACTTTTTTTTCCCTAAAGCGATCTAAAAAAAATTATTGCCATTTTTAAAAATATCTCTAGACTTTTCAGATGTGTGTATATATATATATATATATATATATATATATATATATATATATATATATATATATATATATATATATATTTATATTATACATCTTATTATATTTATATTATACATCTAACGTGACTTGGAATCTCCCCACTTTTTATTTTTATTTTCTTTTTTCATTTCTTTATTTTTATTTATTCAATTGTTCTATTTTTACTTGTATTTTATTTCACTATTATTTCATTTCAGGTTTATTTTGGTTAATATAATTGTTTGTTTGAAGGTGATCGACAATGTTTCGTGATGAATTTCACTAGTTCGGACTTCCATTGTCTACTATATAAAATGATTTGAAATCCCTGAAACAAGTAAAAAAGAATAATTAAAAAAGAATAGTTGAAAATAACAATTATATTAAGCAACAATAAACCTGAAATGAAATGATAGTGAAACAACCTACTAGTAAAAATATAATAATTGAATAAATAAAAATTAAAGGAATGCAAAAAAGAAAATAATAAAAATAAAGTGTCGAGATTCCAAGTCACGTTAGTTCACGACGTTTCGATTGTTGGTATCTACAATCGTCTTCGGGTGATGACTGGACTGATTCCTCCGAGAGATGACTATTTTATAGGTCGTTGAAATACTTTCACTTTCTCTACTTTCCATTTTCCGCTTCACTGATTCCGTGAGGGATGACCGTTTTGGCGGGAGTTGGTCATTCTTCGTTTGATGATGGGTTTCCATATGTTTCGTATATCTACGCTGGCCTGGCTGAATACGTTGTTGGACAACATGTATGCGGCTTCCTTAAATTTTCTCCTGAACCAATGTTCCTCTTTGTGCAAGATCTCAGCTTGGGACCACTCGATGTTGTGTTGATGGGTCCAAACATGGTCTGCTATTCCTGATTTGCTGGTTTCTCCTCGCTGTGTGTGCTTCTTGTGCTCGGCAATGCGAACATTCAATGGCCTCTTAGTTTCACCAATATAGGATTTTCCGCACTCACAGGGTATCCGGTAAATGCAATTCTTGGAATCGCAGTCCGCGTTTGGGGGCCTGGTTTTCGTGAGGCTGCTACGGATAGTGTTACTGGATCTGAAACAGGTTCTAATGTTGTACTTGGAACCAATTCTTCTTATCCTCTCCGATAATCCTCTGATTTAGGGAAGTGCAAGCACTGGTTGTGACGGCTTCTCTTCCTTGCGAGGCTCCTGCTGTCTTTTAGCCAAAGTCTTTTCTACCATCGCTTTGGAGTATCCATTCCGCTGAAGATCATTTTTGATGATGTCTAGTTCCTTCTCGAGACCTTCCTTTGTATTACAGAGCCCAAAAGCACGGTCTAATAGAGTCTTGATGATTCCTCTTTTTGTCGATTGATGGTGGTTGGATTCGTGGTTCAGATACTGTCCCGTATGAGTGGGTTTTCGGTATACAGATGTTTCCCACCAAAACGTCTAAGAATGGCAATTCATTGTGGATTTCCTTCTCCATTGTGAAAGTGATGGAAGGTCTCACGCTGTTGATGTGTTTCAGAAAGGCGTCTAGTTCAGTATTCCCATGGTTCCATATTATGAAGGTGTCGTCAACATATCTCAACCAGACTCGAGGTTTCTTGTGGGCTTCTTCGATGGCCAGAGTTTCAAACCACTCCATATATATGTTGGCTATGACTGGTGAAAGTGGCGATCCCATTGGCAGTCCCTCATCTTGTGTAAAGAATTCGTCCTTCAGTTGGAAATAACAGTTTCGTACACAGCATCCTAGTAATTCCATAATTACTTCTATAGGTAGATTCGTTCTCTCTTTCAGGTTCCCGTCTTCGGATAGCTTTCTCTGTATGATTTGGAGTGCTTCTTCGACCGGAACGTTGGTGTAAAGGCTTTCCACGTCGAAACTAATTAGTAGATCTTCCTGTGTCACCTCAATTGACCCAAGTAGTTCGACAAAATGCCTTGAATTCTTCACCAAAGACGATGTTTTTCCTTGTAATGGTTGTATTAAGGGAAGTAAAAATCTAGACAAGTTTTGAGTAGCCGAATCTCTGGAGCTGATGATCGGTCTAAGCGGAACGTCCTTCTTGTGGATTTTGGGTAGACCATACAAGTGAGGGGGCTTACTGTGGTGCGGTGTTAGCCATGATCTTTCCTTGTCCGAAAAATAGACTTGGTGTTTTTTCAAAATCTGGTACAACTTCCTTTCGATTGATGCCGTAGGGTCCCGTACGATATTTGTGTATCGTCCCTTCTGCAGAACCTCTTCGATCTTCTGTTCGTAGAGAACGGTATCCATTACCACAGTAGCGTTTCCTTTATCTGCAGGTAGGATCTTAATGGTGTTGTCTCTACGTAGGCCGTTCAGAGCTCTACGTTCTTCCTTGCTGATGTTAGATGTTGGAACTGGTTCTCGATCCAACTGTTCTCTAATTTTCCATCTGAACTCTTCTGCCTCGGTCTGGTCAATGAGGGAACTGGTGGATTCCACTGCAGTAATTATCTCCAAAGTGGGCACAGATGTTGGCGTAAACAATATAATTGTTATTTTCAACTATTCTTTTTTAATTATTCTTTTTTACTTGTTTCAGGGATTTCAAATCATTTTATATAGTAGACAATGGAAGTCCGAACTAGTGAAATTCAATATAATTGTTATTTTCAGCTATTCATTTTCAATTCTTCTTTTTTAGTTGTTTCAGGGATTTCAAATAATTTTATATAGTAGACAATGGAAGTCCGAACTAGTGAAATTCATAATGTGGAAGGGGTTTTCATTTTTTGTATAATCCCAGTATTTTGAAAGACTGAAAATTCAGAGTTCAGTATATCATCTCTTCATTAACATTTTCCACTGAGTCGTATTCGGGGTCACGAGTCACTTGGAGCAGGAATAAATTTTACATCTAATGTGGAAGGGGTGTTTCTTTTAATATAATCCCAGTATTTTGAAAGACTAAAATTTCAGAGTTCAGTACCTATATCATCTCTTCAATAACATTCTCCACTAGGTTATATTTTGGACGCGAGCCAGTTCAAGAAGGAAAAAATTGTGAATCTAATGTGGAAGGGTGTTTTTTATGACCCCACCGTTTTGAAGGACTGAAAATTCATTGTTCAGTATATATTTACTCTGATAACAGTTTTCGCTCGGAGTTCATTTTTCTATGACACCGATATGAAAATAAACTATTCAATACATCATTCTTCTGAAGACTTTTTCACTTGGTCATAAATTTCACCAGTTGTGATCTAAATATTTTATTGTAAATAAATGCTAGTGTATCGAAAGAATATATAGAACTGCAAGGAATTGACTCACCAATTGCACATTAAGAAAATGATAACCTTTTCTATTGGCCTGTAAATGTTCGGGACGTTATTCGCCATTCAAAAAAAAATCATCAATAAAATAGAATGTATATTTCACCTGGGTACTATTAATGATCCTAATAATCCCTGGGAAGTTATACTCTTTATAAAACTTTCTTCTAATATCATTCAGTTTGTGCAAAGTTGCACAAACTGAATGATATTAAAAATTTCGGGATTATTCCAATTAATCCAATTGCATAAAATCTTAAAGCTATCAATTCCTGAAATTCAAAACAACGATAATAATTAGTATCAGCTATATTACTATTTCTTCATTACCATTTATCTCTATAGCTACATATAGGTTATCTAGATAGTTATTCGTTTTTGTTATTCTAAAAAAGGACTAGGTAATACTTCGATCAAATTGAATAAAGTATACGAGAAAATATTTTTTGTTTAATTTCTACCTAGACTTTTTATTTCTTACGACCGGTTTCGGTTTATTAAACCATTTTCAAGTAAACCGATGCAGATTGACAAATAAATCCTTAAATATGCACTGATATGGTCAACGTCCTTTAGGTACCTGAAATAACAAAAATGTTATCTGAATTATCAATACCTTATCGGAGATACCAGAACAATCATCGATTTTACTGACATACTTGTGGATTGCTCCAAATACCAATGGATCCTAAACTGGTTGTCAAAACTCACAAATTCAAAAGGGGAGAGCTGCATAGCTCTAGTTGGTCATTGAGAGTTTTAAAATCCCCCATTCCTCCTCCCGGGTTGAGTGCCCTAAGTTGAAATCTTCCCCACACGGTTACTGTGTGCAGAACATCCCATCTCGTCCAACTTACTGATGGGCACTTCAGCAAGATTGACATCTGACCACTTTCAGTCGAAAGTCAGCCTTTAGGTGCTTTCACTTTCTAGTATGTTTTCTTTTAACGCGACTTTCCTGAGTTTTTGCATGGTATACCCAAAAACTAAACGGAGACGAGTATCTTTATGTCGCGAGCAAGTGTTGTTTCCCAGTAAATCTGAAAATGAAGTGAATTTGAATCTGGTTAAGAAGTTTTTATACTTACCGGAGCTGCCTGATAGCGACTCACGGGGGTAGTCTCTGTTTCTGATTTGTTAGCCTCTTGTGTTTGTCCCTCTCTCGGAATCTGGGGTCATCCCTGTTTAGTGCATTGTGTAGATCGCTTAGCGCTGGATTGTCGTGCGCTTGATTTCTGTCAAACGTATCTTCTGCGTGTTGTCTCATATACACTGTGTCCGTAAAGTATGGAACAAATTCATTTTTAGCTAAACAGGTCATTTTAAGAAATAATCCTGAAACACGTCGATTTTTGATGTTAATTTACCGTATTTTAAAATAATAATCTAATATACAGGGTGAATTACGTTCGAGTAATGACGTCACTGTCATTTTTTTTTAATGGAACACCCCCATTTTGTCTCAATTTTCGGATTACTCTAGGTGAGCTGATTCCAAAAATGTATCACATGTTGATTCCAATTGGTACAGGGTGGACAACAATACAGTAGTTGTGTGTAGAATATGATGGAATACATTACTTTATATTAAATGTTCGAACTGCAGCCCTTGCTGTATTTGACAGTAACCCAAACGGTGTAAAAATTCTTGTTGAACCTTGTGTATGGTTTCTTGCGTAATATTGTTTATTTCTGTTCGAATTTTTACTTGTACATCTTCAATATTTGCTGGTTTCGTTTTATAAATAACATTCTTCAGATGACCCCACAGAAAATAATCCAAAAGATTTAAATCTGGTGACCTCGCTGGCCATTCAGTGGGTGCACGTCTACCAATCCACCTGTTCGGAAAAATTTCATCTACATACCTTCTAACATCTACAGCATAATGTGGAGGTACCACAATGTGGAGGTGCCATCCTGTTGAAACCATAAACTTTCATCAAAACCTCTAGGATTACGTCTGCTGGGAAATAAATTACGTAAAGTAGGTACGAGATACCCCCTTAAAAACTCAAGGTACTTTGCCCCGTTTAAATTACCTTCGATAAAGTAGGGTCCAATGATTCGATTTCGTACAATTCCAGCCCAAACATTTACCATTTGAGGGTATTGTGTATGATGCTAACGCATCCAGTGGGGGTTTTCTTCTGCCCAGTATCTACAATTCTGACGGTTAACCTCACCATTTAACGTGAAAGTGGACTCATCAGAAAAAATAATGTTTTGTATCAAGAGAGGGTCTCGGTAACATTTATCCATCATTTCTTCGCAAAATTGGAGTCGTCTATCGGGATCATCTTCGTTTAATTCTTGCACAAGTTTGATTTTATAAAGATGCCATTTTTCAAGCTTCAATAGTTTGTGTACCGTTGTTTTGCCAACACCGATTTCGCGACTAACTTTACGAACAGAAGTGTGCGCATCTTCTTCAAAACTCAGTAAAACATCTGATGCTGTATCAGCATTTGCAGGGGGACGACCTGATTTGCGTACATTTGCAACCGTACCAGTTTCTCGAAATTTCGTTTCCAGCTTACTGACTGTTGAACGCGTTATAGGTCTTTCTGGATATTTATCATTAAACAAATTGCACACTTCCATCTGAGTTCGCGATCTGTCTCCATAACCAATCATCATAAGTATTTCAATTCTTTGTTTTACACTTAACTCCATTTCTACTTCCAATTAAATCTAAGCAATCATTCGAATATTCACGAATACCAAAAATATTGTAGTACTAAACTGTCACTGAACATCAATAAATTACTAAACAAATAATGATATTTCACAAAAAACTAGACGACTATGTTTTTTATAAATGTAGATAAGAAATAATTTCTTTCATATTCTGTCTGCTAGACCACAAGTACCAAACATGTTTGAAAACAGCTCATTTTTATTACTCTAAACATGTAGCAAACTACGGGGTGTTACATTTAAACCAATTGCCGCTAGACAATAAGTATTTTTGATAATATTGTTAATTTACCTATTAAAGAATGTTACGCGTTACTTTATTAGAACACATAAAACTACTGTATTTTTGTCCACCCTGTACCAATTGGAATCAACATGTGATACATTTTTGGAATCAGCTCAGCTAGAGTAATCCGAAAATTGAGACAAAATGGGGTGTTCCATTTAAAAAAAATGACGGTGACGTCATTACTCGAACGTAATTCAACCTGTATATTAGATTATTATTTTAAAATACGGTAAATTAACATCAAAAATTGACGTGTTTCAGGATTATTTCTTAAAATGACCTGTTTAGCTAAAAATGAATTTGTTCCATACTTTACGGACACAGTATATGCGTCTACGTAGTGTATGTTCAGATCTAGATCCCGGAATGTGTACCTATTCGGTACATATCTTGAAGCGTTCACAGCACGCGTTCATAAACGACTGGGTCTTCTGTAAGTCGCTGCGCACTGGCCACAGGCAGTGCAGGATTATCGGTAATATTTTGATCTTTTCAACAGTAGCTTCACTTTCAATCCCATGTTGCTTTTTCGACCTATTATTGGTAAAATGTTTTATCGTGCAGATCGCGCCATTCCTATTATCTGCCGTACGTGAGACCTGACGTTAATGTTTTGTCTAGGTTGACTCTCAGGTATCTAGCTTCGTTGGTCCACGGAATGTCTTGTTCGTTGAAGGTGACGTTTTGGGGTGTACCATCCTCCGGGTGAACAGTATTGCCTGACTCTTGTCAGGGTTTATACTGATCTTCCACAGGTTGGCCCATTTCTCTAATATATATGCCTGTTGCTGCAAGTATCTAGTGACGTGCGCTTGGCTTGTTGATCTCGCCAGCAGAGCTGTGTCATCCGCGTAGAGTGCCAACTTGTTAAAGTTGTTCTCCGGCTTGGGCACGTCTGCTGTGTATACCGAGAAGTGTGGCGAAAGGACTGCACCTTGTGGGACCACTGCTTCCAGTAATTGCATGGTTGACAGTTCTTGTCCTACTCTGCAGCGGCATCGCCTGTCAGAAAAGACTCGATTAATCTTACCATTTGTTTCATGTAGCCAAAGTTGCATATTTTGGCCAGAAATCCGTCATGCCAAACTCTGTCGAACGCCTGGAAGACGTCTAAGAAAATTGCTTCGGTGTTGTATCCTTTGCCAAGGTTAAAGCCTCAGGACTTGCAACTCTGTCGAGTATTCTAATCTGAAACCGAACTGTTCATTTGGTAGGATTCCTAGTTCGTTAGTTTGGTTCTCTAGTCTTTTCAGGACGAGACGTTCTGCCACTTTGCTCAAGGAAGGAGTTAAGCTGATTGGCCTGTGGTTATCTGGAAATAGGTGGGTCTTCTTTGGATTCGGGATGTGGATAACCGTTGCCTCCTTGAACGGGTACAGGAAGTGCTGCAGTCTAAGTATAGCATTTATGATGCTAGCTCGGTTTGTTATTTGGTCTGAGCCTGGGGCTTTCCGAGTAGCTAGACATCTTACGATATCTTTCACTTCCTCGGGAGATGTTGGTGCCAGGGGTTACGCGTTGTCCCTTCTTTGTCTTCTGAGTCTACGTACCGTCGTTTCTACCTGTGTTTCTTCTACTATTCTTCTTCTTCCCGCGCCGCGGGAGGCGCAGCGCTCCCCTGGCATGTCTATCCTATATAGGTTTCATCCTGGGATACGGTAGATCTTTTCACTCCTCATCCTTGTCTCCTGTAGTGCCATGACATTTATGTCTAGTCGTGACAGAAGTTCCAGTAGCTCGTTTCTCCTTTCTGTGAAACCGTTGATGTTTCACAATCCTATCATTAGCAATTCTGGAATCCGTGCAGGCATTAACGGTGCCCAGGTGCTTGTAGTAATGCAGCTAATACCGCTTTCGCGAGCCTCTGCTGTTTAGTCGAAAAATTTCCTAATTTTTTTGTTTGTTGTTACATGAGCATTTATTGATTACATTATGTTACAATATTTTTTTTTTGGGAAAATAAATAACCCCTTCAATTCAAAAAGTTACAATATTATTGCGAAATGAATAATAATTTGTTAATAAACGGATGTAATTTCTGCAGGAGTTCTTTGATCTGGTGCAAAATTTTTTGTGCAAGGCATTGAACACCGAATAAATTCTAATTGAATTGTCCTGCTTCAACTATTCTTCGACTGAACTCATTGTATTTATAGTGGGAGTATTTTCTTGAAAAAAATATATGTTTTCATGAATATATGCTGAGTTTTGAAAAATTTGGTTAACAGAAATGTTTCCAGTCATATAATCAGCAATTTTTTCAGATTTTGTAGGTATTAACATCTCATTCAAATTCATCTTCCATAAATATTTTTTGTAACCTACATATAATCTGTGATTTGAAAATTCTGGGGCTTTTGCCAAAAACACGAACTTTGGGATTTTCACATCGTAGAGGTTTTTTATTTCAGTCTGAGGGGTGTTTGATGTTTTCTTTGTTATTTGAGGGGTATTCATCGTTAATGCTGTTGTTTTTACTGTGGTAGTGGTACGTCGGCTATCAAAAGAATTATTTTTTAAGGACAAAACACAAGCACTACAGGAAAATCCTTAAGGCACTCTCACAGCGGTGCCTTGCGAAAGTAGCGATTCAATGTCCCGGGGACATCAAATTCAGGTCGACACACTCCATTATCCATGTAGTCTCGGCAGAATGGATGTCTTCTTTGAACCAGCAATATAGTTATATCAGGTTTCTCGATAGACAAGAAACCGGTGAAACTAACATACTAACATTTGGAACTGGAAATATTATTTCGAAAACTGAAGGCTTTTTCAGCATTAGGCAACATTTTCGCAGATGCTCGAGAAAAAACCATTTAATATATGTTTTTTTCCCATTTACCCTGAATCGTGAGAGCGTTTCCAGCGATCACACATCTTGGTCCTTGAATCAAACTCAGAGTATCTGAATTCAGTGTACCATCCACTGGGAACTACCCATAGTCGATTCCAAATCTACGAGAGAATTGTTGTTATCGATTTATCCATATCGATATAGATACTGCAAGTGGTGAAGTATGGAAAAAATATGAAACATTTTGAAACAATACTGAATTCTCAAGTCATTGTTCATTTTCTTATATATGATCCTTGTGAGTATGTAAAAAAATCATAGAGCAATTAGCCGCAAGGTTACAAAGAACTTTCGAAGAGTCGGTGCTTCGACAAATCAAACTTTTAACGTTTTGTTAAAATTTTTGCTTTTCGATATATTGATGGACACATATATTTTTTCAGAAAATGTAAATATCGTTTTGTGTATTTTGTATCATGGAGTTGGATTTCGCATGATTGTCGGATTCTGATCAATACTGGACAATTGATTCTTAGGTATTTATCTGTTTTACATTTGGAATATAGACGTTCTTCTTTGAAATGGATCATCAATACTTAATCTTGTTCTAACAATGGGATCTTGCACGTTGTTTTCCAAAATACGGCATTTCTCTGAAGCTTTTTCTTCAAATGGGTGGAGTGTGCAGTTATCCGGAAGCGCGAAGTTCTCCGGGAAGTAATATGTGTTTTCTGGGAACGGGCAGTCTTCTTTTCCGAACTTCCTGGTTTCGTGCCAAATACCTATGAGTATGTGCGGAAAAATATCGTGTTATTTTGGATAATAGGGTATAGATAGATGATGGAATTCAAAGAATTTAGGCCTTACAATAGGTACGTGTATTGATTCATTTGGTAATGACTAAAGTGACTTGCGTTCCTAAAAATTGGTAATTTGTGGGTCTATTCTTAAAATTTGGAACTAGATTTTGATATTTTCATTGAATATGTCGCCATCTTCTGTAGATCAGTAGTAGATACGTAGCGTTCAATTTAGAAAACATAATGCCATTTTCAATATTATGAAGTTTAGTAAATTCTGACAGTCTAAGGTCAATCGTAATAGTTTTCCTTAAAAACTAAGGTAGTTATCGACATTTCTTATTGTATCAGTAATTGTTACCCGAAATCTTTCCAACTTCTCTTGGTTCGCACTGAAGATTCTAATGGTTTTGTTATAATGGTTTATTAATGTTTTAGGCAAGGAAATTTGAAGATTGGTTTCATGAATAATTTTTTCCAAGACTTTAATAGCGTCATTATAACGTTCGTCGTCATCAGAGTCAAGGTTGCCAAATAGCCATTTGTTTACTTTACCAACTATATTCATTAGCCGTCTTTTAATGCGAGTATTGAATGAGGGTAACATATTATCACATATTAGTTACATCAACTTTGAAAATACTTTTTTCGATTGATTCAAAATTTTTATTCAAATTTTGTATCTGGTCGATAATTATTGTGACGAATTGAGGAATTAACTGTCTTAAACAAATTTATTTTTAACAATACTTCACCATCACAACTAATTTATATACACCACTTAGCAACTAACGCTTAATTTATCTTCACTGTTTGTTAACCGCTCGATTCGCTTTCTAGATACAGACTCACTAACTGACTGCCGCTCGGGACGGAAAGCGGCCTTTTCATATCGTCAACAAACGCTTCAGATTTCTCTAGGGGTTTCGACATTAATCTATACCTTTCGCGGTAGTTCGCGATGAGTCATGTGTTTGCTGGCTGAGATATCGGTCAGGGCAGGCTTCAAATTCGTTAAATTGTTCCAAGGTCCAAATAGTGTAAAAAGGTATGGTTAGTGTATATGAGTCTAGCGTTTCCTAGCTGTATTGGGAGGATGATATTGTCTAGGTTGGTAACGTCTATGTCATCCTTACAATATATCAGTTGAACAACCAGGCAAAGAAGAAACTTCATCTTCTTGATTGTCCTGTAACAATATTAGTTCTTTAATATTTCTTGGTTTTCTAGGTAAACTTTTATATGTTCCGAATTGTGTAATTAATTTTTTTATCAGTTTCCTGATCGAGGGTTAACTTTTTGAATTATGTTAAATTTTTATTTCGGGGTTTAGTTTCCATATAAACTGTTTCGACCCATATAATGTGTGGCATTTGAACTTCTTTCATTTGCTTCAGTTCTTTTTTTGCAGTTGTTCGATTTGCTGTTTGGATATTTAACTTCTTTGTGGTTTTGAACATAGTTCGATATAATAATTTTGTTATACTATGTATAGAGTTATATAGCATATTTTACCAATTGGTCTGGGGTGGAGTTTTTATTTTCTTCTCTCAAACAACGAAAATGTTCAATTAGGGTAGAATAAAAACGTTCTACTGTGGAATTTGAGTTGCCATTCTTCGCTGTGGTTAAATGAAGTTGAATACGGTAAAGAGAGCAGACATTTTCTAAATCTTGATTTTTAAACTCCGTACAGCTGTCACTTGTGATTTTTAGGGATAACCCATGATGAGTTACAAAACTTAAGGGACTGTTTAAAAAAATGTTTAAAATCTGTTTTTCCGTTAACCTGCTGTCGCACCCCTACGAACGACAACCCTCAGAAGTCGCAACTTGTGCGAGCTAAGGATTAACGGGATAACACGGGATAACACGGGATATTTCTGTTGCCGACTTTAAAGGGTATGCGTGACCGTATCGGAAGAAAGCATCGATAATGGTCAAGTGAATATGGTTAGATATCGTCGATGTGAATATGTTTGAATGGTTTGGATGCATTGGGGGTCAAATTGAATTTAATGGCTGGAGGATCCCTGTGATATTTGTTTTTCAGACATGTTTCACAATTGTTGATATAATTCTCTCTCTCTCTCTCTCTCTCTCTCTCTATATATATATATATATATATATATATATATATATATATATATATATATATATATATATATATATATATATATATATATAAGTGAAACAATATTTGGGTATGCAGCAGGCTAAAACTTAGTGTACTCTTATAACACAGATTCCAAGCTTTCGACAATCTTTATTATCATCATCAGGGATAATAAGGATAAAAGACAGTCATATTTATCAAATAATGATTCAAAAACATCTTACAGTCTATGTGAGGTTATATGGCAGGTAGAATGAAATATGGACGTAACATATATGAAAAATTACTATGGTGAAACTCAGGACGCTACAGAGGAGCAATATATTAGATTTAATGATATATCATTGTATTATCAAGTTAAAAACCACCTGTTCCTTGAAGAGGAAACCACGTGCATGATTCAAAAAGACATATGACATGTAATCCAATCCAGCATGCGCTGTATCAGCCAATTACGGGGCTCAAAATGGAATTGACATTCGACATCAACAAAATTTTTCGATCTGTGAGATTTGATCTGTGACGATTTTGAGCCCCGATTTTGAGACAATATGCTACCCAATGCATATTCAGTGTCATTGGTAAAGAGTTCGAAATCTTTTTCGAAGTCTGAGTAAGCTAACACAGGTTCTGAAATTACATGTTACAAAACATTCTTTGAATTCCTTGGTATGTTAGACTTTATTGCCCTTTTTTAGGCAAGAAGTCATAGGTTTGGCAATTTTAGCGAAATCTTTTTTGAATTTCCGATAGTATCCAAGAAAAGATTTGATTCTTTCTGAGTTCGAGGTATGGGAATTTTTTTTATCTTTTCAATTTTGATAGGATTCGGTTTTATCTCATCTTTTGTGACTATATGGCCCAGAAATTCTACTTCTTTGCGTAGAAATTTGCATTTATCTAGTTGAATTTTTAATTTATCTTCCTTTAGTTTTGTGAGAACCAATTTTGAATTTTGAATATGTTCTTAAAGGCCGGTACTGAAAATTATGATACCGTCCATATAGACCATGCAGATTTTATGTTGTAAGTCTTTCAGGACTTCATCCTTTGAAAGGTAGAGAAGGCATTTTCTAACCCAAAGCACAACCTCAAGTACTCGAAGTGCCAGTTATATACGGTGAAAGTTGTCTTTTCGATAGAGTATTTACACATTAGAATTTGGTGGAAACCGCTAGCAAGGTCTAGCTTGGTAAAATATTGAGCTCTACCACGTTTGTCTAGTATATCCGCGATATTCGGGATCGGATATTGGTCGCCAATATTTTTTCGTTAACCTCTTGGTAGTCGACAACTAAACGCCATTTTTGTTTACCTTATGCGTCTAACTTTTTTGATACTATCCAAATTGGTGATGACCACGGGCTACAGGATGGTCTTATGGTGTTTTTGTCAAGTATATCTTTTATCTGTTATTGTACCGCATTTCTGTTAACATACGGATATCTATAAAACTTTGTATGTACGAAAATTTCGTCGTTTGTTCTAATTATGTGTTTGACTTTCGAGGTAAATGTCAGTTTGCTACCCGGTTTGAAAAATATGTCAGCATATTCTCTGCAGAGCTTTATAATAGCGGATTTTTCTTCTGAGTTCATGTGATCAGTGCGAATGAAATCCAGTATTTCATCCTTTTGTATGTGTGTGTCTAACTGTTGTGGTGGGCAGAGAAACCTTCGAATTTATATGTTTCGAATTTTTGGGATTCGAAAGGGATTGCCTTAATATTGTTGTTTAATGTCATCGTAATGAATTGATCTGTAAGGGTTTGAATTTCAATAGGTGCTTGTCCATTTTTTGCTGAAGTTTAAGTTCGTGGTATAACAAGTTTTCTCAAATAACTTCTTTCGTTCAAAATATTCCTTTTTGAAATATTAACCAGTAAATTTTTTATAATTTTTTCTTCAGGACTTACTGAGAAACTGAAACTACTGTCGTTACTTTCTCTATATTTGAAAGGAATTTCTACATGTTCCTCAATCAAAATCGGTTATTTGTGAGATCAATATTAAGATTCAATATTACTGGAGTTTTTTTCCAACACCAAATCGTTATTTTCAACATCTCGACACGTGTTTCGATCACCAAGTGATCATCTTCAAAGAGATCATCTCTTTGTTCTTGGTCATTATCAAGTGCTATATTTTCATTACGTTTTGGGTATTTCGATATTGAAATCGTAGAAATTTTGATATTAATTATGTTGGTACTCAGATGGGAAATATAAATTTTCATTAGGATAGAAGGGGTCTGACATAAATTGATTTTCATATTCGTCATATTCATCGAAACAAATCCATTCATGCCAAAATTATCGAAATCGGACGACCGTCCGAAGTCTCAATATGGGCAATTCGAATTCATCATTAGTTTTTTTCTATCTCAATGTTCATGAACCGAAAGTGTTTATTTTTTGATGCATCGTAAAGATCCGAAACTTGATCATTCATATATCTGTCACAATCATCGGCGATAAATGGTGCTGATTTATCCCCTCGTCGATAATTGTAATTCACTAAATGACAACTGAAAAGAATCATACTTTTTCTTATAACAACGACATAACAGACGCGCGATCATGTTTTTTCTTAAATGATGTATTTTGAGACACCTTGTACACATTGAAGGATCGCATGTTAAGACATTAGGGTCGCGTTAAACTGTCATGTTCTTTCATAAATAATGTATTTTTGTCACACGTACACATTGACGTTATGTTTTTGTCTTAAATGATGTATTTTGATACAACCTGCACGCATTGAGGGGTCGCAGTTGAAACGTTAGGGTCGGGTTAAATGTATTTTTGCCACACCTTGTACACATTGACGTTATGTTTTTCCTCAAATGATGTATTTTGTCACACCATGTACATATTGACTTTATGTTTATTCTTTTACGTTAGCAGCCATGTTTTTTCTTCAACGCTGCACACACCCTGTATACCTCGATGGCATCTATGTTTTTTCTTTTACGTTGGCAGCCATGTTTTTTTCTTTAACGCTGCACACAACCTGTATATTCTACTCAATTTCTACTACTTCATCATTATTAGTATATCCTTATTTTTATAATTCAACCACGCTGTTACCTTTCAACTGAATCTCTCCGATACTTATTCTATCCTGTTATGCATCGATTACGTCACACATGTCTGTTTCCCACTCACTAACATCTCTCTGAAATACTTATTTCTAATACATATAACTACAGGAAATATGTTTTATTATTCATATACATATTTGAACACCGTTTATTACGATTCCTTTTTTTTGTTTAATCATAATTGCAGTTCTTTCAAACGTACTATGTACTTTCGACTCGGGACGAGAACCAATTCGAAGAGCGATTCAATGACCAAATCGAGGCCGATTCTATTTCTATCAACAGTTGGCAATTACTTCCTATCCCACGTTGATGTCGAGGCTAACGAGACTGACCGAAAATTTTTCATTTCAATTTCCATGAAATTTGCAGTCACCGATGGTCACTGGGACCACGTAACTGGTGCGCTTGGTTTGAATAGGTGAGTGAATAGGTGGTCTGTCTCGTTGAAGTGAGAACAATTTTAATTTCCCGCTGTGCACACAGTAGCTTCTGATTGCTCAACTGGGTAATGACGAAAAGTGGAGGAGTGGGGATGCTCTGTAGAGGCGCAGTTACTACTGAAGTGAAAAATATACTAGATATACAACAGACAAGAATGTGGTGACTGTTCAGCAGCTTAAACGGGCCAGACAGGCAAAAATTTCAACATAAGGTATCGTAAGCATGTGTTATCAGATAAAAAATCAGCTATGGAGTGGAGGTGTTCAGTGGAGACGCAGTTACTACTGTCTTCCGTCTCCCTTCGAAAGAAAGTATTTCATCAAACAATCATGTATTCAATAGACTTTGGGACCTATTTTTGACCCGGGAATATCAGAAATCGTGTGCGAATATTATTGAAAACGTGTCGCTATTATTTTTGATCGCTCCAATACAATATACCATGTATACAGACCATCTCAGTTGCATATAAAAACGTTAGGATTTTTGTATTATTGTTGCCATAAAGTTTGATATTTATTTTACGCTTATTCATTTGTACGTGGTTTTGAATGTATTTTTATCATACTCATGAATTGTAAATTGAAAATTGATCAGATATTTTTTAATTTGTGATTATTCTACGAATTAGCAAATGTAGAAGTTGAAGTCAAATTCTGCACAAACACTGATTGCCAGTACAAGATAATTACTTTTCCAGACATTTAACTGAATAATTAGTCTTTATCTTACGGAAAATATATTCTCATAATTCGGTGTCAGCAAGAGTGATCAATGGATTTTATGTATTCTCCAAATTTTTTGTTTTTGTGATTTATGCAGTGAAAATTTTCACTTTCAACTAAAATAAAAATACTTGACGATATTATATTTGAGTAGGAGTTACCAGGTCATCAGGTGGATGTGATATCGGACATATTCTTTTGTATCTAAGCAATATGTGTATCAACTACTTTGAACCCTTGTGGCACTATAAAATCAATACTTACCATTAACAATGAAAGTGTCTTTTGGAAAAGTTTATTATATATTTTTGAATATAATAAAGATACTTCAAACTTTTATAAAATATACTCCACAACTATGAAATATTTATTCAGCTTGTTAGATCGAGGAATGCAAAAGTGATCTAATACAAACAATGTATAACGACTCCAAAAAGAATAATTAAATAATTGTGTAATAATTATGATCGTTTCATTCAACAGAAGATTGGTTCATTATATCTGAAATGATTATTCAGTAACGGGAAAACAATCCTTCACAAGAACTTTGCAGAAAATTGATTGAAAGTATTTATGCACATAACGGGCAAATCATATTTGTCTTTGGCTTGTTTAACAACGAATAATGAATGGATGTTGCTAATAATATTTAGCAGTCAGGGTTTGAACTCTTCAAAATTACAATATTGTAATAAACAGTAAATCATCAGTAAACGACCGAGACTTCAATAGGCACTGATTGTAAACTTATACAATCCTTCTAATTTTTAGAATACCATAGGAAATAAGAAAAATCAGGCCAATCACACTTTCCATGCTTTTTATCCTTCCATTTGTCCAAGTTCAACAATTTCAGAAGAAATTATTCAAAACAGGTTACAGAAGCTAACTTATTATTCATATTGTTTGAATGGTGTGGCAAACGAATATTGATTGATCCGTAAATAAATTTGAGAGGATTTTATGCGATGGGTCAAAAATAGAGTATATCTACAATAAACACACATTTTTTTCCCACACGAAAAGCTAAAAAACATGTGGAAATATTAACGGGTCAAAAATGAAATAATGAATACCGGGCAACAATCGACGTCTTCATCACTTCTCGTTCTGAATAGTCGATGACGAAAAGAATATACTCCTTGAACAATTTGTAATCAAAAAGAATAGATTCACTGAATTATTGGAATAGTTTCTCAAAAATTCCGTGCACCTCCATGTAATGATTTCGTTTAGAATCAAGATGCATGCGCTCGTTCGACCAATATGAATATTTACGTCTTTTTTTCCGCATGAAACCAATAACGGAGCACTTTTTTTCTACAGTCGTACTCATTTTGTCTTTCGTTATGGTCAGACGAGAGTTCAGTTTCCATTTCATGAACGGTGTCCAAATAAGTTTGTCTTCTCTTCCATGCTCTTGATGATAATTTGAATCGTTGTCTGCGGCATTGCCGCTGTCAGCAGTGTTCATAGCACGAATGAATCGAGGTTATTTTTGTTCAAAACATGTCGCCGTCTTGCTCAAGTGCCAATAAGGTTATACCTATTGGTAATTGGTCTCATACCTACTGTAGTGGCTACGTCTTTGTGAAATTACTTTCACAACAAGACCAAATAATTTTTCTTCTCTGAACTTCTGGAAACTCTGCATTTTGCATTTTTAAAAACATTTCTTTGAAGATATCGACATATGTGATATTATTACTTTTTCGTTATTATTATGTTGAACAAAAACACTTCAGTTTCATCTAGATAAAAAAAATGAGATGAGGTGTTTTTGAGAATGTTGTTTATTGAGATATTCAAATGTTTTGCTTTCATTGACTAATAAATGTTTATTTGTTTAGAAGACTATGAGAATTTGTCCAAGTTCCTTTCTAAACATACCTTGGTATGCTACCACGATATACCAACTCCAAAATTAAATTTTAGTAGGAGTCGTGCTGAAGGTTTGACATGGAATGACGCCAAATTTTGCAGAAAACTTGTGAGTATACTGAATTACGATAGTAATACTCAACTTCATACTTTTTTTCCAGGTGAAAGAAAAGTGTTATTCATTCCATAGGCAACTCAAACAGCAAATGATAAATTCTGCAAGAGAGTTTTTTCCATTGACTTTCTCTTACGAATTCCCTACTCCCACGTTCAGAGATTGTTATTTTGCATATCTACCTGGGAAAGAAGACGATTTGTTTGTTGGATGATTTTGATCTATATTCTGTTTTTCACTTTTTTAGAATTTGATTAAAGCAGATCCCATAGCTGTAATTTGTATTCAGAATTTTGATTTTTATAGAAATACTTGTAAAAAATGCTTACGCTTTAAAAGCCGTACCAGTATAAAATAGTTGTTGCTACAGTTGTTGCTGAGGTTCCTACAGATAAAGTGTTGGAAAAAAACAAGGCTTCTTGATATACGATAAACGACAAGTCACCAACAAAAGAGAAGAAGCACAGAGAGAAGATGAAGTCGTACACCGATTGAAAGACCGGATTCTGAGAACTGAGATCACGGATTAGATAAGAGAAAATTCTTATGGCTCAACACCTCAGTTATATTTGATTGACAAAGGATCATCACAAGGCTTGCTGGGCTGGGTAATTGAGAGAACGAACGAAAGCTCTTAGGTTCATGCAGAAACGACTACGGATTAACAGCGAACAGATAAAAGGTTTGTTCTGGTGTTAACATTTGAAACTGTTTGGAAACTGCGCAAGACATGATGCGTACAAACATAAAATCTCAAACAGTCCGAAATAGTCTCGGACACTTTGTTAAACCAGAACACATTTTGAGGAGACCACTGTGCCACCTATCGTATATATAAAGAGATGAAGACGAGAAAATATTGTTGATCATGTCTATTTTGTTATGTGTATCCTTGTAGTCAGTTCAAATATTATCTAATAACCACAATCATCATTTATTCGAATCAAATAAATGAAAAAAACATCATAGAAAATAGCATGGTCCTGACGTCCTAGAACCAGAACAAACCTAAAGAAGCGACTAGGAAGAAAAATAGAAAACACATACTTCAAACGGGGAGAAGAAAAAAGTATTCTGCCCCAAATTGAAAAGAAGATGGAAGGACTTTATTTGATGACCAAGAAGATGGACGAATTGGTCTATTGTAACTAACTAACGACAAGAAGCAAACTACTGATAGCTCACGAAGAAAGATTGGTTACTCCAAATCAAGCTGAAGACTCACCAGGGAGTGCGATATCACGCCCATGACGAAACTGTCAAAGCGAGTGAGCGTGCGTATTTGCGTATCAATGTTTCGAACGGTTATCAAACTGAAAAACTCATCTGGTCATTGAGGACACTTTTCTTAGGATAATTCATGGAAATGTTGAACACGTTAGTGACAACTAGATCGGCACTCAGATGAAAAAGCTAACATAACATTTAAAACATCCTCAGTCAGTCACGTCCACTCTCCCAAAGCTAGTCTTAAACTTTTCCAATACTCCGCTGGAGGACATAACACTCACATTATTTTGTCGAAAGTTTTTAACTCGTCCATAATCCCCAAATCTTTTCTCAGTGAAATCTTTATCACTCAAATCGAATCAGTCATTGCCTATCCTCCTGAAAACCTAGCCAAAGATGCTTGCCTCTACTTTGAGCAGAAGACTTTTCGAAACCCTATATCACCCCAGTACAGAGACAATCCCTCATAATCCTAAGCAATAACTTGTACATAGTTTTTCTCCCGGCAAGCATTACACGACTTTCTGTCGTGTAATGTCATCCAAGTTGTTAATACTGTCAATGTTATTCTTGGCGTTTTTGAAGTGAGTAATTCTAGTCAAGGCCGTAGCTAGAAAATGATTTCGTGGGGTGGGGTTTGATTTGGTGAAACAGTAGAAAAACATGAAGTATGAAAGTTTATAAAAATGTTTTTAGAACATAGTTCATTTTTGGCTTTTTGCCTTTGTTATTCTAATAAATGATAGACTATTCATAAATTAGTTTTATTTTCTAAATGGTTATTGCGATGGTCGAAGTCATAAGATGTTTTGAAAGTGAAAAAGCCAAAAAAGTGAACTAAGAAATGGAGTTGTTCGGTGAAAATAAGCATGGTGTTGTGACCTTTAAGGGTCATATTGTTTTGACAATCGGAAGATCAGAGTTTCAGCAGTATTAAAAGCTCGAGATTCAGGTAAATTTTTGAGAAGGTGAAAAAAGGCAAAAGAATGATGAATGGATCAGAAAAAACAATAAAGTGTTGCCGATTCAAATTTTGAGTAGGTACATTAAAAAAATTGAGGATGCCTGAGAAATAATGAAGAAATTTGAAAAATATTTATTAAGAAACGTATCTGTTCAAAATCCTATCTATTTAAAGAACTCATAAATATGTAATATCCTGTTGAAGGAGATATACAGAATCATTTTGCTGAATGCGATAGAATATTGAGAGAATTAACATTTCGTGTTTTCTATTACTTATTACTTTTCCAGCCCATAGAGTATGATAATAGCTATAAAGACAATAAGAGTATATAAGAGTATATAAAACTTGAATTTGTGGAGAAACAGTTGGGTGGCAGAACTGGAACCTCTGGCACCGAATAAATTTATAACAAGTACTGTTCCTAAACACCGGAGCGGCAACACAGTTCTCGGCGCACGTTTCAGCATTGAAGTTGACGTCTTCATGAGATAGAGTTCACTATGTTTTCTACCACTTTTATTTGTAACTATGTTTTTCACCACTTTTATTCGTAACTAAAGTTAGTGCAGTTTCGTTCTAAAGGACATTTTCAAACTTAATGTATAAGTTTGAAAATGAAAACATACATCGGTGCTGCTCAGATGCGTTGAACCTGATAGCAATTGAATATTATTATCAATATGACGATTATAAAAAAGTGCCTCTCAACTTTTGAGTAGGCATATAATATATTAAAATCAAACGCATTAAATTTTTCTCTAATTAATTATTTCATCAATAAACCGGTATTTTTCTGAGCATCGTGAATGAACTAACAAATTTTGGCGTGTGTAGTTTTTTTCAGTTGAATGGATCAGGTTACAAAAAAATGCTTACTTACTTTTGAATATCTTCAATTAATGTTCAATTAGTGTTCAACATTAGTCATACTAACTAACAACGGTCCTTTTTTGGGTCGGAAAATAAACATACTCTGAGTATTGCATATTAGTAAATGTCATAATTATCCATCCATCCAATAGTAAGTGAAAGAATAATACTATGTATACTAATGACAGACAAAAAGTCTTGATGTTTTGGTTGGTTTGTCGTAGCCTGATTTGGTTACAATCTTCAAACGTTTCAACTGCAACTGCGGCAGTCATCATCAGTGGCGTCGTCGAAGTACTCTTCTTAAGGTATCAACTGAAACCAACACGGAAACCAACCAAAACATTGTCGCCAGCCGTGAAAGCCCACATTCCTATGAAAAGTCTTGATTTTTGTTAACTCATTATTAGTAAACTATTTCTTGGGAGTAAAATGAGGCATTTATTTTGGTACTTTGATAACAATGAATACTTCGTGGTTAGGATTATTTTTTCATTAGCTGCAAATACTGCGGTTTTGAGGTGGTAATAATAGCAGTAATCAAAATAGTGCCAAGTGAACTTGTTTACTTAGAGCATTTTTTATCTGTGTAATGGCTTTTTTGTGAAATGGTTCACTGGTGATATCCAAAATTATATTTCTAGGTTTATGAAGAACGGAAGGTACCAATTTAAACCAGTTCTCAGATTTTACATAATAATTTGCCGTTGCATCAGTCTGAATTGTACTTTGAACAATGCAATATATTGTTATCATCTCTGTCCACTTTCATTAACATACCACATGTTCTTTCCAACTACACAGGCCATTCCTTTTATCATTTGGTAACATTGCTATACTCTAAACCATAACAGATACGAAGACGATTAAATGGGTAAAAAGGTAACTGTCATCTGGAACAACACAATGGTCGAAGAAAATTTACGGGGAGTCTCGCCCTTTTCGAGTTATACGGGGAAAACCAAAAATGCTGTTTTTTGTTTTTTTCGAACGAAATTGTTATTTCGGAGAATATCAAAAAATGGAAAAGTAAAATTTTGTTGTATTCAAAGTGTACTATAACATTGTAATAATATATATTCGATAAAACATTTCGTGTCAACATGGCCACCATCAACTTTTTTTTAATACGCACCTGTCTTTTTATTACAGATATTGATAAAGCGATAAATTCACAATCCATCCATCATCAGTGACAACAACTTTAAAATACGGTCCTGAAGTTACTCCTTTTATAGAATGTTTCGATTTCTTAAAAATATAATTCAGACAATCTAATAAATTCCACAGATAGGTATCCTAACACAATGAAAATTCGTAATTTTTTGTTTTGTAAATTTTTGTGTTAACGTAATCCTTCTTTCGAAGCTTATTTCTCCCTAATAATTATAATTCGTAATATTTTTATAATTCTCAATCGTGAAAATAAAAATATTAGTTTTTGGTCAAAATTCGTTTGGTTGTATAAAATTTAGTATGATCAAATAGCATCTCAATTGACATATCATCTTAAACGCGTAGACTTTGCTTGGTTTTTATGGCAGGAATGCGTTGTTGATATCTGTTGAGAGCTGTCAGACGTTTATGAACATATCAAAGATGTATTCAAATGATGAAAGGACTGATTTGCTATTTGGTTATGCAAAATCAAATAGAAATCCTCTTTTGGCAAGGAATATGTATGTTGAGCTATACCCGAATCGTGGTATTCCAAATGTTTAGTTAGACGATTATAAAGAAATTTTAGTGACTGTGGTGCATTTGTCAGAATGCACAAGAACAACAAGAACATGTGTGGTTAGGAAGTGTGAGGAATCAAATAAATGTTATGGAGAAGCAAATATCACCACATAAAAATTTACACAGTGAAAACGTCTTTTTTCATTTAGGATTGGCCAGTTACAAAAATTATGTTAATCAAGATTGTTCTTTACAAGAAATTGCCAACGAAATGGGGATTTCTGTAAAATCCACAAGAACTACTTTGAACAAGAACAAATATAAATCCTACAGGATACGCAAAGTTCATCACCTCAATGAAAGGGATTACGGAAGGAGAGTACGATTGGTGAAGTGGTTAAGACGTAGAAATAGGGAAGTTGGAAATATTTGTAGAAAAATAATATGAAAGGACGAATCAAAATTTACCAACAATGGTTGGTTTAACAGAAATATCCATTATAGGTGGAATAATATAAATAAACATTAAAATAGGTTCGGAATAAATGTTTGGTTGGGAACAAACATACTCCATTTTCTATTCAATGGATTCGATGGCTACTTAGATGAATTGGCACTCAATATCCGCCATGAAATACAATATTTTCAATAGGGCGGCGCTCCTCCCAATAATGCAGCAATAGTAAGGGAACAATTAGATGCAATATTCCCAAGAAAATGGATTGGAAACAATGAACCAACCAACTGGCCAGCTCGATCCCCAGATCTTACTCCTTTAAATTTTTTTGTCTGGGGATACATTAAGGATAAAGTTTTTTCAACACCAAGTACAGATATCGACCATCTCAAACAAAAAATGAGAGATGCATGTATTAGTATTACACCTATTATGCTAGAAAATTGCCACAGAAATTGTCTGAACCGACAACTTATGTGCATTCATCAAAGAGGATGTCAATTCGAGCATTTAATGTAGATTGCCATGTAGCTTCGATTTCCCGTATTAGTTTCATTTTTCCTAAAGTTCATGTTAAATAAATTGTTTTTCTGTTTGATTGTTATCACTGATGATGATGGTTATTTCAAATGAAACGCTATAAAAATATCGAATGTGATATACCCTTGGATCGTGAATTTATCGCTTTACCAAATTCTGTAATGAAAAATAGAGGTCCGTAATTAAAAAAAAAGTTGATGGTGGCCATGTTGACACGAAACGTTTTACCGAATATTAATTATGACATCGTCATGGTTCATTTCGAATACAATAAAAAAAACAATTATTTGATACTTTCCGAAATAACAATGCCATTTGAAAAAAACGAAAAACAGCAGTTTTGGTTTTCCCCGTATAATTCAAGAAGGGTGAGAGTCCCCGTGAATTTTCTTCGACCACTGTATTGTTATCGACGACTGTTACCTTTTTTCCCATTTAATCGTCTTCGTATCATGTTACGACATGATAAAAGAAACGGCCTGTAGAGTCGAAAGTAATAAAAAGAATTGAAACATTATATTCCACGAATTTCAATTTGATGGAAACGACAAAATGTATAAAAAAGTGTTTTATTTCATTCAATTCTTATGTAAATCTTTATCCAATCCAAAGTTGCAGTCAACTCGTTTTATCATTGGTCTTTTGGTTCTGAAAGCATACTTGCAGAACCATTTTCCGAATCTCTTGACAAGTCATCTTGTCTGGCAACTTCATTTGTCTTATCTATGGTACTATTCCAGATTCCATAAGCAAAATAAATTAATAAACCTAAAAAACTTATATTATAAAATTTTGTTGAAAATAAATATTTTGTCACTTTACCTATCAACATCCAGTAAGTATATTTGATCCAAGTATCCTTCTGAATGTTCGTCATTAAATAAATATTTATGAAAATACTCAATCCTGGTATCCAAGGAATCAATGGAACCTAAAAAAAAAGAATTAGAGTTTCGAATTACTGATGACAAAGAAAAGTAAAACAACGCGAGAAACAAATCGTTATGAGTATACTTCATATGAATGAATATATGAATGAATATCTTGAACAGATTCGGTATCCTATTTCTAATGATTTTACTTGGGGCAGTTTTTGCTTTATATCATTGATTTCATTCTATCATGAAATATGACCAAAATTCACATAGTCGAGAATGACATGGCTATTATTACTTCTTTTGCGGCGATACATATTACTTTAATTGGCTCATCTGGAATATGGCACATCGAAAACATTTCCTTATTTGTTCTTGAAGCACTATTCGCACATTCCCAGAGTACTTTGAAAATACAGTTTCTAATCATCAAGTCACGACTTTTTTATAATATGATGAAAGTGATTTCCTGATCTAACCTTTTTCCAAGCTGAAAGTCGCTAAAATGTTAATGTCGATGAAATTGATCAACAATGTTAGATTCAGCAGTAAATTTGTGGTTTCCAATTTATCCATTTCGATACAGGAAACACTTCATTGTGAGATTTTCACTTGACAGTTAATGAAACCAAAATACGTATTTCTCGATACAGTATGTTATTCAGGAATATTCAGTAACAACCTCACTTAGTACCAGCGTAACCTTACCTCAGTTAGTAAACACGTGTCGCTGTTTCAAGTGAATATCTCGAAATGAAGAGTTATTCAAAATCGTTATAATAGATTTTCATCAAAGATCGGCCAGATCCATCACATATCAAACATAAAGAAACCACATCTCCTTCAGTAGTATGTTGCGACAGTGTTAGGCAACCTATATGAAAATCTTCCTCTGAAAAATGTCAAATAGGAATCAGTATTGATATCAATACCGAAGTGATCTTCTTGACCAAACAAGATCAAATTTTAAGGAATGACTTTGAATCGTTTTGATCAAAATATATTTTGAGGCTGCCTGAATGTTTTCTGAATTCCAAATATACGATATTCCAAAACTTTGATGGATTTATGGAAGCTGAATTAGTAATCCTATCAGAATGATTAACAATCTATCGATAAACGATATACTCTATGAAAATATCTTAAGATCCATTACAATCTTATGGAAAACGCTGATAATGAAGAATGTACTTCTAGATTTCATAAACTACAACTCACGATTTGATCAAATCGTCAGGTGTAATTTATGAAATTACTATGGATCTTCATAAAGTAACGGCCGAAGCAATCAGAAAAAGTACTTCTAGATTATGGTAAAGAAATGTGCTTCCTACTTCTCCATCTTTATATAAAAAAGTGAGAAACTTCAAAAGGAAGACAGAAAGCAATTTATTTCTGAATAAACTATTACAAATATGTAGTTTTTGAAATTACTATGGATCTTCATCAAGTAACGGCTGAATCAATCAGAAACATATGTGTAGATCACGCATAGAAGATTTGGCTACAAACTGGAAGAAAATGCCCTTTCGAAAAAACGCTGACGAATATCGTTTTACTTTGATGATCGAGGACTACATTAAGCATATTAGCTTGTATGTGGGGAATGAGTAGTGCCAATAAAATATCTCGTTATCCACGACAGAATCAATATCCCCCCGGAACATAAAGCAATACCGGTGTCTCATTAACTCTGTAGAAGTGCCGAAGGTGGTAATAAAGCATGAATATAGCTGCGTTATGTCGGTGGATATAGACTGAGGGCTCATATGCTGGACATGATGACAGCAAATGCGTAAGGGCACCTCGTGGCATGTCCGCATCTGGTTTCATGGACCTCTATAGCCATCATGTGACTATGGTAAACCAAACTGTTGTAGAAACCATTCTGGCAGGCCATGCCGGACTCTTCAGTGAGTACACGTGACCTGACGAAGCAAAGATCAGTTGCTTTGATGAGCTGTAGTCTTGAATGCTGTTAAAGAAGACCGTGTGCATCAGCTTCTCCTTGTGTGGCCGTAGGAGTGAACTGATTACAAGGAATGCTTTGACCTGTGCCAGGTAAAGTTCAAATAAACGATATAGTACAACTTTGAACTTTGCCTTTACGAGCCCTTCATCACAAAAAATCTGACGAGATGAGGCGATGATCTGAACCTTTATATTTAGTTTGTATCATCTCATGAGACAATGATCTATTGGTCAATTGCCTAACTAACCTAACCTTTATTTTATTGCTTAATTGAAGCTCTCTATCTATCTCATAACGCGTTCCTATAATTATTAACGAAGACTCCAGACAGAGTAGAAACATTTTTAGAGGAATCCAATTTGTTTCGAAAGAGATGAGCATTCTGAAAATTTAGAAAAATCAAGATCCAATTGGGATCTGTGAATAGCACGTTGATGTTTTGTATGTTTCATGACCATATAGGCGTTCTATATAGTCAGTCATAAAATAATCGAGAATTGGGATTTTTTTATTGCGTTTAGTTGATTTTATAACTGATAGAAGATACATTTCTTTAGTGCAGAAAATTTCATGAAAACCTGCGATTGAAGGCACTGAACAGAACAGAAAAAACCCACCAAAAAAAAATCATACCCAAGAAATCGAACAATATTTCGCTACAACCAAGATTTCATTACTGACAAACTGTAACAACTTACCGAAAATCCTAAATTAGAATTTGATGTTGGTTGAAATGAAACGAGAGTCAATAAAATAATTAACACAACAGCTAATACTGCACATGTCGATACAAGCCAAGTTGTACCGTTGTAGAGATCATCTTCACACGTCGTCATTAGACCGGAAAGTATGAAACAAAAGGCAACTGAAACAAATATATACATTACATATCATTAGACATTAAAACTAGGTATATGAGAATCTGCATGAGAACGTGTTATACCTACTTGAAACTTACAATATATAAGAATTTCCCATGCCACTACAGTTGAGGACAGAGTAGACGGTTGTGAAGTTGTTCTATTGAAAACTTGACTGATGTACTGTTTAAGAACTATTTTTTGTTTGGTGGTGTCTTTGGTTGAGTACCTAGAACCAACAAAGTCAGGATATTTCAATTTTGTATTGAAACAAAAACCAATAAAACATTTGATAAAGACTCAGGAATAAAGACACACCTGAAGAAGGTGTGTCTTTACAGTTTTATAATAACGCAACATATGTTGCGTTATTATAAAACTGTTGAATGAAAATCTCACAAGCGATTCTTGAATACAGTTATTAATAGGGGAGCCCAAGCGGGGATTTCGGGATTTACTAAAGCGCGGCAGATTAATATACAGGGGGATACCTTGTACCCGGTTAAGTACTTCCACCAAATATGAGCCCCATATATAAGACCGCCTGTGTTTTGGATAAAGGATCAGATTAGTAAAAAAATTGATCATCAGAAATTCTCGAGTGCGTCAGATTAAGGTAGGGTGAGTTAATTACCTGCTAAAAAGTGTATATTCCAGTAATCTGACAATTTGAGAGTGACGTAAAGAAAGGGGAGGGCAGCAAAGTTATAAAAAAATAACGTCATTTCGACATTCTCGAGCGTAGTTTTTTTTTTATTTCGAAGGAAATAATTCAAGGATAACGAAAAATATATAATCTGACGATTTCCGCAAGCTGAAATAACAAAAATTCGTTGATGAAGTTTAATGCGTGCAGCTGTGTGATACCTATATTTCCCTCTCCGAGTTTTTATTCCTCTATTCTCTATTCACTTTTTCTCTTTCTATTACTGTCTCACTCCGCCCCCACTCTGAATTCTGTTGCCATGACGCCATCACAGCTGATCACAGAGACTCGTGATGAAGATGATGATTAATTAATCAATTGATTGATGGATGTAGCCGTTACTACGTGGTAGGAAATCATAATCAAGAAAAGAGAAATCAAACTTTCTATGTTTTTACCACTTTTATTTGTAACTAACATTACTGCAGTTTCGTTCTATAAGGACATTTATTTATTGTATAAGTTTGAAAAAGTCCTTATAGAACGAAACTGCAGTAACGTTAGTTACAAATAAAAGTGGTGGGGATCAATTGCAGCTTATTGCAGCTTACAGTCATCCTGTATAGTTTTATGTGGTTGCTAAATGTTGCTATTGAGAAGTTTAGTTTGTCAATTATTTTTAATTCAAAGTTTGACTGTCACGTATATATTTGTATTCCTTAAGTTTATTAAAGTTCTACTTCAACTTTGCTATTTCACTACGATCCACAGTTTCAAGTATAATCTACAACAAAAATGTCCTTATATATTGTATAAGTTTGAAAAAGTCCTTATAGAACGAAACTGCAGTAACGTTAGTTACAAATAAAAGTGGTAAAAAATATAGAAAGTTTCATTTCTCTTTTCTTCATTAATTAATCAATTGATTATAGAGAAATAAATTTTTTTGAGCATTTAAAAAAAATTATTTTCTTATAAATACAAGTATTCTACTCAAAAAACATACACTTATTTATTTGCATGCTATTTCCTGAGCTTTTCAATAAATTAAGTTCAATGAATTGAAACAAAAAATTGAAAAAATATTGTTTTTGTCAGATTAAGCGAATCCCTCTAGATAATCGTCAGATTATGAGACAGCACGTCTAAAACGTAAAGATGAATCATATATATCTTAATCTGACGCGCTTGAGTATTTTAAAATGACGAATTTTTTTTGCACATTACAATAATGGCCGCGAGTTTGCGTCAGATCGAAATCGTCAGATTATTGAATGGGAGCTTTTTTTTTGTTGCACTTAACATCCTCTTAGAAAATCTGACGCGATCGATTGAATTTTTTGCGTTTTCACTTTTAACCCTCACGTACAACCACCCACATCATGCAAACGATCAGATTAACATACCAACATTATCAAAAATACGTAGGACATTGATGCTATCAATATCTGACGGGCTCGAGTATGTCCACGGAACAGTATTTTTTACATATTTTATTATTTATAGCCGCTTCCCCCACCGATGAAAAGGTATATATAATATATTTTTTTCTTCTCATCATCTAAGCTTTGCCACCTAATATGTCTCAATGACGCTCGAGTAAATCCCCATTTTGCATCGTGGGCTTCCCTGCTATAAATAATATCCGTTTCAGAGAGTGTTATATAACGAACTTTACTGCTTTCAATACAACTTCCATATATTTAAGTCCAGATTATTAAGGACAGAGAAAAAAACTCGAAAAATACTAATTTAGAGCAGCACCTAGATGAAATTGAAGGATTGTTAGATTATAGTATAATATATCTACATCCTAAGCATAAATATTCATTCACAGAAAAATTATCGTTGACAAAACTTACCTGAGTACCAGTACACAAGCTGCTACCATAGAATATGCTAGTAATGTTCCTATGGACATCATCTCTGTTAACTTATTCAACTCAAATATACAGGCTAGGATGCCTGGAACAGTAAAGTAGAAAAAATTACAAAATTATTTGTTTTCAGTAATGAATTAATCACCTGTTACTGTTCCTGCAATAATTGTTCCCATCAATGGAGTGTGAAAATGGGAATGAACTTTTCCCAATGGTTTAAATATTAGTCCATCAGATGCCATGGCATATATAATTCTAGGTAATGGAAACATCGCCCCTAGTAAACTAAAAATAACAATGAAGTTTTGTTTTCAATATATTAATACGTACTCGGAATATAACTTGGTGAAATTTAAATTCATTTTACTTTCATAGTTTTAATAGTCAATATGTGTATTTTGTAAATTTTGTTCTTTCATTTTTCAATAACTGAATTCTTTGGTTTCCACAAATCAGGAGAGTCTTGATTCAAACATATTTTTACGACTACTTGAATAATACTCATATGTTCAACTTTGTCCGCTTTTTGAATCTCAAATGAAGCATTATAGCTCAAGTTATAAAGTTTTGTGGAAAAAGAGAGCATTTTTGTTTAACGATTTTGACCCCACAAATGAGAGGCAATGAAACAAATTAACATTAAAAATGTATTTTCTTAGTTTATGATCAAAGTGAGTGAGGCTAATCTTCTCTTCACTTCTACCCACAAGAGTATATTATTTATTCAAACTCCGATTAATACATCCAGGTTCTGAACGAAACCGATTAATTTATTTGGAGAATAATTAAGTCGTGAGAGTAAACTCTATCAAATTTTATATATGCACTGATATTAATCGTTTTTTCTAGATTGTTACGAATATAAATCTTTCAATTGTTCAGGAACTACCAGTACCAGTATGATTTTTAAAAATAAACCAATATTCTATAGAGGATAAACGATCTATCAAACGAGGTAACTTTTCTATTTGAAAAAAAATTATGACGCTGCATTATGGCGCTGCATAAAGTACTGAAATGAATGCATTTTTATGTAAATTTGTTCCGTTTAAGAGCATTTTACATCCTCACTGTATAGTTAGTGAGCAAACATATTAATAACATATAGGTATCTGATCGACTTTCCTCTCAATTAACAATTACTGTTCCTGAGTACAGTAACACACAGACAAAAAGATGGAAACAATAATAATTTAAGCATTGTGATTATTGTAATTCTCACCAAGTTATACATTACATACATCATTGTAAGAAAAATACCTAGAAAAAAGGGCAGCAATTGCTCCGACACTCACTATATACTTAATGACTGTCCAATTCAACTGTGCGTAAATATGGGCTAGAGGTGCATTTTCATCCTGAAACAATTAATTAGTATTAAGTATGTACTAATCTCTAAAGATTTAGTCATTAAAACTTTGTTCATTCCTGAAAATGAAAAATGCAATCCCGTCTCTGGGTGTTTAGCTTAAGAAAGGAGTGTTTCAACAAAACTCATTACAGAACAGATATACTTTTCATTTACGGAGTATAGATAATAGGCTAATTTTCACATTTTTCAATTCAAAAATTGAATCTACACGTAATCTGAAGAACATTGGCGTAAAAACTTCCTCTGAATAAATTTTATTTCCCAGAAATCAACCTCAAAGAAGCGGTTACGCGAAAGATGGCGTGACGTCACCAGATATACCAACGGCGGAACCGGATAGAAATCGCCATTAGTTATTTTTTGATTGTTTGAATTCACCTCCTTATGTTATGGAAGTATGTACGATGAAAAAACACTAAAAAAGAATGGTATAGTACATAGGTGTACCTACTTATCCAATCCAAAATGCTCCAAACAATTTTTCTGTTCACCAACAATAAAAAAGTTAATAAATCTGTTTAAAAATCTGTCTGTTTAAAATCTGGTTTTCCGTTAACCAGCTGTCGCACCCCTACGAACGACAACCCTCAGAAGTCGAAACTTGTGCGAGCCAAGGATTAACGAGGTCTTACCTTTTAACGTGTGATTCCTAACACGGGATATTCCTGTTGCCGTTAATTGCCGTCAATTGATGGATGTAACCGTTACTTACGTGGTAGGAGATCATCATGAAAAATGAGAAATAAAACTTCCTATGTTTATATACCACTTGTATTTGTAACTAACGTTTCTGTAGTTTCGTCCTACAAGGACATTTTCAAATGAGTTTATTGTATTCCTTTGAAAATACCCATGTAGAACGAAACTGCAGAACCGTTAGTTACAAATAGAAGTGGTATAAAACATGGAAGTTCTATTTCTCATTTTTAGGATTCCTTGCAAATAGCTATGTGAAGAAAAGAGTTCGTTTAATGAAAACATTTTTATTGCGAGGATAGTTATAATGTGAATACATGTCATTTATTTGAAGTTATAATAAAATGAATCCATTTAATAATAATAATAATTTAACCTATTAATAATTATACCTATTAATGAACGAAGTAGCCAAAATTTTATCTATACTAATATACTTCTTTGATTGACGATTTGTTTATTTCGTGGAAATTCATGTTCACTGAGGATACATCAGAAAAAATAAAGTTTTGAAAAAGATGTAATTATCGAAACTAGTCGTCAAATATAAAAATATCGTGGAAAATAAACAGAAGTGTGTTTTATAGTTTACATAAATACAGCTTATACATCAGAATAACTCTTAGGCTACAATTTACAAAGGTTTTGTGTAGTTTTGGTCATGATATAAAGATTAGTATTAAGTAAGTCAGAAAAATTCTTGCTCCCTGCGTGCGCTGCCTATACCGTTGGAGTTACATGCAGATAATGTACAATAAGATTGTTTATCTTAAATAGTTCTAAATGAAAGTCCGCGATAGCATATATCTACCTCTTATGTGGTAGCCATTATATGCAAAATAATGAGTCATAAATACAATTGAATTGGATACTTTTTTTACAATGCACATTTTAGAATATCTGTAAAATTCTTATAAAAATTGATACAATTGTCGTTTTAAGTATTAAGTACAGATAAACTTTGTCTTTTACAGTAAGTAATTTGGAGGAATCGTTTAAAAGTTATCATCATAAGATTAACTTGTCGCAACGCAGTAAGCCATTACGCGTCGCGTCGACTGTAAAACGACGGGGGACGATGTGCAGGGGTAGAGGGGCGATCCAGGCAATGAAGCGCCGTCGCCGAGAATGCGACACAAACGCGGGCAGACGCGTGAGGGCAGACGTAGTTGACGGTGGTGTTCTTTATAGATAACATAATTCGATTCTCGACGCTATTCATTACTTAGTGCAGTTGGCATATTTTTTCAGTTACTGTATTTTTAAAATAAAAAAATGAATTACTTGATGTTGTCCGCTCTTATATTAACGAACAGCCGAAGCTACTGAATCTGAAATCTTGAAATATGCAGGTAGGTTCTATGTATAGTGTAAATAAGCATCAAGAAACGGAATCAGAAATTTACACCGCCAAGGGGAAAAATAGGGGTTCAAAAATTGTATTGAATTTTATCAGTTTTCAAGTTGGAAACTTGAAGTTTTGGGTTAGAAAAAAAATATTGTAACTGTTTGTTTGAAATCGTCTATCGCGAAACTTAATGAGACAAACCAAATAATTCTACGCGGGCGAAGCCGCGGGCAAAAACTAGTTCATTATCTAAAACTACCGATATATTCAATAAATCGCTCTAATTCCATTTCTCATTGTTGTAAAATTATTATTTCAATAAGTGGACTTCAGAAACGCTTTTATTCATTGACTTCGATATTTCTTATTATGAAAAATGAGAAATAAAGTTTTTTACCACCAGCATTTGGAACTAACGTTATTGCAGTTTCGTCCTATAAGGATATTTTATTGAAGTTTTATTTCTCATTTCCCATGATGATCTCCTACCATGTAGTAACGGCTACATCCTTTAATTTATCAGTTCTTATTCTTATTGAAATATTCCATAACCATGAACAAGTTCATCTGTGACAATTCATTTGTGTATGTCCTAATAAAACTTTCTTAGACTGAACACATTAAGTAAACAAACCTTAAACATCAAATAGGTACTTGAATTGAAAGGGGTATATTTTTAGGAGAGATTATTTTTAAGAAAAAAAAAGGTTTTGACTTTCTACTTCTTTATCATTATACAAGGAATTGTGGGAATCTTCCAAAGAATGGAAGAAAGCAATTAATTTCAGAATATAAAGAAGTAACTTTCAGACACAAACTGTAAAAAAAGCCTCTCGAAACAACTACTTTCATATAAACATTGAATTACACAAAAGAAAAAAAAATACTTTCGAAACAATTACTTTTATATGAACATTGAATTATACAAAAATACTTTCTCCTATTTAGTTTGTACTCCCAACATTCGTTAAAGAATTCAATCAGATATCATTAACAGTTAACATCACATATGCGACATAGACACTGTACCGACAATTCCATATATTTTGACGCCACATTAGCTTTTGACAACAGAACAATTTTAAAGTCGCGTATCTTGAAATGTTACTATTGCATTCCAGATGACAAGCACTATCAAAATATATAAAAAAGCACATTAGATTTGGCTCAATGACCCCATTTCATAAGTTTTGAACAAAATGCTTGTTTATAAAAAAATGAAAGTTTTCATTGTGTATCATTTCATTCCAACGATTTCGTTATCACTCATTTGACGATACTCGAGTAGACTTGATTTGTAGGCTGATTTCGAAGTGAATATTTTTTCAATGAGAATTATTTGAAAATTCGATTCAACCTACCTGTTCATAGTAGGGTAACATCATGGTCATTACTGTGGACATTCCAAAATATGCACAGAAAACTATCAAGAGCGATACTACTACTCCTATTGGTATTGACTTCCGTGGTGTTTTAGCTTCTTCACCTGAATGTAAATAGAGATGTTGCAGAATGAAATACTGATAAAGTTATTTGGGCTATTAAAGTTGTATTTTTCGTACCTGCTGTTGCAATACAATCGAATCCAATGAAACCATAAAAACATCGAGCTGCTCCCTTCACAATTCCTTTTATTCCATAAGGAAAGAAACCACCATTACCCTTTCCCATAGCCTCTTGCTTTGTTCGAGTCCAGTTGGAAATATCCACTAAAATAATATCAGGATTAGATCAAATATGATTCCGATTAGGCTATTGTCAATTGAGGAAACTACATTTGTTTACTTGTTTGATAATTGCTGAAAAATGTAATAAAAAATGATATGTTCTAATCACGTTGAATATCGTCCAGATATTCAGTAGTATGAAATTGTCAATGATGAAATGGTGAAGGCTATACAAACTAAGTTGATCAAGACAAAAGTGGAGGAAAACTCCCATTCTAGATAATGAAAACGGATAATGAGAGAAGAATGGTTAAGAAATCAAATTCTCCCAGAATCAATAGTGTAACATTTTAGACATCTCTCACGTTTTGTAAGCAATGTGGTTTTGGCGAATTTCAAAGTTCTCTATTTTTCAGGCGAAATCAAAAGATTAGTTTTGGCCAATATTGATATTTTTCCTTATTACTTAAAATCACTTAAAGAAGCTGAGCTTTTCTCTTATTTCAAATTCGTTAGATCTTACTTCTTTCCAGTTTATTACTATTTGGATTTTTTTCTATAGTAATTTCAATTAAATAAACTTCTTAGGTATTTTCATTTCCATCACATGAAAATTTGACACATTCAGGACGAATACTTCATTGATAATAATCATTAATACCAGTAACAACTAACTTATTATTTTTTCAATATGGAAACGTAATCCTTGAATTGCCAGTTATATTTAAAACTTGCTAGTTTGTATTTGAATAATTTAGTTATACAAAAGTTTTCAATTTTCTGTTAGCACTGCTTTGCTATTTTTTTTTCATTTCTAGGATTTTAGATTATTATTATCACTCGACTCACTATATTTCAGCCGATTGGTTACTTTTTTTCAGTATCATTTGACAACTGTCGTATACTGTTCTTCAATCTTTTCATAACTATTGACGATTCACTCAAGTAGATATTTTTACTCATTCTTCATTTCAGATTTACATATACACATTTTGTCTGGTACGCTTTTTCAATTTTTCGTTTGGATTTGTGAATTATTCAAAACAGTGATTAGGCAAACGTGATTTCATTAGAAAAAAGACCTGATATGACGCCTCTAGATGAGGATATACGTGACATTTGAAGTATACGATATATTACCGCAGTTAATTTCAGAACTTGTAGATAGAAAAAGAAGTGTTTTTCACGAATTTTCCAAAGAAATTTCATAATAACAATTATCTTTTGTCTACAGATTCTGGAAATGAAAATGAAACTGCTAACTTTTCAGAAACAATTGATTCATTTGCCAAAAGTGAAACAGTGTTGGTTAGAGAATTATATTACCTATTAAACATGGAGTCACAAGACTACTACCTTTCTATTAAAAAAACTGAGTAGCGTGCTCTCGGCGAAGTGAAGTAACACTATTGTCTTTCTATCAAAAATTAGTAAAAATGATGCTTCTTTATGTAAATTCTATCAGAACTTGATATCTTGCCCCATTCAAAAGGTAAGAGCGGGGGGGCTATTTACGTCCGAGTTATATTTCAGCAAGGTCAAAAAATCAACCAGTACGTTGACAAAATGAATGAAAAAATATAGAATAATGAGTGAAACATATCAGAAAATAATGCTTCAGTTTCTGGATTTCATATAATGTAGTCGAATGTTCATGCCGACATACAAAATTGCATTACGTAATTGCAAGTTGTTGTGATATAATACTATTCAACACTGATACAAAACTAAGCAAAAACTCTTTTTCAATTACTTAAAAAAACTGTATTAAACAACACATTACCACAATGGGCCGAGTACGTTTCACTAGATGATTAATTATTTTTAAACAAATTTGAATTGTTTTCAACGCACAAGTAACTAATTCTGCACTCAGCAGATGATTCAAACTTTGTTACCTTTCAATTTCATAATTATTGATTCCGAACAATACGAAATGTTTTTGCTTAGTAGGCAATTTCATAATGGAATAAATGGAGAAATAAAAAACAAAAAAAAACAAATCCATCTGATTATGAACTTCTTGAAGTCTGTTTCCTAAACGTAATGAATGAAAGTGAAAGATTTCTTTTCCCATGGATATTTTCAGGGAGTTTGGTAACAGAAAAATTTTCAGATTAATAAGTTTGTATCGACCTTTTCATCAAATGTATCTCCCTCAAAAATCACTCTATGTAATGACAGAATCTTCCTTGAAGAAATTTCTCCCGACCAGTTCCTTTTAAGAGGGCGGTCTTCCACCATGAACAGTAGTCTTCTTGTTAGCTATTTACACATGTAATTTCAATAAAAATCCGCAATATTGTAATTCAGCTCGATGCAAATCATACATGAATAATATCATGAAGAAAAAACATTTGATTTTTGTTAGTTCTGTTCCGTTACATTGGAATAGTGTAACCCAAAGTATAAAAAATTTCCCTATTATTTAGCGTCGACAGTTATACAGGGTGGGGCACCGAAAACCAAACAGATCGAACACACATGTGTTCTGAAAATGAATGCAAAAACACGTCGATTTGTAATTCAAGGGGAACATCTTCCTATCATAACCTCAACTGTCATACCTCACCGAGGGGTGGGGGAAGAGGTATGACAGTTGAGGTTATGATAGGGAGATGTCCCCCTTGGATTAAAAATCCACGTGTTTTTGCATTTTTTTCAGAACACATGTGTTTTGAAGATATTCGATTTGTTTCGTTTTCGGTGCCCCACCCTGTATACATGAACACGTACAAATACTTTTTTTAGTGTTACAAGTGTGAGTACAGAGGAATATTTTTTCGCAACCTGGAGTTGTGTTTTCCCGAAAATAAATCATTGTTAAACGAGGAGTAATAACACCACTGATTAAAAGAAAAATAAAATACGGTAAATGCAGAAATAACAAATGGTCAAGCCTCTGTTCTACAGTAAAATGATGTGCTGTATAAACGCTTTCAAAAGAAATATGTATTTTGAGAAATACAGTTATCAATAATTACCTTTCCATAATCCAGAAACTATAACTAGAATTACAACTAATAAATTAGTAATGGTAAATGCGTTGTTCACCCATGATGACTCCTTCGCACCACATGCTAATGCAACTGAAAATGAACATCAATATCATATGATTGTCTATCTTTGACGATGACATACTTACTTGAGAAAATGATTGCTAGTCCAAGCGAAAATAAATCTGCATACGTTGATATTTGATTTCCACCTAAAGGAATGTTTTTTTCGAAAAAATCTGTCATGGTTTTGTTAGCAAGTTCATCTATATATAAAAATATCGCTTTGGTGCTAGCAGCAGAACCTGAAATGTCAAATGAAAGGGTTTTACTTTTCTGAATATTGTTTTATCAACAAAAAAATTATTAAGTCTTTATTTCAAATATCAACCCAGCGGTATAGTATTTCCAATACAAATTGAATTCCCGCCTCGACATAGGCGTCGGCATACCTATTATTTTTCAGTGGTAGTTTTTCAGTTACTTATTCTTACAATTATAGCAATTGATCATCCCATGAAAAAGTTATCTGAACTGAATTTTTCCACCATGGGTAATTATGAAAAACTACGAAATTTAAAGTAGTTGATTTCCGAGTCGAAAACTCTAAAATACAATGAAAACACAAATAATCACATCGAATTCTCGTCAAACATATATTTACAAAATGATAGAGGCCAACAAAATTGCTAGAAAAATCAAAATTCTTCTTCTCTATATTCGGATGAGGTGTAATCATCATCGGGTTGAATAACGATCGGATTTATGGAACTTTGCACATAATATTTGTTCTCTTCTTTTATAACGTGGGTCACACAGTTCTTCCACACATCACTATTATCTACTTCATTCACCACTCGCCTTATATTGTCAAGCACTACAGCATTCAAATTCGGTGACTGGTTATATTTCCGCAAGCTTTCTCTCGTTGTGGCCCAAACCATTTCAATTGGATTGAACACAAAATAGTATGGAGAATATGAACATGTGTTTTACACATCGAATCAATGATATACTCTTTTTTGAAATTACGTTGTTTTATGGTCGCCAGTAATACCTTTTTCGTTGGAATCTTTTCGGGTATTTACATGTCATGATTTCACATGAAATCAACAATATCTGCTTTTTTGTGTTATTGTTTGGTTTTGTAGTCAATAACCGAGAATGATACGAAGCGTTATCCATAACAATAACAGAGTTTGGAGGAATATTTGGGAGAAGCTGCTCACTGAACCAGGTTTCGAATAAAGCCGCAGTCATATCTTCGTGGTAATCAGCAGACGAATCTTTTATATTTTTGGCCGACGGAAGCAAAGCGTTAGGTACGAAACCACTTTCATTCGCGGCATGCAAAATTATAACACGTTTTCCCCTTGAAGACGGTGTGTTCAAAGCACAATACTTGGTTTTGTCTACCCAGCCATATTTGACAACATCATGGGTGTCAAACCAAGTTTCGTCGGGGTAGATTATATGTCTGCTGGATTCTCGGTAGCTTTCGCCTCAAATATTCTTGTCGGAGTTGAACAATGCATGTTGATTCCATTATGAACATCCGATTGTTTAATTTTTTATATTTGAAACCACAAGACAATAAGAGACCTCGTGGAGTTTATAAAGATTTGTAATTGTAATCGGGATAGTCGAGTAATTTATACCAAATAATTTCCAAGGTTGGTACTTCATTTTTTTTTGTATATAGGTACCATAAATTGTTCGCCGAATCACATCTTTTGAAGCACCATCAACGTTTGCGAATTTTTTATTCCTTTGTTTTCGTTTCATTGCATGGTCAATGACATCCCGTATTTTAATGACTCGAAGAACTGTCTCGTCAATTTGTCCGCTTTTTAATCTATTGTTGACAAATTAATTTGCAGGTAGTGGTTACACTAGTTAATTACCGAAAAATCAATTAGGATAATCATCATTTAACAAACAAAGTCAACATCGGACCAAAAAACTTTAGGTATATTAACAGCTAACCCTTGTTTTTAGATTCAGTATCAATTTGCTTCTCCTGAAGATGCTAACCTTGTTAGCGAAACGCGCGTCGAGTGCAAAAATATCAGTTTGGAGTTAGGGTAATTGATCTCTAGAAAAAGTTTTCAAGAATCGGTTTGCAAAACCACTTACTACCTCACCTAACCCCACGAACACACGGCACAGCAGCATATTTTGTATAGTCTATCAATTCCCCAATTGGGAATTAATAGACTATACAAAATATGCTGGCGGATAAGGAATTTGATTCAAGTACGACAGGATTTATTTCTCTTCACGAGACAACTTATCAGTAGCCTCAAATGAATGTCAAACTGGAAAATGTTATAAATACTCTTTTTTTTTTAATAATTTTGAAATGACAACTATTTATTGTAGACAAACCCGTATCCGTGCTGGTGTGTGTATCCTTGTAAAAACTGTATTGAATTTAAGGAAATGCTAATTAGTACAAATTTTTCTTCAGAATGTTAAGTTTAAATTTGTGGTATTCGCTGTGAGGTAAACAGCTTAAAAATGAGAATTATAACCATTTATAGACTTCCAAATGGAATTGCGAATCTATTTATTGATTGTTTATTGCATACATTGAAACTTGCTGAGCTTAAGTCTGATAATATCATTTTTTGTGGAGATTTCAATATTGACTATCTGATGAAGGATACTAATGCCAAATCAATGATGGATTTATTCAACTCATTTCGATTAGAAACTAACATGTTAGGTCCCACAAAAACATTCACCAGCTGCACCAGTGTTGACTATATCACAGCTCTCATTCAAACCAGGTTTTTAAAATGAAGTAGTTTTCAAATCTCTGGAGATCAAATCACGAACCATGTTAAATCAGGACAGGCATTGCATTATATGTATTGATGAAATATCTCTGAAAAGTAATCTTTACTACCATACTGGTTGTGATGAGATTGTTGGGCTACATGATATTGGAAATGGCAAAAAAAGAAAAGTTACTTGCTCAAAATGCTTGTGTTATTATGGTGGTAATAATTGGAAGCAGCAAATAGGATATTTTTTTGTGAATACACAGTTTTTTGCTGTAGAACTACATTGTGTGATTGATGAGTGTATATCAAAATTGTTTACAGCTGGTTTTTATGTGTATGCACTTGTGATATGGGATCAAATTTTAATCAGTTATCTAATATTCTTGGTATCACACCTAGTAATTGTGAGTTTCAAGTTGTTGATAGGAATATTATATATTTATTTGATACATGCCATTTGATCAAAGCCATGCAAATAGTTTTTTGTTTTGATGAAAAGAAAACATCATGGTCCTTCATAGACAAGTTTTTTCAGCATAATAAAAAACAAACCAGACATCACCAGAAGATGGCAAATGAGACTTTGCCGAAACGTTGTGAAAATTCCTTAAACGTTGTGAAAATAATCCTTATGGGGAGAAATATATATATATATATATATATATATATATATATATATATATATATATATATATATATATATACGACCCTTGAATGCTATTTCAAGTACAGAGAGGGTGTCTTCGCAGACTAAGAAAATGTATAGAGAGAGAAGGTGGTCATATCGAGCAGTTTCTGTAGCGGATTTTTCATTTCTGTTTGCTCTTGAGGCTCTTGAGTTTTGTTAGTTAAACGTGTTTGCATTATAAAAATTCGTTATGAACATTTTACCTATCATTTCCATTTTCCTTAAAAAGTAATATTTTCGAATAATGGTAGACATCTCAGGATAAATGTCTCTGAATTAACGTTATCATTATTATTTCTGCTTTGATAATTATTCATTTCAAATAATGGTGGACGAGCGGGTTTGATGTCGTCGAGTGAAACTACATTTTTATCAAGAGTCATTGCTCCGATCGACTTTCCACACGAGTACTTTTATTCATAAAATTGTCCAAGTAACCTTAATTTGTTGAAAAATATTGAAAAATATTTTTGGGGTGTGGACCATCGGGGGTAGTCCGTTCCTGACTTTGTAGCAAAACAACTGACTCCTGCATGAAAGCTCATCGACGGAATTCATTTGTTTAGTCAATTACCAAAATTTGGATGATTTTGAATATTCACTTGAAAAGTTATCAAAGAAAAACATTTTTCATTTTGTAACTTCGAGGGCCCGTAACTTGGTTACGAAGACTTTTAGGAAAAAAAGTTATATGAAGTACTGGTGATATTTTGACCCCATCTATACATTCCCGAGAGGAAAAGAGGAAGTCCAGGGACACCCTGTATATATATATATATATATATATATATATATATATATATATATATATATATATATATATATATATATATATATATATATATATATATATATATATATCAGAACATATGTTCTGATTTGATTTTCATAATTTCACTATATAGGTAGTTTTCAAAATTGTTCAAAATTCGATTGATAGTACATCTATTACTTCTTCTATTTTGTTTTCTTCAAAGACGAGTATTTCTGTGTATGGTATCTATTATCTATTGTTGTCGTGGTTGATTTCCATTTATTCCCCTTTCCCTATAAATGACAATAAACTGAGTAGATCAATAACACTTCGACAATAGGCCAAATGATGAACCATCCTGATTAATTTTGGGATTGGGGTTCGTGCAGCCTAGGAAAAAGGCAAAATAATGAAGCATTTCTATTTTCAAATATTATTGTATATATTATATTGCACAAAAGTACCTACTCATGATGTAAATGTCATCAAAATGTATCTTCTCTGTGTATTTTCATGATATGTCTGGTGATTGTAATTGATTGATTTTTTTTGTTTTGGTTAAATTTATTTTCAAACTTTATTTTTCATTAGTGTTGTTATTTTTTACTTACTAAAAATATTTGTAATGTAGTGAAATAAACATTCATCTATCACATATTTCATCGAAATGTGTCTATTGAAATCGATTTTATGTTGTTATTGATAATTACGTAGCTATGCTGTGTTATTTGAATTAATTGAATGTAATGAATAAACAAGTCAGATTGATTTTTCAAATAAGTCTTCAAATAAGAAGTCTCTTGTTTAAGAAGAATATATGATGATAATTTAGGAAAATCTATGTTTATGTTTACCAGTTATTTGGTGACAAGGTGCTTGATATTTGTATTGTTTGTTTATCTATGAAATTTATGTCAACCAATAAGAAGTGTAATTTTTGTAATATACAAAATGATTAAAAATATTACTAATTTTTATCAAATTTCACTATTCTCTCGATTGATGATATCTACTTATCTCTGTAATCAAATTTGTCAATATGCGAGTTTCTTTATTTCATTATAATGTACGACAAAAATACCATCACTTTCTCTGTGAATAGCGAAAGCATGTTTTTTCAGTGTACATTGAGAGGAAATTGTTGAAATCAACCAAACCTTTTTCTCACTGTATATCGAGGTTGTATACACATCATATTCAAGGTTACGAATTTTGAGCCATCGAACATCAAAGGCGGCATCAAAGCTTTCGCATTTGTATTTAATCTGTGACTATATGGTACCCAATTTCTCTAAAGAACTTTATGATTGTGAACTAATCCTACCGAATATTGCAGATCATTCATCTCATTTATTAGCTTTTAGAAAACAAAGTACCAAGTAATAAAAGGAAAGTTCAGTTAAATCTGTTCTGGTTAAAAGATAACTTAATGTATGCAGCATTAATAAATTACGAACTAGACTAAGTAGTACAAGTTGGTTTCCAGTGCTACATAATATGACTATTCATGACGGTTTCTTTTTTTCTATAGTCCTTCTATTGGTGCTTCGATGACATGTCTTAAAAGACGAACTGTTGTCAATAAAGGCATGAAAAATTGCTGGATTACTAATGATGTAGTCTAGAAAGGAAAATATCTTAAAGACATGTTCCATTTTATTGTAACAGATCAAGGAGTTGACCCTAGCAATATGGCTTCCCAATTTCTATACAAAACATGTGAGTAACATTCCACGAAAGGAACAAAGCAACTAAGTTCAAGATAAACTCTTCACAAAGATATGTCGATCATGAACAGATGTTTCTTTCACATACAAACTGAAAGTCCTTTTAAAACACCTAATTTTACATGAAAATTGAAAAACTCGAATGAAAAAGTCCTTTCGAAACAACTACTTTCATATAAATCTCCAATTACACGAAAATTGCCATTTGACATTCAGTTTGTATTTCAAATTTTCGTTATGGAATTGAAGCAGATATCATTCACGGGAATGCTATACAATGTTCCTTCAAACCGATAAAATGAATGAAAAATTGAGGATAGGCTACCATAACAGAGTTTTACAGCGATATAACTGACACCCATGAAATTAAAATCTAGGTGGCATTATTCTTGTATCATATGCGACTCTCAGAACCTAGTTATGCATCATTAAATCACCGTCACTGTTCTGAGAGAATTGAATCAATGAAATCACAGATCAAATATAAATGTGACTAAATATTCAAATTTTGCATGAATGCTTCTACAGAAATTTATAGGTTCAATTTGATATTATGATAATGACAGTGACAAGGCCCCTAACTCTACCGAGACTACTCAAATGAATATGTCCAATACAACCAATACAGTGTACAGATACAAGATACCGAAATGAAAAAGGATTGCCACGCTTCACTGATTCACATAACCTCAGTAAAAAAAGACAATTCTTCAATTCAAACTCCACTTTGAATGCTGAAAATTTATATGATATTCAGAAATCACAATATCTTTATCGAAACTTATTGGTATAATAAATAATACATCAATAATTCGAATCGAAACATTATTCTGAATAATTCATGGAAATAAGAAAGAATTGATACTTTGTTTTTAAATCAATGTATTCAGTTGAGAATATTCTTGGGAATAATCTTTACGAACACCATTTTCATCAATTTTTTCATCTCAAACTTTATTATTTTTGAAAAATACCAATCGAGCATCTACCAACAGATGAAACCATTCATCCCATGATTTCGTTATTTGATCGTGCTAGTTGCTCTCGTGGTCTAAATAATGAAGTTTTCGTGAAAAAATAAAAATTTACTGATAAAATTTTGAGGTCTTGTGGTATTACTTTTGAAAAAAAATTCTTCAGTTTGTATCTGAAACAAACTTCTATGCTCAATCTACACATCTTTTTATAGAGTTTATTGTGAACTTCCTCCTTTCTTGGAAAGTTTCCTACATTTTTTGTATAAACTATGGGAAACTAGAAAGCCAAAAAGGTTTTATTCCAAAAACCTAATCTCTCGTAAAACATATTCCCCGTTCAATTTATAGATAATGAGAGATTTTACAAGAGAAATACTATTTGTTTGAGTTTTTTTAAAGAGATTAGTTTTTGGGAGGAATATTTCGGACTTTTTTTTTATTTCTAGGAGGTAGGAAATCATAATGAAGAAAAGAGAAAAGAAACTTTCTATGTTTTTTACCACTTTTATTCGTAAATAACGTTACTGCAGTTTCGTCCTATCCGGACATTTTCAAACTTATATGTTTATTGTATAAGTTTGAAAATGTCCGTAAAATGTATGTAAAAAACATAGAAAGTTTCTTTTCTCTTTTCTCCAAAACTCTTCTTAATGATGTGTTGTATAAGTTTCTTCAATATATTAACTGGAAGAAAAAACAATCTATTCAAAACAACTACTTTCAATTATGAACATCGAATTACACAAAAATCACTTTTTTTTAAATAAATTTATACACCAAACCTTGATGGAATTGAAACAAATATCATTCACATGAACGCTTCACGAAGTAATATATACTTTAACACACTGTGAAAAAATAATTAAGAGACAAATAAAAATCATGATATACTCACCTATAAGATATTCCAATATTAAATTCCATCCTATTATAAAAGCAAAAAATTCTCCTATGCATACATAACTATATACGTAAGCAGAACCAGCTTTTGGAACTCTTGCTCCAAATTCAGCATAGCACAAACCTAAAAAAAGTTACAATAATAACAGAAGGATAATATAATGGACGTCTAAATCAGCAATTATTTTGAAGAGAAGATTATAGTTGTTTGATGGTCATTAGTTTCTTTTCTGGTTGTTCGCAATGAATAATGTGATTGAGGAGGATTTTCGAAGAGTAAAGTTTACGATTCCATTCCACTTAATTACGGAAAATATAGTAAATCATTCTGGTTGTAAGCAATGCCTATCTAGAAAGTTTTCATTTTTTTTTCATTTATTGCACATTCAATTCTTCATTCTATTTTATTTTTCATTATTATTACTTGCACGATATTGACATTCCATTTACCCAAAGAATGTAAACTTTCACGGTCGGAGATAACTGTGTGAAAGCTATTTTCCGGGTTTTTTGCCAGGTTTTACTACCCGGAAAATAGTTTTCACACAATTTCACTTACTGCTCAACTCATCTATCAATTCATTTTCATTTAAAGTCACAAATTGTTTCCTTTACAAATATTTTTGCTATATTTTTGGAAATTTATTTTTGTTGCTCGTTTTTTCTCATTGTCCTATTTTTTTCAATAACTCGTCCATCTGAATATTTCGGTTCTGGGGTTTCGATATTTTTAATATTTCATTATTCATCATTTTATTTTTCTACTAATAGATTCCAAATCTGTAAACACCTTTTTAGACAATGAAATAATCCGCGAATTATTCAAAAACTGATATTTCGGACTAAAAGAGTTCGAAATAACTGCTTTGACAATCTGAATATTTTGATGAATTAGTTGTCATTGAGCATTTCCAGAGGATCGTTCTTGGTTCAGGACCAAACATTTCGTAGTGGATTTCTGGCAAGATTATGTACAACTTCCACATTTTGTAAGTCGTTAAGCCGAATAAACTTTCCGATTATTATTCAAACACAAAAACTACAAGAAAGCTATATTTTGCTTGTGATGAACCTATGAATAGGATTCAAATTATCAACGAAACTTTACAAAACCAAGGACAAATACAATTCTGTATATTCTGAACCAGTGATATATCCATATACGATAATATGCGTTCTGTTGTAAAACCATTAGGAATATTTCAAATCACATCCTCATACGTAAGGGTATATTTCTTCTACAGATTTCAAAGGTGAACATTTCCATACCTATGTGAATAATACCAAATGATTTTTCCTATGCGAAACCAAGCTCAGGTTCTATGGGAGTAATGTTGAGAATCGAGTTCCAAGGATAGGTAGGGTCGGAGGCTCCAGTCCGATAGATATAGATATATTTTATTGGTCCATTCAAAAGAACTTTTACAAGTTATGGGACAAGTCACGAAACAACTCATATAAGTAAAAAGATACAAATTTGTCACTTTAACAGATTCAAAATATAATATATACAAACAAATACATATACTTATACCAATATATACACCCATATATACATATGTATACATATACATATACACACACATACATTGCACATTCAAGAACACTTAAGAATTTAAACACATCAAAACGATTTTGTTTGAAAAAATTCAACTCATATCTAACATAAACACCATGATATTATATTTAAAATATTTCAACTTGGTAAATCTTTTATATTCATTAGGTAATATATTATACAGCCTAAAGCCCACTATTTGGTATGATTTTTGACACCATGATGTACGATTTCTTGGAATATGTAGATCATTTTTTATTCTTGTATTATAATGATGTACCGATTCATTTTTCATGAACTTATCTAACTTTTCGTGTATATACATCAATAGTTCAACGATAAATAAACCATAAACCGTGAGAATATTATCCTCTCTGAATAGTCTTCGACAGGAAGTTCTTGAAGATACGTTAGCAATGTGTCTTATTATTCTTTTTTGTGTTATTAAAATATCCTTCGTAGAAGACGAGTTAGCCCAAATCAAAATGCCATATATCAATCTTGACTAAATGTGACCATAATAAAATAATAGTAATGCTTGTTTATCCAGAACATTTCTCAAAACTCTAATTTGATAATACTTGCTATTCAGATTCTTCATGAGATTTATGCAATGAGTGGAGAGTGGATCAAAATCTATTCCTAACGATAGAAGAAAAAATATTTTGATTTTATGTAATGAATTTATATTAGAGAAAGAGTAGAAGATAATTCCTTCAAACAATCTGTAGAAAATGACATTTTCTGTTTTTCGGCGAAGAAGAGGTTTGTGCTAGTATTTCAAGTTGATTTTCAAAGGTACAGCAAAGAAAAAATGCGCATACACGTAATTTTATAGTAGAATCATTATTAAAATCAATATTATCATTACCTGCAAGGATTGAAGCCAAAGCTGCAATGAAAAAAGATATGATAACTGCTGGACCCGCAGTATTTTTGGCTACGTCTCCTGCTAATACGTAAACACCCACTCCTAGGGTGCTACCTATTCCAAGTGCAGTTAAGTCAAATGTAGTTAATACTTTGGCTAGTTTCGAATCATGTTCCATATTCACTATTTTTTTTCTTGTCAATGCTGCTTGTGTTTGGGACCACGTTGGGATTTTCATTTTCATTTTATCAGGACCTCCTACGAATCGAATTTTATATGATTATAATGAAAAATAAATATAAGTCTAATATACATTGGTCTCATATACACTACTGAAATTCACATTATATGGGAACATTTCTCATTGATAAGAATGTCTCAGTTCTAGTAGATGAAAAAAGTGCTCTTATTAGTTTTTTATCGACCTTAATTTTCATCTTCAGCGAGTTGTTCTCAATGTCAAAATCTGACAAGCACATTCAGTAACGTTAACAGTTCACAAAATCGCTTTACCTCAATTCAGATACTAACGATATTCTGAGAGATGATCCTTCAACTCTGTACCAGAAAGAGGTGAAGGAAAACCAAAATTAAATGGATCTGGATTTGAATAGAAGTGATAAACGTAAGGTGGTGATCATGAACCCACAACCACCGAAACTATATTATCTCACTAAATTACATAAAACCAATTTTTCAAATAGATCTGTAATGTTATTTGGTGTGGCTCCAACTGTAAAAATTTCAGAAATGATCACACAAGTAATTAAAACTTACAATAATTCCAAACTGCGATAATACGTAGCAATTGGTGAATAATATTGAATACATAACTCTTCCTAGTAGCGTTTAGTTCATATCGTTTGATGTCCAAAATGTATTTCCCATTATTCCGCTAATTGAAACGAATGAGCTCGTTGAGCGTCTCTTAGACAGAAACCATGTTATCTTGTTGTCAAACAGGAAATTGTAGATCTATCTTATATTTGCCTATTTCAAAATTATTTTCAATTCAATAAAAAGTTGTATTCATGCATCGAAGTGCTACCCGTTGAGTCTTTTACTAACTGAAAATAGTATGAATAACCTCAAAAATGAAATTAATGATAATGAGTTCATTAACTGGTACAGTTATTATGATATCTTAGAATGTTTTACTGGGGCAGGTAGGCAATTAGGTAAGTTTATCGAATAAAACAAATCCATTCACCCGTGAATAATATTCACCACAGAAAGGAGAGTTAATAATTCAAAAATTTTTACATAATTGTCATACATAATTCCTCCACACATGCCTATGAGCATGAACCAGCAGCAGTCAGTAGAATGCTTCACATACTATTGAATATTCCAATGTCAGAAAGTAATTTTCAGAGAGAACTGAGTTTTATCAAACAAATTGCTGTCAACAACGGTTACAAGGTAGATATTTACTGACTCCATTCTTTCCAAAAAATTACAAAAACAAGCCATTTACCAGTTATACCTACCCCACTTCAAAACAGTAAAAACAAAATTTCATAGTATACTGACATACTTTGGTGAATCCACTTATAACATCGCTTGTTTATTGAAAAAGAAAGATTTGGATGTGGAATATAAAACGAAAAATATAATTCACCATTCTTACCACCATTTCTATGGAAAATGGATGAATTTTTGATATGATTTAGTTCAAGTCAAGCTGATCAAAAATGTCATTGAGCCCAACTCAATTCTATGGCTAGTTTTCGAAAGTTGGTAAGTGGCCATTTCTTAGTAATATTACTTTCAGGAAAATACCCTGAAGGAAAATGTTTTGCGCGACGAATATTACTTACACATAAAGCAATACTTTTAGACTGGTTTCTGATAAAAAATATTGTTTTATATAGGGTGAGTGCAGCATTATTCAAAATGAAATTCTCAATCAACCCTATGAAGTGAAGACGTGAACAAACCAAGTAACACACTGATATGCTTATCGTTTCTCAAAATTGATTATTCCAACATTTTGTATATCTTTTTTATACTTTGAGCTTTAGGGAAACTTGACCACGAACCATTCAACACACTTGAACGAAATTGATTCACAGTAATTACGAAAAAATTTTTTATAAGTCATGCTGTAATTGATTTGCTGAATTTTCGATGTGATGAAGTTCAAGTCAAGCTGATCAATAGTGGTCATGGACCCAACCTTGAAAAATGGACACTTTTTCGGTCGGTTCGACGTGTGTGCTTTATTCAGTCATTTAATCGCTATGTGAGTCGATGGTTTAAACCGCAGGCTGAACGATCGATTTTCACTTGCTATCGTAGATTCCTAACACGGGTTAGAAACCGTGTTAGGAATCACACGTTGAAAGGTAAGACCTCGTTAGTCGTTAGCTCACACAAGTTTCGACTTCTGTGGGTTGTCGTTCGTGAGGGTGCGACAGATGGTTAGCGGAAAAACACATTTTAAACTTTTTTTTCTCTACAAGGTGTTGAAGGTTACTGTTTCAAACACTTTCCTTTATATTAAATTATTTTTACATTTTTCATTTTCCGCTCCACACAAAAAATGTCCAGGGAACATAGTGTGAAGCATAAAAATCTTACAAATATCTCAGTAAAGAATTCGAATGCTAGGTCGTTCAGTTCAAAACAAATAAAGTATTAGAGAGAGGGAGAGCGAGAGCAAGAGGAAAAGAGAAGTGAGAGAGAAAAGACAGAGAGAGGGTGGGTGTATTCAGTGGGCCACCAGTGGGAAAAGTGTATTTTTCGTGTTAACGAAACTATCGAAATGTGGAATGAAGAATGAATACTGATATTTCAGAATAGTGATTAGCCTGTATCTTAGCGGTCTGAAACTTGGGCATAGCGACAGCCGGTTCAAACCCGGTTATCGAGAAGTTTTTTTACAAGTACTCAATATCGGAATCGAAAGGCGACCACACTATGCCTCTTTGGAAAGCAAGTGTGTTGCAAGTTGTTTAGATGCCAATCTAGGGCTAGTTTGGAGTGCAACAGACCACTGGAGGTGGAGCTGTAGGTTTTTCGGGTCGTCCCGGTCGTCTCGATGAGCCTATATGAGTGTTTATTAGGGAAAATTATCATTATTATTAATATTAGCAACGTCCGTGAAAATTCCAATAGAATATTCATAACAGAGAAAACTAATAATACGAGAATAACTTCTGACAATCTTTTCCCAGTGTTGAAATTCCAAGTGATCCAATTAAAGCTATGACTACTATGAAAACTTCGATTTCCGAAGAAGAAGTACATACATATATTTAATCTTGATATGGATTTCAGTAATAATCTCTTAATTATTTTTATGATTCTCAACATGTGTATCAACTTCATGTCATAGAGGTTATTTCTGCTAGTTGCTGAATGTCACTACGCCCTTTATTACTATTTCAGATATGATAAAAGTGTTTTATTAAACAGTATCAAAGTTCATAAGCAATACCCACTAAAATAGTAGAAGAATATGTTAAATTTCAGAACTAGCATTTTAAAATTATTTTATCGATTTCATGAAAATGGCATTCCACTTCAAACCTAAAAATTATTTTCTATTGATTTACATGTTTCGATAATTTGAATTTCAGCAAATAACGCAAATTCAAAACCCCTTCAGTCAACTGATTTGTCAAAAAGACAAATCAGTTGGCTATGAATATGGAATTTTATTCAAAAATTCTATTGTCAAGTTTATAGATATTGAAAAATGTAATCATTCATTACCTGCATTCGAACGACATTGTATTGTTATCTGATCTGTGAACTCAATGGCTTTCAGAAACATTATATCTTGTTTGGTTTGCGGTAAAGAGTTAGGTCCACAGCAAATGGTTTGAATAGGTGAAGATGATAATGCGTTCAAAAGTGAATAGAAGTGGCTATTCGAAAACGAGATAAACTCGAAAGACCGTCAGGTGAGGTAATTGATTCAACCAGGTTATGCTTCACTTGTGATTGATCTATTCAGAATGAACTTATTGCAATACAAGATCCAACATATTTGAAGCTCAATGTTTTAACACAAACTCGTAATGGAACATGTCTGATTTGCAATGCTGCTGAAAATATTATTCGAATAACTACCGAATGAAAGAACATAGGGGTAGTTTCTTGAGTCAGACTACCAATTCCATATTTGCAAATTGGCAGAGAGGCATGAGTTCAACTATGACGTATTACATTTGGAAGAAAAAAGTTAGAAACTCAATCTTTTGGAATGCCTGGAAACAGTTGATTTGAAAACTCGGATAATTTACTGAATGATCAAATAAAATTGAATCCTTCCCCTCTGTTGAATCTGTTTTCTAATAAGGAAATTGGTAATTGGTGAAATTTCTTTTGCAATGTTTAAATTTTCAATCTCGGGGTGAGTGGCGTGGGAACCACTGTCTCTCTCTCTCTCTTATGGGTGTTTGACAGGCCCCCGGTGCAGACCACACGGCACTCACCCAGTAAAGTTATCGGTCAACCACCCAATCCCGCACCTGCGGGTAACAGGCGTTGGCCGGTTTCAAGCTAGATGTGTGGGAGAGGTGTCTCGCAAGAGCCCTCGGCGGTTACTCATCCAACGCTGGAAAGGTAGCTTTCCTAACATGAGTGCCCCTTGGGGTAACGTAAGGGTATGCGGTGCAGACCACACGGCGTACACCCAAAAGTTGTTGGCGAACCGCCCTATCCCGCACCTATACGGGCAATGGGCGCGACGTCTCCGACATAAAATGTGGGGTAGAGGATGCTCGAAAGAGTCCTCGACGGTTACTCATCAAACGATGGAAAGGGAACTTTCCTAACATGTGTTCTAGGGGGGAGGTGAGTGCCCGCTCGCGGCTGGAGGCTAGCGAGCCTCATCTCCAACTGGCGTTGGCCTCTTAGGAGCAGCGGCTCCACCAGCGGGTAAAGGGATACAGGGTTGCGGTAATCCATTCATGGGTGTATTGCAACCCCATTACTGAGGCACTGGACAGCTCATGCTGTTCCGTGATCCTTGCCTGCTTCTGTACGGATCCAAGCGTTCGAGGTGTCGAGGCTCGCGGTCCTTCCAATGGGCACTAGTATCCGAGTCTAGTCTTGGAGGACACCAAGGCAGACGTTCGAGGTGTTGGACCCCGGATGGACGGAGCTACTAGTATCCGAGCTTAGGATCCCGACCGGCCACTTCGGGGACAATATTCTCAACTGATTTGGCATGGTTGGCGGGGGCAGATGTGCAACGCGAGCACTCTCTGGCGAAAGACGAGCTTAGTTAACTTGTACGAACGTTCGGTCGAACGCTGCCGATGGTCCTGTCTCTTGGTTAGCCACACTAAGTAGATGTAAGGAGGCAACTCCGGGTTCGGTGAAGCAGAGGGAAGCCCTGCGAAATCCTGTTGGTGTGGGCGAGGGGCGGTACCCGCAAGGATTTCTCGAAAATCCACCCCACCACGCCCGATCGCATCCAACGCCAGGGGCCTAACCGGCCCCTCAGGCCCCCCGGTGCGGTCGTAACTATGGCTCTCTTAATGGTTTATACCTGAACTCTCGTCAAATTATTAGTCATTTGGTAGATTTAAGGTCATAATATGATTCAAATTTAATTGTTATACTATACGGATCACAAATTAGGTAGGATTCGGTCAGTATGAACGCGCCTCAGGAATTTATTGTAAAACGAATGTAATAATTTGTTTCTCAAAACATTCGAAGAGTCAGTGGTACTCCTCCTAAATATATAAATAATAAGTGCTTTTTTTCTGATCTATATAGTTGGTATAACTGAATGTCCAAAATATGTTTATTGCAACTTTTTATCTTCAGTACAGTTCTGCTGACAAGTTCAACAATCATAAATAATAATATATTGTTTTCCAAACTATCTATTCTTATCTTTTCTATGTGCAAGTCGAGCAATAGTGAATGAATCAGCATAGACCAAAGAAATGAATTGGTAACAGTATACAAATATTTACCAAGAAAAGGAAATATTGTAGATAAGTGGATAAAATCGGGTGAATTTTGGAGGTAAAAAAAGGTTTTTTTCGGCAAAAGCTTTTTCTTTGAGCAAGTAGCATTCAGTATGTACTTTTCAGACTAGGCCGGGAGGAATCACATCGTTGTTTTTGTAAATATGAAAATCTTGGTGGGCATGGTTTTGATAAATGCGGTTGAACATTACCATAGCAGCGAAATAACGGCTGACAGCTATTCGACATGAAATTAGTTGACATTTGAAATATTGACAAAATACAATACAATACAAATAAGTATGATTTGACTGATCGGTTATTTGAGGTGCGTTTCGAGGAAGCTACGGTGTTAGCGAAACGCGACTAGAATGTTTGTGAACATTGTGTAATTATTATCATGGATAATACAAATAAAACAATGAAAGTTTAGGTTTAGAATAAACGAAATCTCGACTTTCAGAAATTACGATAACCAAGATGAATATATCTCAGTTCCATACCACCAATACACGAAGAACTTTGGAAATATTTTCAAGGAACTAGGTATGAAGGTGGTATTTGAAACAAGTCATACATTACAGAAGCTTTCAGGAAATCCAAAGGACAAAGTCGAGAATTCGGAAAAGTCTGGAATTTACGAAATTAAAAGTAAGGACTGCCATGCAAAATATTATGGACAAACTAAAAGATCTATTGAAATGAGATATATGAAATACTTAGCACGCTTAAAACATGTAAGACCAGAAAAATCGGCAGTTGCTCATCATATTTTGCAACAAAACGATTCCATACACTGTATTTCATAAATATTAGTTAGACAAGTTAACAACAGGCATCTAGATGCCTACGAGAGTGTAGAAATAAGTAAACATAATATCATGAATAACGATGGTAACGATTGGAAAATTAATTTAAGATTACTAGATAAGGTAACATATTAAATTAATTTAAGACAATAATTAAGGTGCAGGTACCTAGCAGAAGTATCTATAATATAAATGAGGATAACATTGTATGTATAGTTTATTCGTCCTCTTGAAGATGATCACTTGGTGATCGAAACACGTGTCGAGGTGTTAAAATAACGGTTTGGTGTTGGGATAAAACTCCAGTGATATTCAAAGAATGAAATGTTCAAAAATTTGTTCTACAAAGAAATATAATAAAGAAATATGTCTCGTTGATTTGTTATTCGACACGAATGACAAAAAAATAGTGTTAGCAACACGTGCGAAAACAGTGTTTTTGGACTCGGAGATATTTGTCTACTCGTCCAAAAACAGTATAATCCGGACTTGTTACGTAAATTACTGGTTTTCACTTCAACTAGACCTAATATCTAAAAAATGTAAAGGTAAAAGTGGTAGGTAATGAAAATATCCACAACTTTTATACGAACCATTTTTTTACATAACTTACAATTTCACCAGAAAATTGAAAAAAACCGGCATTTTGGTTTTTGATTTTTTACTAGTACTTATTTAGTGGAAATATATTTCTTTATGTTACAGATTTTTAATTATATCCGTTTTTAAATTGGGTTTTATTTCGATTTTGAACTCAAAAAAGACGATATCTTCAATCGAACATATCCATGTGCTGGAAATAAACTTTCGAAATTATCAAAGATCTTTTCAATATCAGACATCTACCTTCATATGAAGTTAAAAATTAGCATCACTATGCGCAAAGGCCAAATGTCAAATGGCAACAAAAAACTGAAAAAGCGCGATTTGAAATATCACTCTAGAAATTATTTATTAACATTTTTTCTAACAATTCTTGAGAAATATAAAATATGCTGTTGAAATATTCAATAAAATGATTGTATAATGCGGGAATGGATTTCGAATGCTAAAAGGTTTCGGTTTATTCGTCAAATTTTAGTGAGTCATGAAATATAAAATTTCATATTGGAAAATATAGAAGTACAGTATTTACATTCGAATTTGGAAAAGTTAACTAAAATGTAAGCTATACACAAATGTTAATCAATAAAAAACTACATTGAATTTAATATTTATGAGAATTATTGATTATTATTTCAACAATATTTTCGTTCACATTCATCACAGTAATTGAAAATAGGTAATAATAATAATAATATTTATTCACGTAGGAAAGAAGAATACAGAACAATGTAATGAGAAGATAAAGGTGAATAAATGAGCACTCCATAAGTGTTTTTCACACTTGTTTCGAGAAAATACAATGCAATAAAACTTATAAATAATAAACATACTGACTGACAATTGCGGAAATATGAAAAAATCCAATGAGTATCAGTCCGAGTCTAAATTTAAAAATAAATATTTACAGATCATTCGCACACACGCATATAAATGTGTAACTATAAATTAATACAATGGTTGATGCGTGTGAGTGATATAAGATTGTTTGCATGACATTTAAATGACGCAAATGTTGTAAGCGGTGTGTTAGAAAGTATAATAAATAAATAGGGTAAATGGACAATCCTGATGTACTAATACACAGGGCTATTCAAATTCGTTTCTGTACATGGGGTTCTCGTAAACGATTAGAGATAGAGTGTCCGTTAATTTGTGGCAAAGTTGTGTGTTTTAGAGAACTATTCAATGATGTGACGAAATCGAATATAACTCTTTTGGTTCTGGAGATATACAGGAAAAACCAAAAAATCCCAAATTATTTTTTTGACTATATCTTCTTCATTCGCAGACATAATGAAAATCTGTCCATATTTTGCTATTGGTACTTGATGTGGGCTCTCAGAATATATCCATGAATCTTTTATACATGGTGTCATCTGACTTGGGCCACCCCCATCTTTGAATTTTTAAATACGGACCTGTATTTTTTGTTGTAGTTTTTGGATCGTACACGTTCACTTCATACTGAGAAATCAAATTCAATTTTATATTTCGGGATGATTCGGTAATATTCGATTATAATTTTGTGAATTTTTCCGTTTTAAATTATGGCCCTGGAAATTGGTTGACTGAGTTGAATAAAAACATTATAGCAACTTTCACGTCTCCCTATGTATCATAGAGTTTTTCGAGAGTTTTTTTTAATTCTTAGGTACCTATTCATATTTTTTCCATTGCTCTGAGCGTTTTGTACAATGAACTTCGAATCAGAAAACCTTTTATGATTATTTGAAACATATCTACATCAAAAATATATTATAGTTGTTTTAATAAGCAGAAAAAGAAATGATAGCAATAATAACATCCGAAACGAACACTATAATTTTAATGAAAATTGAAATGAAGTAATTTATATAGGTAGGTACCCAAAAAAATTATTGGCGCAATAAATGTTTGAATTGGAGTCCTTCCATTCCGAAACATTCTTAAACTCTGTTTTTCATATTATTTATTGCCCTTAATACACTTATTTGCTGCATTGTTGCGAAATAATTCAAATTCCCCAATCTCGAGTCTTCCACATTTTCTATCTCTCTGCCAGCGTAAATCCTATTTTTCAATGTCCCCCTTAGAAAATAGTCCAAAATAGTAAGATCTGGTGATCTTGCAGACCACCTTATTGTCCCATTATTTGTCTCGAAATGGAAGGACTCCAATTCGAACATTTATTGCACAATTAATTTTTTTGTGTATATTAATTACTTACTTCATTTCAATTTTCATTATAATTAATTATAGGGTTCGCTTCGGATGTTATTATTGCTACCATTTTTTTTCTGCTCATCAAAACACATATGATATATTTTTGTTGTCGATATGTTTCAGATAATCATAAAAGGTTTTCTTATTCGAAGTTCATTGTAGAAAACGCTCAGAGCAATGGAAAAAATATGAGTAGGTGCCTAAAAATAAAAAAAAAAACTCTCGAAAAACTCTACGGTATATAGGGAGACGTGAAAGTTGCTATTGTGTTTTTATTCAACTAAGTCAACCAATTTCCAGGGCCGTAATTCAAAAGGGAATAATTCACACAATTATAATCGAATATTACCGAAAAATCCCGAAATATAAAACTGAATTTGATTCCTCAGTATGAAGTGAAGTGAAGTGAACGTCTACTAGTCTAGTTCACATATACTTTTTTTGTCATATTTTTCAGTCCAGTCCAAAAATTATGAACAAGGTGTCATTCGATTCGTATTTTTGCCTAGAAAGTTTAAGGAAAAGTCCGAAAACGCGCCGATAAAAATTACAAAAGTTATAAACAATTAAGTGAAAAAAAAATGGGACTTTAGTTTTTTCTTAATATCTCGGAAAATTTTCAAAATTTTGAAAATTTGAAAGAAGATTTGAAAAAATCAATGAATTTGCGTAAAAAAAGTCGCGACTCCCGAAACTGTATCTCGATTATTTATAATTTTTACAGAGCCCTGAAAATAGAGCCAAAAGCGGGTAGTCTGGCTTCCGCGCGCCTTTCGTCACTCTGACATAAAAACAAAAAAAAATTATTTAAACATATATGTAAATATTGAGGAATGAAAAAATTCATGTAATGTTGGGATACATCAATAAAAAATAATTCGCAGTCAAAAAATGTTTATCCCAATTTTAAAGTTATTTATAAATTTGTTAATTAATAACTTTTTCTGAATTGAAAGTTGATATAAAAATCCCTATAATTATTAAACTAAAACCCTGGCATTTTTTTCCTTTGGTGAAGTTATCCTTAATAGGCAAAAAATAGATTACCGTTGCCAAAATAAAAAAATTGTTATTTTCTATTTTTATATTGACAATTGAAAATTATAATTCTATAAAAAATACATTACAAATTTTTTTCTCTAATTTTTGATTGTTTCAATGTCTCATGGCTAAAAACAAATTATTAATATTTTTTAAAAATTTTTTACAGCTATTGTTAATAAATTTATCATAAACAAATACATTGTTTATAAGCAATTCGAATTTTTTTTGCATTATGTTAATGGAAAAAAATCATGATTTTTAGAAAAAAACAAATTATTTTTTTTATTTTTTTTTCAATACTTTGTTCTATAATAAAAGTAACTTTTGATATTGTGATACCTTGATACTTGTCTTTTTCATTCGTTCCTTCACTTTTATAATTATAATAACTTTCAAACTATTGCAGTTATGATAAATATGCTTCAAGTCATTTTTGTTCACTATGAATTTATTAACAATTTGAGCCTTTTACTAAAGTTTTAGTCCTATTATTTATTTAATTATTGATCGTTATTTATTGAAAAAAGAAAAATTTTTAAGTCTTTTCAACATAAACTTCGTGTCATGTAACAATGAATCATAAGGATTTTATTACTTGCACTTTTAGTAGTTGTAGGATCATAACATTCACTTATTGTCATATTTGTATGTAGTTTAAGAAAATTAAATGAAGCAATCAGTCATTCTGTTAATTTAATTTTAATGATTTTACTCATTAACCTTCTTTAAATTTCCGATGCTCACAACTTCAGTAAAAGGCTCAAATTGTTAATAAATTCTCAATGAACAAAAAAGACTTGAAGCATATTTGCCATAACTGCAATAGTTTAAAAGTTATTATAATTATATAATTATAAAAGCGAAGGAGCGAGCAAGATATCACAATAATAAAAGTTTTATAAAAAATAGAATAAATTAAAAAAAACACATAGTTACTTTTATTATAGAACAAAGTATTGAAAAAAAAATCAGTTCATAACAATTTTTTTTAATAAACAATTAAAAAAAGAATAAAAAAAAGTTTTTCCAAAACCTTAAAGAACAATAGAATTTATGATTTGAAAAAAAAACGGTTCCTTTTTTTCAATTAACATAATGCAAAAAAAAAAATTCGAATTGCTTATAAACAATGTATTTGTTTATAATTAATTTATTAACAATAGCTGTAAAAAATTAAAGAAAAATATTAATAATTAGTTTTCAGCCATGAGACATTGAAACAATAAAAAATTTAAAAAAAATTGTAATGTATTTTTTATAAAATTATAATTTTCAATTGTTAATAAAAAAATTAAAAAAAACAATATTTTATTTTGGCAAAGGTAATCTATTTTTTTGCTTATTAAGGATAACTTCAACAAAGGAAAAAATGCCAGGGTTTTAGTTTAATAATTATAGGGATTTTTATATTAACTTTCAATTCAGAAAAAGTTATTAATTAACAAATTTATAATTGACGTTAAAATTGGGATGCACATTTTTTGACTGCGGATTATTGTTTATTCATACATGAGTGTTTTCATTCCTTAATATTTACATTTAATATGTTTAAATATTTTTTTTTGTTTTTGTGTCAGAGTGACGAAAGGCGCGCGGAAGCCAGACTACCTGCTTTTGGCTCTATTTTCAGGGCTCTGTGAAAATTATTCATAATCGAGATACAGTTTCGGGAGTCGAGACTTTTTTTACGCAATTTCATTGACCCTGAAAAAGTCACCAAAAAGAGCTAAATCGAGTACATGTGAACCAGACTATACGATTCAAAAACTACAACAGAAAATACAGGTCCGTATTTAAAAATTCAAAGATGGGGGTGGCCCAAGTCAGATGACACCCTGTATAAAAGATTCATGGATATATTCTGATAGCCCACATCAAGTGCCAATAGCAAAATGTGGACAGATTTTCAATATGTCTGCGAATAAAGAAGATATAGTCAAAAAAATAATTTGGGATTTTTTGGTTTTTCCTGTATATCTCCAGAACCAAAAGAGCTATATTCGATTTCTTCACATCATTGAATAGGTCTCTAAAATATGCAACTTTGCCACAATTTAACCGACACTCTATCTCTTATCGTTTACGAGATCCTCATGTACAGGAAACAAATTTGAATAGCCCTGTATAATATGAGGTTCTATTGTAAAGTAATAACAATTTTGTTCTTTCACAAATTTTTTACATTGATAAAAACTGTATTTCAAATATTTTTTTGTCAACAAAATCAGAAATCATTTGTCTTGGTGGTCTGTATATAAATTGTCTCAATGACTTTTTGAAGTGGTGAAATATATTAATATTTTTTATTGTATTGGGAAGAGTATTGAATAATTTTGGAGCCAGGTAAGTATATGTATGCTGCAAAAGTGATTTTTGTGTTAATGGAATTACATAATGATTTTTTTCGGGTGTTGTAATTGTGTGACGGTAAGAGATAACTTTTCTTCTTGTGGTACGTTAAGATTACATTGAAATAAAAGAGTTGGCGAATGTTGAAAACACCGGTTACAGAAAGCAAATTGTCTGTAGGAAAGCGTGTAGGTAATAAAAATATTTATTAATTCAATGAGAACTACTTCATGAGTTTTATTACGTATAGTAATTTGAAATAATTTTTGTTTTACTTTTTGAAGATAATATTATTTGAATTTTGAAGTTCTGGAGTTTACCTTTATTATGAATGAACTCATGTTACAAACATTCGAAAAATATAGAAAAATACGATTTTGGTTATGAACGTAGTGGAATCTAATTTAGGATAACACTATAAAAGCAAATATTTGGTGATAAATGGGAAATTGCTTCAAGAAATGAAGTTGTTCATGAATAAAGTAGAGTGAATTATGTAAAATATATAACCGATTTCAATCCTTATTTAATAATTACATCTTCACTATCTGTTATAATAAAAACTGATAAAAGAATGAAAACAATTGTGGAGTAGATAATACAGTAAAAATAACAGACATCACTATTATAATCAAACTAAAATTGTGAATAGAAACTAGAACTACTCTAAGTAGAATTCTTTGATGATAATAATCTTACCAATCAATGGAGTTCTTTCATTAAATTTTCCACTTGGACAAGGATTTACCAACCACGCCATTTTCCGTCAAGTTTCCAACGAAGAACGATAACAGATGAACCACATAGATGAACTATTTGCAACAACAAATTTCAACTGACCTAAGGTCCTGCGCAAATTCAGGTACTGGATAAGAAACATTTAGATAAGAAACCTATGGTCCCTGCCTGTTATCCTCTTGAGTACTTGCATAGAGATGAAATTTAACAATAATAGAATGGAACTAATCTCAATGAATAATTTCATGAAGTAACTTTTCTCATTACTGATTATAAATTTGTGTGGATTTGGTTATCCCATACTTTCACTCAATTTTATAGATAATGGCATATGAAATTCCGAGAACAGGATCGTAACACTTGTTACGAGCACTTATCCATTTGTAGTGAATGGCTCGTAATGTAACCCCGTTATGAGAAGTTGAAACGGAATACTTTTGTATTTTATCTATACCACTATGACACCTATGACCGTACGGGCCAAACTACAATTTGTCAAGAAATTTGTAACGAAGCTACAAAAAAACTGATATACAGGTTGCCATATTTGGCAAAACTGAGCCAAAATTAAAGTTTCAATATTGCATATTTTTAAATATTAATCAATAATTATTATTTAATAAATACCATAAATGAACTTCCTACTCTTCAAATATTTTTTAACATTTACTCGACTTTTTACGCTGACTGTATATTTTTTCGGAAATGCAATGAAATGAATTCGTGTTGATGGTTGAAAAATTCACTTTGCATGCAAAGTTTTGAATGTTCAATAACTTTCTCCTTTTACAAAAGTGCAACACGAAATCATTTTGTATCTACATGTTCGGACACAGTGTCAAATTGCAAATTTTGCATGACTACACATAAGACGGTCCATACAACCACCTGATACTGAATCTGACAACCTTAGAAATTAAAAAATAATGTAAAGATAAAAGGTAGAGTATATGATTGATGAAACTAATGATCATTTTGAACGTGTTATCGATCAAAAATAATTTCTTTTCAAAATTTTCACACCTTTTAATTTTTATATTGAATCTGGTTATTAAATGAGTTTCGTCAACGTATTAGTATATTATGCAACGATCATGTAATGATGGTTATTAAGACACGAGCATTAACCGGTATATGCGAGTGTATTAATAACCATTACATGAGAGTTGCATACGCTATTTTTTCTAAACCCGATAAATAATGAAAAACTATAAATATTATATTTGTATTGAACACATTTACAGTAATTAACTCATATTTTTTTAAAAAAACAGAAACTTAATGGTATTATCATGGATATATGAAAACTATAAAGATTCTAATTATATTTATATTGAATATAACAACTGTAATTAATCTGATCTTTTAAAAATATCGGAGTCGATGGTATTCCTTCTATATCGCTGTTTTTCAGACATTTTGATAATATAGGTAGGTGATATGAAAACTGATTTTGACAAATAAAGCAATTAGTTACTTAGGTTAGAATCTAGGACAAACAAAGGAACAGGATTCTTGATTGAAAAATTATGGGTTTCTATTGGTTGATAATCTATATCGTTATGAAAAATCTGTATCATAATGGATATCATTATGAAACGGATTATGGTCATATAAGTGTATTGTTAGAGTACGGGTGTAGAAAAACATTGTTTAAATACTAATGTGCATCTATTTTATCAGAAAATTTTGTTGCGCAAATAAATGTTCAATGCCAATACTCCCAACTCAACTGTTTATAAGTTCATCCTTCCGAATCATGTTAAATAAGTAGCTGACAAAAATGTTTCTACATTATATTAGATTTATCCTCAGCCTTAATCTATGTTTTTGTAGGAAGTGGATAATAGGAAGTGGATAATAATAATTCAAAAATAAACTCCAAAATAACCCCAAAAAATATTGTTGGAGTCTTTGTTGAATTGAACTCAACATTTTCTAAAATTCCGAGTTTGAACTCGAATTTTTTTTTCAAGAAAATTTATAGCACTTCTACACGTTTGTACATTCACTTCAATCTTTAAATGGTTTGACAATTTCACTGATGATAAATCTTGAAGAATAACTCAAAAGTAGTAGAATGATTATTATACAAGGGCTGTTCAAAAAACAATATCAAATATTTACAAATCTCCTACTATTTTTGACATTCATATTTCTCAAGTTCTTTGTAGTGTATCCTCGCAGCTTTGATGACCAACAAACCCCTGAGCGAAAAAGTGATTTTGGAGTTTCAGTACAGTTCTTGGTTTCAATATTTATGTGAGGCCGTCTTTTCTCAAAATATCTCAATATTATTGTGATCGAAAAAACCGATTGAAAAAATTTCCAGGACCATCTGACTGTGAGAAAGATGATACAAAAATACCAGAGTCTTATCGATATACTGATTTGGATTTTTGTATATCTCAGAGATGGTAACTGCGCTTTTTATTAATAACTCATATTTGAATTTTATATGTATGTTTGTAAGTGTGTGTGTGTGTGTGTGGTACACACGTTCAGTTTGGACGACAATGCATGATTAGCCAAGTGATGTAATTGTATCTCCAATATGGCGGGACACCCAAGATGGCAAACTAGTCATTTTCTTACAAACACACAATACAGGTATCGAATGAAAGGGTTACCTACTTGTAAATAATTCGACAAATGAAATGATCTGACTGACTCGTTTATGCACTCCCATGATATGAGTATAATATGCAAGGGTGTGTTGAGCAGAATACAAAAAGTAAATTTCAAAATGGCAGATAACCAGATGGCCGTCATACTAATTTTGAAGATTGTGGTGCCAGAACAAATGTTGTAGAAATCGACTTCGCAACAATGTTGCATGGAATGAAGTGAATAGACTAAGGAACATATCCAGCAATAATTGAAAAATTAATATAGTGAAAAAATGAAGAAGTTAATTGAAAAAAAGTTATTTACTACTTTGAAAAAAATGTATTTGAATGAGACCCATCAGTTAATCCCATTATACAATTGATATGATATAAAAAGCATGTCGCAGGATTTATCTGTGCACATAAATAATGATACAATACGTATGCCTTAACCAATTTATCATACAATACGTATCTTGATTTTGACAGGTTATTCTAAAAAATCATATTTTTTATAAAATAGGCAAGTCCCATGACAGAGTTTTATATCATATGAATTGTGTGATGTGATAAATTCATAGGTTTGATTTAAAATTGGTTTTATTTTTTAGAGCATGTAAGTAAAAACTTGTTTTTGAAAATGGTTTCTACTTTTAGTTCATTCACAATAAGAACATCGACTTTCAGCTCCGGAACGTACTTATGTAGCTGAAACGATACTTGTCGATAGCTTGTCGACGACTTTATTTCAGTCGAATGCTTTTTACCTAGTGTGCGACCGAAAGTTCGGTTTTGGCCGAGTTTCGGAAAAAAAAACGGATTTTGGTTTAGTTTCGGTTTCGGCGAAAAACCTGCCGAAACTACGACCGACACTGAAACTGCATTCGGGAGTTCCCGCGCTGTGATCGGTCATGTTCGGCGCGTTGAAATTTATATAATCGATGAAGACATTTGCCGCTTCAACGAGCCTAATCATGTCGTGACTATTGTGATATTAGGTATAAGTAATTTTATGTTTAATATTTTTGAAAACACATCAATAATATTCAAAAGAAGAATCTACACCTACTCAAATGAACACCTCACCTATTTTAAGTATTTTTAAGGTGCAATTAATATTTTTATGAATAAGGGTTTATTATGTTGATTATCAATAAGTAAAAATGTCGAAGAGTGCACAACGTTGTGGTTTAAAGATAAAAAAATAAAGACTGACTGATTATAATAACGTTGTCTTCTTTTTCCCTCAAAACATAATCCTTGTAAGGAAGTTTCGGTATGCAGTTTTCACATCAAATTTTCCTCTAATGCCATTATTATCAGTATGTTTTAGAATACCCAATTCATAGACAAGTCACCAATTTAGTAGACTCACCAGTTTAGGCTGGCACTTGAATTAAACTAACGCTAAGGATCTCAAATATAAGTATAAAATATTTATTTGAATAGAACTAGCCGATACTTGATGAAAATCCACATTAAAACTAATTAAACAGTTTATTGTATGATTTTTACTATAAAGGGTTTTACAAATACTGCCACACAAATATTTTATACTGTAACATATTACCTACTTGTATGCCTACTTTCTAATGAATGAATCTACCTGATAAGGTCAGGTATGAATTCTTTAACTATATGAATAAATTAAATTTTGGAGCTATTGTAGAGCGAAACAAGTGTCGCGGTTTTTGTAAAATCCTTGATAGTGAAAATCATATAACAAACTGTATTAATTAGTTTTTTTTATGAAATTTTGAACAAATGAACCTAACTTGGTTGGCGAATCGCGCGTCGAGAGACAGTATTTTTGTTCTAGTGTGGGAAAAGTGTTTTCTCTTTAAGTCGTTACATTCTGGTCGACTAGTAATAACTGAGGGAAAATTTTTACGAGGTCCAGAAAAAAACTATTGATAAAAATTAAGTGTATTATTTTATGTTTTATGTATTGTTATGTTTTATGTATTATTTTGGTTTCAAATCAAATTCTGAATCATAAAACACAAGACCAACAACTAATGTGAGAAATTACACTGACGGTCTTGAGCCAGTTTTTTATAGTTTGGTTCTCGAGTGGAACAGCAAATTCAAGTGTGTTTTCTAGGTGGTTTTCTAGGTTTAATCTCGAACAATATATGTTTTTAATAAAATTCAATTTTAAGAAAGATATTTCACATACGTATGTTGAGCCAAACATAGTAGCCAAATTTATAACTACTTTCTTGCAATTTTCATATTTGGTCTAAAATTCTATAGTGGATACCGTTTTATATATTTGCAAAGACATATTTTTGCCAATCAATTATCTATATTTGAAGTGATGCCTTTGGCAGGCAATCTGTCCATTCTGCTCCTACATCAACTTCAGATGACGATTGTAGAAACGGAGATACCTTGCCCATCTCTGCAAAGTCTTGGAATCTTATAGCAAATTATTTTCTAAGATCGGCCAGAAATGTTACAAAGACTGCAATATCTTCTTCAGAGTTTTTTATATTAAAGAATATTTCTCAAATATATCCAGCTTGCGACGAAAAGCAGACTCGTTTTTTATCGTTTATTAACCATTTCCTTGTGATTCTATGTTGAGCGCATTTGAATATTTCAAAATATCTTTCAAAAAAGCCACGACCAGCATATTACGTTTGTTTGTGCCAACGAACAGTTTGTCGTGTTGCAGTTAAGTCAGAATACGCTGTCAGAAAGAAATTCCTTAAAAAGTGCCGTGACTACTAATAACATACATTTTTTCACCATCTCCGAATCTGAAAATGGTTTCAGCTGTTTATTAAGCGTGCAGCACACTCGTAGCGCTGCTTCTGTGGATTTTTCTTGCTCGCTTATGCAACGAACTAGTAATTTTGTGCTTTTTTTTGTGAGAACTGAGATTGAAGTTTTTCTTCACGAGCCTTACTTCAAATTACCACTCTTAATAATAGCGACAGTTTTATTGCATATAAAGCACACAGGAACCGCTTGAGAGTAGGAGATTTGAGCCGGTTCTAAGCCTCCCCCCACCACTATGACGTATTAATTGCTTTTTTATTGGTTGTTGTTTGGTGAAGTCACTGTGATGTGACCTTGAAGGGTGTGGTGTATGGATTGTTCAGAAATTTTTTCCCGGTTCTAATCCTCCCCCCCACCAATATGACGTGTTATTTGCTTTTTTTTGTTGTGCAGTGAAGTCAAGGCGTTGTGACCTTGAAGTGTCTGGTGCATGGATCGTTCAGATTTTTTTTTTTCATATGAGATTTTGTGTGTGTATGTGTGTGTGTGTGTGTGTAAGAGAATGCACGGTACAGGGTTTCATCATGTGCTTGTTTGTCTATGTACAAACATACGTCTGCATACTTCGAAGATCCTCCAAGTAATGAATGCTCCATCGGTGTGAGGGCACCAAGTTAGTAGTGGAGTGACGTCACAGCAATAACCGTTCAACGGCTAGAGAGCGACATGTTCACTCCACGACGTGTGGCAGAGTAATGCGTATTCATCGGTCTGCTCTCACCTCCCTCGATGTAGTGAAGGATGTGACGTAACGCCCCAGACTCGCCATCAATGGTGACACGCAGGCGGGCGAGGACTGTGCTAACGTCTGTCTTCTCCGAGAGCGCAACGACAATTGCTTGTTCGGCTATCGCTCTCGAAGCAGTGAATGATGTGACGTAACGCATCACCCTACCCTCGCTATTGATGGTGACACGCAGGCGGGCGAGGACTGTGCAAACGTCTGCCCTCTCCGAGAGCGCAACGATCACTGCTTGCTCGTGCCGGCAACTGTTATCGCATCAAATTGGGAGATGGGCTTGGCTGTGACGTCAGGCATCTCTAGTGGATAGCAACTAGCAATGTGAACCTTTCACGGTTTCATGGTGGGGGTGACTCGCACTGTTTAATATAAAAGAAATGCTTGGCACACTATGAAATCAGTAGACGAATATATCTGCAGCAGTTAGCAATTGGTAGAGTGTTATTCAGTTCGTAATAGAAGGAAGACGGTGAGTGTATTTGTCTGTTGGAAATTGTTTATATTTTCATATATATTATCATCATGTCCGTTTCAAAAGTAGACTTGAATAAAATTAATAATTTGATTGTACAGGAGGTTGAAATACTAGAGCAAAAGGCCTTATCATCATTGCCAATTGATGAAGTGTACATAATTAAAAATATGTCAACTTATTCTACACGATTTGGTAAATCAATTTTATTAACTTTGCAAGATGTGAGCAATGATAAATTATTTAAAACATGGCTACCAAAACGTATTTCGTTGCAATTCAGTGATGACGATATATCTTGTATCAACTCATCAGGTGGTAAATATACGATGGTGTATTTAGGACAGAGCCAACAAAGTTTTGCTGGCATGAAAACGCGATCTCTAGTTAAATTCAATATGATTGAATAATAATTGTAATAATTTATAGCGAATTTCTTTAGGTCATAGCTTACAAAGTTTTTTGGTGTGAAAACGCTAACTCTAGTCAAATTCAATATGATTGAATAATAATAGTAATTATAATGAATTTCTTATTGTTTCATTAATATTCATATATTAGATGATAATTATATGGAAATATAAACATTACTAACTTAGTTGAATACACCCACTTTGTAACTACAAGTAAAATGGGAATGTGAGTATTATATCACTGAAAAATTGGAGGTTGCTTATTGTTTTTTTTTATTCGATTTCAGTTCCACCATTTAAAGATGTGGATGCAGTACGCAAGTCAAGATTGGGTCGATGTTGTAGATCTCAAATCATCGGTTCAACATTTGTCGTCTAAATTGAAGGTGTTGGGTGATGGAGCCGAACATGCAAGCAATTATGATATGAGTGTATGCTATGATGAAAAACAAATCGAATTATGCCTTCGTGATGCTGAGAACTATTGGAGTGGTGCAGAAGTTTGTAACAAATTTTTGGATAATGAATTGGAATTGTGGCAACTTTGTGAGGTTATGATTGAACTGAACCTAAGAAGATTCCTGTATAGCCTCCAACCATACTTGCCAGAATGGATTATTCATCACTTTGAATTGAATGATGAAAATCGAGAGGAAATTGAAGATGGTCGCGAAAATGATGATTATGAGGAAGAAGTTATTTTAGATAGTCTGTATGTTCCTGTAAATCATAAATAATGTCAAATAAAAAACTTTGTATTATTTTCATGTTTTATTTATTTAAATCTCATGAAATACAATAGAAAATGATTACAAAACAATAAATATGATATAAAATACAATACGTGATATAAGTCAGTTACAAATAAAAAAAAGATCATAAAACAGTTTATGATAGAGTGAAAAAAAGTGTCAATATCTGCTATGAACTGAACCATCCAATGCATTGTATGTTAAAACTGTATCATGCAAAATTAATGCATATACTTTAGTGTTGTCTGGAAACTTGGTCTTCCTCGTCTCAAACTCAATCTTTATATCAATAGTTGATGATTTTGTTGCATTCGGTTGATGGGAACAATCGATGACGAATAGTGGATTCTCTCTAAATTGCCCAATGTCCATCAGAGGTTCACTCATATCTTTATCATAATAACTTCGCTGGAAACTCTCAAAAGCATAATAAGCAGGAGCATCAAGTTTTTTATCGAAATTCAAATTCCAACGCTCATATGGATAAACTTCAGAATTCAAGTATACTCGAATACTATTGATATCAGCAGTTGTGAATTTTGTAATATCCTGTGTTCTATCTTCAGATGTGGTAGTACTTTGGAATGCGATGATGACAAAACGAGGAGTTTCCAATGCATTAGTTGTTTTGATGGCCCATATGTCTGAAGAAGTCCCACGTAATGATGGTAGTTCATAGAGGTCCCACATACGATATGCCAATTTGATTTTGGCATTCAGACCGCTTTTGTTTATTCTACTCAAAAGTTTGAGCTTGTGTTTATCATCTGGTACAATATGTCTTATTTTCCATTCGATTTTATTTATTTCCAAATCAGCATCAACCTCACCTATATACGAGTTTTTGAATGATCGAGCGATAATCAAAATCAATTCCTGTTTGGCATTCAAGATACTTTTGTTGTAATCTTCAGCAAAACCCATCAAATATTTCAGTGGTAGTTTTCCACTAAAAACATGACTGCTTGTATCCAAGATATCTTGCTTCAATTGTGAAAGTCCCCAACCATATGTCAATAATGTGTTAGCATGAGATTGTCCAAATGATATCATGGTTTTCATTGTAGATGTTATCCCAGGTTTTCTAACAACAGCCACTTGTTCACCACCCTTTTCATAACGAATTTCGTCAAAGAGAAATGCAATTGCATTATTCGAGAGATAGCATGTTTTCGCTACATCTTTGGGGGTGAATTTACCTTCTATGTAAATGAAGCTGTCGGCAATATCTAGTATAACATCTTGATTATTGATTGCAATTCTGATTTCATCCGAATTCCTGAATAGCGGTGATCCATAGGGCTTATATGTGTGCTCATGTAAACTTATGAGAGAATGATCGAGCACTGGTTCATTGAATATATTCAACTTTTCACTGTTTGTTTCGAGCACCATTGTTATTTTCTCACTTTCAATCCAATCGATTTCAAAAATTTAAGATCACTCACAGACAGAGCGTTATGTGCTAACTGTTTAGCATACACTTGTGGAATGAGCTTCTTTTTATGCACACTTTTCTTTTTATGCACACCTTTCTTTTTAATAGTACAACTCGTTTGGGATTGTTCAATGCGATTTTGTCTATTGTAAATGAAACCCATAACAACAGTTATTCGATTTTCTTCAATTCCAAAATAATGAAAATCTCTTCTTCACTTCCAAAATCGATAAGGTTATTTTTTTCATCCAAAATACGCACTGTAATGTTGTGAATCAATTGACGACCTTCTGGACTGACAGGCATATATATAATACTGTGTGGTTCTTTAGTAAGATTGTAGCCAGGTTCAACATCAATATCGAATGAGAAAAGAATGTGAGATTATTCACCATTTATATATGAACCAGATATTATATTGCAATCTAAGCGGATAAGTCTCACAGTTGTAATGTTTATTGGTAATGATGATTCATGTATCTGATTTGGTGGAAATATTCCATGAGCGAACCCCATCATTTCTGCTATAGAATTTGGATGTGTCAGATCAATTTCATATTTGGATCGCATTTCACATTTGAATGTATTATTATTGGCGTGTAGATAGAAAATATCATCTGCAACGACATCATTTGGTTTTTTATCATGAAACAATCTGAACATGATATGTTTCTGTATGACGGCATTGATCTCTTCTATTTCGTAAGCACCACATGGAATTTCAATTGTCAACTTTTGGGATATCGATGAGTTGTCATTACTGATTCTAAAACTAACTAAGTTATTAGCTTCAGTTATATTATTGATTGTATTGCATCCATAGAATCCCAAAAGTCCTAATCCATAACGACTGTTCCTATCCAATTCAATTGGTGGAAAAAAATCCGCACTCAAGACACTTGTCCCGACAGCTTGTAGCTCGAACTTTCGTGACATGACTGATGAATATTTTGAAACACATTTCAATTTATTATTGTACACAGCAACAGCACATTTGAGACAATTTACACTTTTTGGAAGGTGTTGTATTGTAATAAGTATCATTTTTATTGATACCAATATTCACATCCTCTATATTACAAATACAACACATTGATTTTCGAGGTATAGGACCATCATTAACATCCGAATCTGAATTTTGATCGTGGTGGTGCTCATAACAATATCTATGTTTCATTATATCGATGTCATCTTGCAGATGCTTAGGCAACTTTTCCCAAACATATGCAATCTCATGTGCAACACATGCAAGTATCACTTCCTTAGGCATATTTGCAAGCATCACTTTATCCATTTTTTTCAAGGTACCATATTTTGAAAACATTCTAAGTGAAAACCCCATTCCCTTGATAGCCTCCCGATCCAGTTTTGGTGTTGAATCCATTTTTATTTGGAAAATTATTTAGAGAGAAACTGCAAGCACAAGTGACCACAGAGAACTGTATTAAATTTCTGTTGTCGATCATAGTTATATTTGATTTTTACATTCGAACATTTTCGAAAGAATCGAGTCAATTCCAATGGTGGGGGTAGATCTCCAAAACTATCGAAATATGTGACTTCTTTCCCACATTTTTTATATGCCACCCAATGTGTTCCTGGTCCACTTATTCCATCTAAATTAACAATAGCTGTCTCGTTTTGTTTTGGACCTGAAGATGGTAATCTATCACGCATAAAAACACCACGAAAATGTGGAATTTTCATTTTTTGTGCATAATAACTGAGATCGAGATCAGTAAGAGGCCTCTGAGGTAGGGGTTCAATCAGTTTTTTGTTTTGTTTGTGGCTTTGTATGGTTTTAAATATAGTCCTAAACCTTTACGGTATGGTTTGAGATATATTCCACTTCCGTGTTTGCCTAATGCTACAGCCTCCATGGTTTTATTGTGACGATTGGCTTCCATTAAAGCCGCTCTGCTGGCTTTTGCCGAATTCACGGCCTTGGTAATACCAGCAGCGGCTCCCGCCAAACTTCCTAGTGCGGATAGTCCAGCAAAAATTGGTATCAATGGTAAAAGTCCACCGATCTTGGGAACAGGAATTATGCGTGGTGTGCGGATTTTCTTCTTTCCACCGGCAGCTTTAAGGTATTTACGTGCCGCCTGCAATGCCACAGTGATAGCTTTTTTGCTATTATTCGTCACAAATTGATTCCCACCTGCTTTCTTCAATACATTTCGCACTTTATGGACTATCCCAGCACCAAATGCAACTTTTTTAATATTATTTTTCTTCGATTGTTTCCTCTTACATTTTTTCTTATTGGTACTACAACCCATGCCCATATATCTTTTCGCTTTCATAATGTTGGTGACAAGTAATGCAGCTGCTCTTTCCCCAATACTCGCGTCCTTTGATTTAACCCTATCCCAAGCGCTGTATTCAAGTTCTTTGTCGGCTAAATGTCTTGCTGCAAGATCAGATGGATGCTTAGAATATTGAATATCGTGTTTTTTGCATTCAATATCTAATTTATTGATTCCAGGATCGTTACGAGCTAAACGTTGTTTCAATTTTGTACCCGGTCCACAGTATTGATATCCTCCAGGTAGATGTAATTCGAAAGGAAGTTTGTTTATTAAATCATTAACAAAACCACAACCTCTTTTAATTTTACGATCACTTTCAATACGTCCGTATCGTTTGATGGTACACATTGAAATGAATAAGCTAATAACATTTATATAGTCTCCAACCACGGCACGATGCGCATTGTAAAACAGAAAGAAAAGTTTGCTGTAGATAATCTAGATGAGAAATTTGGGTGTGGATTGAATGGACAAAGAGTATTCAGACATGGTCCACTACTTCCATCATCAGTTCGAGGACTCATTATAGGACCTTCAAATTGTGGAAAGACGAATGCAATGATATCACTATTAACACATCCACAAGGATTGAGATTTAGAAATGTGTATCTCTATTCGAAGTCACTCAATCAACCTAAATATCAGTACTTGCGAAGTGTTTTGGAACCTATAAAAGGATTAGGTTTTTATACATTCAGCAATAATGCAGAAATAGTGGAACCCTCCGACGCTAAGCCTAATTCTGTTTTCATTTTCGATGATGTGATATGTGAAAAGCAAGATATTATTAGATCATATTTCTGTATGGGACGTCATAAGGATGTTGATTGTTTTTATCTAGCACAGACATATTCACGGGTACCCAAACAGTTAGTGCGTGACAATACCAATTTCATTATAATGTTCAAACAAGATGAGACGAATTTACATCACATTTATTCAGATCATGTTTCACCCGATGTAACATTCAAACAATTCCAATTGATGTGTGTTAAATGCTGGGAGGATCAATATGGATTTCTAGTAATTGATAAGGATAGAAAAATAGATGAAGGTAGATATCGCAAAGGATTCGATAGTTTTATATACCCATGATCTTGTTTTTGAAACTTATTCGATCACTGAATATTGTAGAGGTCACTTCATTAACGAATTGAGCTATAATTTAAAAAGGGCATTATGAATACAAAAAACGATTCTGAACATAAAAACAATGAAATGAATTTGAAACGTCAACTAGTAGAGACAACAGAAGCTGTCAGACAGAAATTCAACTCTATCAAGAATGATAATATTGAAAATCGTTCGACACTTGAAAGATTGTATGAGCCCATAATGAAACCATTGAATGTTTTATCATCAAACGCTACTTCTAAATCAGCAGTGTTATCACCAAATCGTGGATCTGTTCAATCTACTTCAAATTATCCCATGAGTACTCCAATAAGAAGAAAACAATCTTTTGATGGTGTATCATCTGTGAATAGTGACACGAGCACACTTCAAGACGATATGAGAACAACTCTATTCGAAACACCATCATCGTCCCACATCGATTCCTCGGATCCTGACATCTCACCTGTTATGAATGAAAGTGGTGAAGATGTTTTGATGAAACATTTGAATAATGTAAAATCTAGAAATCCAGCATATGATGGAACATTTGGCGTACGTATGGATCCAATTACACAAAAGCTGAAAATGGGAAGTCTAGTGGTACATTTCAAAGATGGAAACATTTCATTTTGGGATGCTAATAAAGTGAAAAAATATGAATGCGCAGGTAGTCCAGAATTATATGATATGATCTTTTTGAAGAATCCACAAGATGTTGATAATGAAGAAACTCGTCAAGTATATTCCAAAATATTGAAAATAACGAATGCTCCATATAAACAATATCATCTGAAGAATGGTTTTAAAAATACAAATTCTAAAAAATTTCGTGAAGTCATCAAACCACTATTAGACTCACGACAATATCCAATTAGGAGTAGAAGTAAAATTGGTGGAGCACTCAAACGAGTGAAAATGGAGAAAACATATAATTCTAAACCTGCGAATTATGTGTACTGGAATTCACCGAAAGAGTTAGTTGCTCGCCTACGACTATTGGTAGCATCAAAGTCAGCTGGACATACCGGACATGATAATGAAATAATTTCAATAATTGAAGAATTACGTGAAGAAGGTATAATATATTAATATATATCCACAAGTAATGATCACTGTCACATCATCATTCAATGCAGTAACATTATCACTTTTTTTCTCTTTAATCATATTGAAATAGAATGACTAATGAAGTAAGTGATATCAAACGACAAGTTGTTAATGAATTACATAGACCTGCAAGACGTAATTTTCGTAGAAGAATAACTACCATCAAAGGTTTTGCAGATCTATGGCAAATAGATCTAGCTGAACTACAACCTTATGCAAAAAGTAATGAAGGATACCGATATATACTTATAGTAATTGATTGTTACTCAAAATATCTATGGACTGTGCCAGTTAAAGATAAAACAGGTAGTACAATAACTAATGCAATGAAATATGTACTGAAGAAAGCCAAATTTTTCCCTAAACATATACAAAGCGATCAAGGGAAAGAATTTTTTAATAGAAGCTTCTCATCTCTCATGCGAGAATATAATATCAATCATTATTCAACATTCAGCACAAAGAAGGCAGCTATAGCAGAAAGAGTTATTCGTACAATAAAGGCATGGCTCTACAAGGAATTTTCGATGAGAGGTCACCACAAATGGCTTGATATTCTTCCAATTATAACTAGTAGATATAATAATAATGTTCATCGTACAATAGGTATGGCACCCATCAATGTTGATTCAACAACAAAATTGAAATTCAAGGGTATCAATGGAATTGGAGGAAGACAAAGTAAACCCAAATTCCAATTGAATGATATTGTACGTATAAGTAAATACAAAAATATTTTTGAAAAGTCTTACACTGCGAATTTTACCACGGAGCTATTCAAGATTGTTAAAATTAATAAAACCATCCCAACGACTTATAATCTTGAAGATATGAATGAACAGCCGATTAGAGGATGTTTTTACGAAGAAGAGTTATTACGAACCGAGAATCCTGACGTATATCTGATTGAGAAGGTGTTGAAGAGAAGAAAAAATAAAGTATATGTAAAGTGGTTAGGTCTTCCTAGCGAACAAAATTCTTGGATTGATGAATCAAATATGGTTTAAATGTATCTAATAGTGACTTTTATGAATAAAGTAATATTAAAGTTCATTATTGTTTTCATTTCAATTATAAGTATGTGAATTGAAAAATATTGCAGCGGTAAACATTGCCCCAGCCATTCGCAATGTTCTGTGTATACCAAACCAAATTAATTGTATACTCCATTCCCGCTTATATTTTTCAACTCACGATATTGAAAACACATTATCATTCCCAAAACTAATCGCCGTCACTTTGAAATGCAGTATCCAACTCTTTTTGCCAATTATCTCTCACTGATAATGCCGTCTCATAAAGCTTAGTCGACTCCTCAAGCTCAGCCTGAGCTTGCATTCTCGAACGTTGATGGAATTGCTTATCTTTACCTATTTTTGAACGGAGTTCATCAGCATCTTTAGACATTCTAGCCAATTCAACCTTCGCTAATGCAATCTTGGCATCTAATGCTTCAAGAGTTTCATTATTAGCATTAATAGCTCGCTCAATCTTTTCAAGTTCAGCAATAGTCATCTGTGCCTTTACAAGACGGTATTTTGCTTTCCTTTTCATTTCCCCAAACCGATGGAGGGGACTGAAAGAAGATAGCGGTTCAGCTTTCAAATCACTCCTCATTTCTTTAGGAGTACCTTTTGGCTTCCTCTTCGATCTGTCACTTTTCGTTGCGGGTTTTTTCTGTCGCACAACACTTTTGGATTCTTTCTTTTCTTTAAAGTCAGTGACAATCGATGAAGATGCCTTAGTAACCTTCCTCTTGATTGTTCTAGATTTCTTATCAACACCAAGAGGAAGGGTAGATGAAGAGTGTTTGAGTGATGATAATTGCGAAACGATCGGATTTTCAATAATAATTTGCTCATTTGGTTCTGGCACATCTGCAAAGTTAACGAAGTCGTTAATATCAAAATCATTTATCGAATCTTGACTCGATAAATGTAATACTGGAATATTTTCAAAATCAGTCTGATCGATATCAACAAGTGGTGAACCATCTTCAGCAATCAATAGCGGCATAGAGCTCATGATTATTAAGGTCTGAGGAATGATATGTGATAGCAATAGAATGTGGATAGAAAAGGTGATGATGCTACTGAGACCTCACCATTTATAGAAGAAAATAAACTAGCGCATGCGCTCTTTCATCAACTGGCACATGCGCTCTCTCACTGAACTATTCACGCATGTAACAATCTTTGTCATTTAAGAGGAAAACTTTGTGTTGCATGCATGTATTTTTAAATGTTAGAAAATAATACAAATAAATTCAAAATATATATATATATATATATATATATTTATTAATAATAGAGGACAATAACGATAATAAAAAATATAAAATGAAAAATGTTAATATGTCTCTGTGGATGTGGAACGTTCTTTGACTCTATTCCTCAATAGTTGTTGCTCGTGCGTCAAACACCAACATTGAAAAAAATGGATTCTCCTATTGGGGTAGAGTTGACCAACCTTCTCACACAGATCCCAAGTACTTCTACATGCATTGCATACATGATTCCAACAATTCATGGAATATGTATCACAACGCAAACAACGTTGCAGTGGAGTTGGAACGGCAGCACAGGTACCGCAAATATTTCTACAGATACCTATATTGTTAAATATTATAGGTTCGGAACACTTCAGACACTGTAACTGTTGTTGACGATAATCCGATTCTGTTCGCTTCGGTGGATGAGAAGGAGGCGATAGTTGAATCCGCAACACGCAATCACTACACATACCAGTACATGGATTGATTGAATCCTTAGGTCTACTTATTTGACAAAAGTAGCACACAATAGCCCCTGCAATCATCATTGGGTAGACACACACTTTTGGTTTTTCATTCCACTCTTTTGGAAACGGCATTTTACTAATTCGATTAGAAATATTAAGAGATGACTTACAGAAACTCTGAATGCTCTCTCCTACACCTACGATCTCTATTTATACAAATCAACATCATGTGAAAGTATAGTGGGATAACTTCTCCTACTATTCCACTCTAAACGAGTCAAGTGGGAGTCGCATCACCTCCTATATAAGTCGACTTGCAAACCTAGAGTTCATTCATTCACTCTCTACAACTGTGAGCAAACAACAACAAGATGAATTCTGCAAAAATAAATGCTGCATTAAATAGAATATCTGCTGTTGATGAAAACAATTGGATAGACGAATCAGATGATGAGGATGTCAATGTTCCGCTAGAGGAAGTGATAGTTGAAGCAGAAGATGTTGGAGTCGATGAAGATGAGATAGACGAAGTTGAAAACGAGGCCAACCAAAGCGACGAAGATGATGACGTGATGGAGTTTGAGAGGGTCATGGATGAAGAAGGAGATGATGAAGGGATAGAAGCTGACACAACTGAAGGCGATGGTGCTTTGAGGATCGGTATGCGAACGCTCAATGTCAGTGAGACACTGGAAGATCCCTTGGATTTGTATTGTGCAATGGATGCATACGTATTGATCAGCACAATAGATGGAGAGAACAAAAAACTATGTTGGTGCTGCTTTCGGTTTTATTCGCATAGAAACAATAATGGAGGGTGGTATGCCCATGTCAACACCCACAACACTGTCTCAATTATGGAAATGGGACAGAATTGGTGTGAAGCTTGCGAGAGGCCACTAACAAACTTCACCCGAGTATCTACATGTATTATATGTAATAATGTCCAACCTGTGGCACAATAACCGTGGACCTACTGGTCAAAAAAAACAACAGCCCTTTTCAGGGCTACATTATTCACACAAACAGTAGTTAGTTGTATTAGTATTCATAGATTATATGACAAATGAATACTTTGACTAATAAAAGTCTAAGTAATTTGTTAGTCTTTGAATATCTATACATTATATGACAAATAAATTACTACTTTGACTGAAAAGTCGATATTTGGAATTTGATAGTCATTGAATATCTATGCATATGATGAGTACTACTTTAAATGAAAGTTGAAGTTGGCATTTTGTCAATCATTGTATGCATATAATGATGAATACTTTTACATACATACATTTTGTTTGAGACTATAATGTTAACAATGGTATGAACCTGTTTCTGTTTGAAAGTATAATGATAGCTCTGAAAAGAGCTATTTTTTTATTGTTTCAGTCTTCAATTGTAGCCCTGAAAAGGGCTGTTTTTTTTTTATTAATCCATGCAATGGTATGGACTAACGCTCCTCATCATCATCAGAAACAATGATGATTGTATCATCATCTGTATCTGATGATATACTGATGATGTCATCCTCATAATCATCTGAATCAGACGATATACTAATGGCATCATCATTAGCATAATTATCTAGCTCGTTATCCTCTAGATCGTCTAACTCATTGACATCCATCTCTAACTCTGCCTCTACTTCCTCTTGCATACCTTCTTCCATACGTGCCGGGAAATCATCAGGTAGATCATAGATACGTTGCAGCATTTGTGCAAAATTTGTACTGAAATGATCGAACGTTGAATCTATTCCATGTACCTGGATGGGGCCTGTACTCGTCATAGAACACTCTGGTACACTCATCGGTTCGGTGGTGGAATCAGCACTCGACATTGTGGAAGAATGATATAGAACTGGGATTGATGCTTTATTTATATTGGAAAAAAAAGGAGGGGGTGAAGTGTAAATGTAGAACAATTCAGTGTTTGAAATTCGAAAGCAATAAGAATGACAATTTTCTTGAAATTCTAAGTGATTATTATTATTAGAAACTCTGAGTGATTATTATAAAAAAAAACTAATAAGGGAGAGGGAAAAAGACACTGCCCCAACCTCGCAGTGCCTCGTGTACACCAACCAAAAAGTGTGTACTCCGTGGAAGGAAAGGAAAGGAATAGAAAGGATGGGAGAAATGAGGAAACGATTACATATCATCGTCTGAATTCAGGACTTCATCAATCAGGATAGGGGATGGTGGAGGACTATCATCGGACTCATTGTCAGCGTCACCGTCATCATCGTCATCGCTGTCGTCGTCGTCTGTGTTTCCGGACTGTGTATCCCATTCGTAATCATTCCGCCAATCATAGGGATCTGGATAATCCCCATCAGACAGGTCCGCTTGATCGGTTCCAGTAACGTGAAGCACTTGTATCCGATCATCATAAATTATGTCATCATAATTCATCGAGTGAGTTGCAGTCGTGGAGGTAACGAAACCTTCATGGATAGAAGCCCAGTAAGGATGTTGATGCGCTGGGTCACTGTACGGCTCAGTAGTTGAATCAGGTTCCATGTTGAAGGTGGCTGATCAACTGAATATTCCAACAGATAATTCCTACTTTTATACTTTTGAAAGGGAGTGGGGGAGGAGTGGGGAGGAGAGGGGATTAAGTGGGAATGAATTTCAAAAATGACATGAGCTATATTCCATGAAAGAGAAAATTGAAAATACTATATGAATTATATGAAATATACTTATTGATTTCATTATGAAACATATTTTCTTCCCAAGAGATTATTTACAATAGATTAGAGAACACAAAAATTGATGTGAGGTATTTGCATAGAAGAACTTGTAATTGAAATAAAAAAAGGAAATAATAATGAGACGAAGTGAAGAAAAATGCTCCAACCATCGCATTGTTCAATGTGTACCAAACCAAAACAATGTACACCCTTAATTTCACTTCTTTTTTTTTATTTTATTTTTATTTCCTAAAATTACAAACATAAACTTAAAACTATCTTAATTAAATATTCCTAACTAACCTAAAACTAATCTTACTACACTTACACTTAATCTATGGGAAAGTTTTTATAAAAGTCACTAACTTTTTATAAGTCTCTATCGAAGAGGTATCTGCTTCACACTTTTTCTCCAGAGATGCATACTTCCGATCTAGTTCGGCTATTACTTTTTCTGCTTCCCTCCGTCGGTTAACAATTTCAGCCATTTCGCGCTTCCTTTTAACCAACGCGGCCTCACTAGCTCGAGAAGCATGTTCTGCTTCCTTACATCTCTGTAGAAAACTGTCCAACATTTCACTAACCTCTCCGATAGGCTGTCGCACTTGTGGCACTAACACTTCAGGATTCGTCACCGGTGTTGCCAGCATCGGCGAAAGCGGCACCACCGACGGAGTGAATACGATGGGAGCCTCCTCCGATGGGGACAATACAACTGGTGGCTCCTCCGGAGAAGGCGCCCTAGGTTGTTCCACTACTGCTGCGGGTGGTGTGGAGGGCCTTAAGCTGTTTGGAGCGGTCGACCAACTACCTGCATAAGGATTAGTCCTATTGCAAGTAGCTCGGTACTTAGAAATAGGACCAACCTTCGCTGCAGGTCGTTGGCAAACCTTCTTTACAGGCCTGACTTCCTCCTCCTCCTCGAATAAGTCAGGGCTGGTGGATCTGCACCTAACTCGTGAAGTGGATGCCTTCTCCTGCTCTGTCATAGGCATGATGGATGCCACAGCGTTATTTAATTCCTGAGTGTTGGATGCCATTCTGAAAATGTAAAATAATACAAAGTTAGTAGATGTAAAAAATTAAAGTACATTGTTAACTTACTCAAACTTAGCTCCTCGTCGTATAGTACACTGCTTCTGGTTGAGTATGGCTGGACTGCTCTGGATGACTGGAGTTGTCGTACTGAATGTAGAAGAACGTGCTCCTCGGGGTATCAACATCATTGGGAGTGGAGGGAATGAGGTGGGGGCGTGCATGCGCAATGGTTGGAATATGGTGGGGCGAGAAATGGTAGAAAGTGGGCGGGGTGAGCAATGGTGGGAAGAAAGCGGGCCGCGCTCCGCGCGGCTTACGCCCCAATTCGCTACGCTCGCCCCGGCGCGCTTCGCGCGCCGGCGCGAGCGTAATGGGGCCACCACCCCGGGGAGGAGGGGGGGGGGGGGGGGTGGGGGGCCCCGCCGCCCCCCACCCCCACCCGCGCGCTTCGCGCGCCGTGAAACCTAACCTAACCTAACACCTATGACCCTAACCTACAGTATGTATTAATCTAATCTAACCTAACGCGGGAGTAAATTCACCATGTTGGTTCAATTAATACGTCATCTGTTGGTTTTGGTTTTGGTTCTATTATTCTAACATTTGGATCAATGTCCAGTCCTGGATATCCCAGTCCACCTGATGGCCTGACTTTATGGCTTTTCTCCAAAACTTCAACTCTCTCTTCTAGTACATCATACTTTTTCATTGTAGTCCCTGTTATGTTTGACATAGCATCAAATTTTTTATTTGTAGACGCTGTTATGTCAGACATTTTTATGTCCACATCATTTGTAAGTTTGTCAAATTTACGAGTGAAAGTTATCCGAGCCTCTGCAATTTTATCGTCAAATGCTTGACGGGCATCGCGAGCAATATTACCTATTGTGGAGTGTATTGCAGCTTGTAGGGCTAGAAGTATAACCTCCTTTGTTCCGTTAATTTCCCCCTCAAGATATGATACAGTTACACAATCACTCTTGTCAATTGGTTCGCTTATATTTTTCAATATTTTTCTTTGCATGTCATAATGACCATCTTTTGTTAATTTAAAACCAATCCCGGGAGGACCTCGAATGACATTACCACCCAATTTTCTTTTTCTACCAAACTTATCGATTGTTTTAGACATTGTGCACTCTACGATGATTCTTTTCAAACTGATATTTCTTTCATTTACATTATGTTATATACTTTACAGTAATTGGTTAGGAAAATAGAAATGAAACAAATAATATTTTTATCATTTTTTATTCATCTAAGTAACTTGGTAAAAGTGATACATATACAATACATAATATAATAATCACAAATAATCACAAATAAGAATGTTCCGGTTTGAAGGAATAAGCAATAATACTTCGAATTATAATTCAATTATTCATCTCTACAGTCAACAAATTGATTAGTTGGTCTAAGGCGCTCTCTTGAGAAAAAGAATGAACGATTTCAGACACCCAACGAATGTTATCATTAGGATCATTTCGATAAAATTCTATATCGCTATGACCCCATGGAAGAGTTCGAGTGGTATTCGGAATGATGAATCTCTTGTCGTCATGATACGATAAAGCGACTTTATTTTTCAATTCAGTGTAAATATCATGCAATACGCTTCTGAACGAGTTCATCTTCCTGAATATCATACCTCCCTCTTCAATGATTTTTTCATAGTCTTCACATGTCAATTCATTCTTTATAACAGATCGTTTCACACCTTTGGCCTTCTTCAGTTCACCATCAACAGATTTCACGTAATACGCTTTAGCACCTGTACCGTAAAAGCTGATTATTGGATCATTTGGGAATTCATCTTTGAAATTACCCAGAACTGACTTTGTCACTGGAATATTGAATTGGTTTCCTATTTTATAATTAGATGTATCGAACTTATTTATATTATTTTTGATAAATTCATAGAAATTGTCTGTATTTACTTTGAGAATAAGGGAGTCGGTATCAGTGTAGAGTAAGGACGCATCTTCTCCAAACTGTTGTTTGATACATCCATAGAAAAAATCATACATAACTGTTTTAGATAATTCTAGAATGGAAAATCCTAAATATAGTGGTTTATCATAATGAACTTTTACTCTAGCCAATTGAATGGCAACAAAATTTTCTGTAAAAATAGAGCATTTTTTAAAATTTGGTCGAGATATGAGACAACTAGCACCTATAGTTCTTTTTATATTTTCCCAATGTGTAATGAGTCTAACATCAATTCTATTGTCTACGTTTTCCATTGTTTTTCCATAGACTGCATTATTCATTAGTTTGTAGAAATCTTTTTCAGATTTGTTATTAGACCTATTACGCATTTCAGTATTCAAATCTATATAAGGCTTCATCCAACATGATTGCTTAAACCTCAATACTCTATGTGTGTTCATCACTATCAAACCATGATTGACAGCTTGCTGTAAGTTTCTATAGTGAACAATATATTTTCTTTTGTCGTTTAAATTTGGAATTAATTTGGGAACTTTCGATTTTGCATATGGAGGTATCAAACGTTCAACTAAGAATGGTATATCGGAATGTTTATCATGAAGTTCTTGGGGATAATGTATATCCACTTCCAATACATATCCATAAGGACTATCAATATCCACATTCATTATATCAAGATTGAGAATTTCATGAGGTGCTAACCATGAAAATTCACCTGTTGGTAATGGTTGCGACATGCTGTGACCATATAGATTTGTTGCATCCAAATATGAAATGAATGAAGATGGTTCATTTGGATTATAATCCGGTAAAAATTTATTGTTTGCTTTATGTTTCCTTTCACTACATTGACTTATTCCACCACGAATACCTTTTTGAAAGAAGTGAACCATATCAATATCAGTTAGTAATTCCAATTCAATATTAGTATATTTCAACATGGCATCCCACGATAATCCGGGTGCAGTGAAGTATTGTGCCGGATCCAATTTATATTTATCAACAGATATATTTCTAAAGTTTTCAAAAATGTCACATAATAGTAACACATCTGACTTTAAATATAAATCAGAGTATTCACCCAAATCCTGACATTCGAATAAATTCCAAACAAGTTGAGCTCTCCCATAATCATTATCTGATACATGTTCACAATTGAGTTTATCATAAAATTGATTTTTGGTTGGAAGTCTTGGATGATTCAGTTTTTCGATGTCATCAACAAAACTATAGGGAAATACACCTTTCTTTCTCATCAAATTGAAATTTTCAATTTGTGGGAAATGTTTGCGCATCTCGATACACTGATCAGATGTTAAATTTGCACCTAAATTCTCCAAAGAACTAGGCATGAATCTGAAACTATCAATGAATCTCATTTTCAAATAATTCTTCTTCACCCTACCATCTTTATCCGTATAGGAGTGTGTAAAGAGATGTTTTGTGAAAGATATATATTTCTCATTAGTTTGTGGGATGACATCCACTTTATCTTTGTTTTTATACAATTCCTTTATGAATAAATGACAATCATATCCACTGAGATTGTGAAAAATTATAGGAATGAAATTTGGCAATTTAAAATTCAAATTACAAGATGAATGAGCAGCAGGGGACCTTTTTTTTCCTGTGAGGTGACAATGATCCCTCACTTTGACTTCGCCATCATTAAATTGTTTGGAACAAATGCCACAATTTGTGGCAGAAGCAAACTGTTCCTCTTCCTCAGGAGTTTGTACATCCATAGGAATAGGAAACCTGAGATGATTTTCATAAATATTTTTCAAATCATCTTCGATTTTGCTAACGAATTTCTGGGCTGCATCCACACCCCTATACGAAACAAATTTTGATAAATCATCATTGTATGAACATTTAATCAAATAAGCAAATGAATAAGGCTCATGTTTGAATGTCTTGATCGAATACGAGTATTCAGGATTTGGTTTAGTGGTTTGAATCGGCTTCAGTACTGATTCAAAATCGGCATACACTACAAATGGTACCTTCATTTGTTTCTCAAAGTTTTCAAAAGTTAGTATATTTTCAGGTACCGTTTTCCCATATTTATTGACTTTGAAATTGGTTGATGGTGTTGTAGTACTCAAGTGATTACAATCATTTATCTTATGACGTAATAGTAATTGTTCATTAGAAAAATATAATAAACAGCCATCACAAAAATATTTCTTATGTTCATGAGCCGATAATTGGCTTGAAACTAATCTTGAAAGATCTTTAATCCAACAATAATGATTATTACCGAAATCATCTGTGATAAGTAACAAATTGACATGTCTTCTAAGTCTTCTCTGAGAGTAACGTAATGGTCCAATTATTTCATACATTATTTTACCCTTCTCGAATTTACTTTCTAAACCGTACACATTAACTGAAATATCATTCTTGTCTTCAAATTTCACAATATCTTTCAACTTTACCGGAAAATTCATACCTGTTACATCTATGACTGTACTGAAATGTGGATACGATGAAACTTCTGATGTTCTATCGATTGCAGGATGTAGTGCTGAAGTGATAGCCCATGCAAAACAATGCTGATCTTCATTACGGACATTAACCACGGCCTTCCTACGCTCGATACATTCAGGCAGCTTCACATATGAACATCCACTGAGCGGGCTGTATTTATTAATGTTCAACTCCAGAAACATGATTTTTTCACAAGTCCAACCTTAAATACAGAACAATATTACTAATCCATCCAATTAAAACTTGGTAGAAATGTTTACCTGAATCACGTTCCTGGAATTCTGTAGTTTGAGCGATAATCCCATTTCGAAATCCATCAAATAAGGAATTCAAATCAGTAGATTGATCAACTGTTCTATTCTGTGAATTAAATGATTTGGTTTCCTTCAGGTCTTGTGTTTGTAGAATATAACTCCCAAATACTTCCATATTCACTTTGATGATTTTGTGAACCCTGATGGCCGATTCCAATAATTCTATAACTTTCTGCCTGATTTCATTAAAGAATAACATGTAATCGGTGGAAACAATGGAACTCTGCACCCTGTATGTCGCAATCCGACGTTTGAAGGCGCTCTTTATAATTTGAACACCATCACTGAATTGAACATATGTATTATTCTTATGTTGTAGAGTTCTATTGTGAGAATTCACTTGAGTCAATGGAATCATCACATTACAACAATTACATGTGTACATAGGTGCTGCAGCGTCATCTAATCTCACTCGTTTCACTGATGGCCCTCCTTGGCAACTCTGGAGCTGATGACGACGAAGGTTGTCACTACGGGTAAAAGATTTACCACATTCACAAGAATACATTTTCTATGATATGTTCTCACTAACTCACTCGATGGAAACTGACATAACCAACACTCGCCCGCTTCTTAAATACCATAATCCACGTCGCCTGCGCATCACCGTAGAGAGTGAGGGTAGGTAAGGACACATCGATGCATCCACTAGAGATGCCTGACGTCACAGCCAAGCCCATCTCCCAATTTGATGCGAGTTGCCGGCACGAGCAAGCAGTGATCGTTGCGCTCTCGGAGAGGGCAGACGTTTGCACAGTCCTCGCCCGCCTGCGTGTCACCATCAATAGCGAGGGTAGGGTGATGCGTTACGTCACATCATTCACTGCTTCGAGAGCGATAGCCGAACAAGCAATTGTCGTTGCGCTCTCGGAGAGGACAGACGTTAGCACAGTCCTCGCCCGCCTGCGTGTCACCATTGATGGCGAGTCTGGGGCGTTACGTCACATCCTTCACTACATCGAGGGAGGTGAGAGCAGACTGATGAATACGCATTACTCTGCCACACGTCGTGGAGTGAACATGTCGCTCTCTAGCCGTTGAACGGTTATTGCTGTGACGTCACTCCACTACTAACTTGGTGCCCTCACACCGATGGAGCATTCATTACTTGGAGGATCTTCGAAGTATGCAGACGTATGTTTGTACATAGACAAACAAGCACATGATGAAACCCTGTACCGTGCATTCTCTAACACACACACACACACACACACATACACACACAAAATCTCATATGAAAAAAAAATCTGAACGATCCATGCACCAGACACTTCAAGGTCACAACGCCTTGACTTCACTGCACAACAAAAAAAAGCAAATAACACGTCATATTGGTGGGGGGAGTATTAGAACCGGGAAAAAATTTCTGAACGATCCATACACCACACCCTTCAAGGTCACATCACATTGACTTCACCAAACAACAACCAATAAAAAAGCAATTAATACGTCATAGTGGTGGGGGGAGGCTTAGAACCGGCTCAAATCTCCTACTCTTGAGGCCTAAAACAGGCAGCGTAAAACAATATTGTTCAAGTACATTCTGCCAGAAACCTCTTATTTTCACTGTCCACTTCACGCTTTTTAGAATCCATATTACCATAGATACGAAAATATTATGAAAACGCGAAAAAAACTAATGAATGGTTGCTCCGCGGTTTGCGCTACGACTGACAGTCTGCTTTACAAGCCTGCAGCCCCGATTTTGATACTCGCTCGCGCTTGTTTCAACAAAACAAAATAGTGGCGAGCGAGCACAAACACACATACACACAGGGTAGATAGGAAGCTGTTAAAACCATATCAGTTGTAGGTACTTTTAAAACAGGTTGACTAGGCAACTTAGAATAAAATAAGTACATACTTAGTTGAATTCTATGTGGCCTAAAAATATTACTTCAATTAATGAAGCTATAGTATACCTTATCTGAGTATTAATTTTTATACTTGGTATATAACACATTACAATATTTGGCGGTCCGATGTTCGACTTTTCGCGGTCCGCAAACGTACCCGCGGTCCGTCTATTGCCAACTGTTGCTCTAAAGAGTCTAATGGAATGACTACGATGCGTCCAGCAAGCAAACACTTTCTTGGAAGTGCTTCGTGAACGAACAATTTGAGTGGGTTTCTTTTCACCTCAAAATACTCATACAGAGTATTGTTGCTCAATTTCTGTTTCATGAGGAGAAGTTTCATGGCTTTCCACTTCTTCGTAATTGAACAAAAAATTTGGGAAACTTTTGAAGGAAAGAAAAAAATAACAACAAAAACTCTTTATAAAGATATGTAGTGCACTCATAGAAGTTTCTTTCAGATATAACATGGAAGAAAAAACCTTTTCGAAACACCTACTTACATATGAACATTGAATAACGTGAAAATCACTTTTTCCAATTCAGTTTGTACTGCAAACATTCGTTATAGAACTGAAACAGCTATCGTCCATAGGAACATTACACAATGTGACACATGAAATAGTATTGATATAAAATATTACATATATGGAATAATATCATCCTCGATGGTGTACTTCGAAGTTTTGAGATAAGACACTTGTCAAATGCTATTATCCAAAACGGTACTGATGAGGTGATGAGACGAATCACTCATATCTTTCACACAATTACTCCTGTAATGATTTGAGAAAAGTTTTTTTTTATAAGCTTGTATTTGAAAGAGAGTTTTTAATGTAGCAATTTTTTTCTTGCTTTCTTCGGAAGTTTCCACATTTTTCTTCAATGACAGAGACGTAGGAAGCCAAAAAACTTCTTCTCGAAAAACTGATCTCTCCTGAAAATAATCCCTTTTCAATTCAAATATATTTATGTTTCTTCACCTACAGCAATAATGTATACGCATTTCGCAGTTGAATTTTTTGAGCATTTTCTTACACCAATTCACATGGGTCATCGATCAATTTTCGAGGAATGCATTTGGAAATAATCTTCATCACACATAAATATTCATGTAGAAATGAATGTATTTGCTGTCTGTCCGAGGATTGATTTTGTCTCATGTATCACGTGCCGTGTTTCTCAATCATCCTGTCTATGGCAACGATGTTTTTTGGAATCACAACAAATTTTTGACGCCCATTACGAGATTCATCACTGACGGCCACACGATCCCGACAAAATTGTACTAACCGATTGTGAAAAGTGTGTTGTGATAGTGCTTTATAACTAAAAGTTAGAAGAAACGATTCTGTATATTTTTCTGTCAAGTTTGGCTTTTCTTGAAATAATAAAAAAATCAGTTTCAAATACTCCTGTCAGTTAACTATGCTATCAATGTGTAAGCTGGTAGGTAATAGGTTGCAGTGCATCACTGGTACTAGGTTAAATAAATTTTACGAATATTCAGGTGCTTCATTTCTGTAGCGCCTTAGAAAGTTTGACTGAAGAATATGCATCGCCGAGACTTTTTGAAAGTATTTAATTACGATTGAATGAATACCTGTTAAAAATTCAATCAGTTTCAATTGTATCAGTAGAAAAGTCTAATAGCCCTGGACTATAAACATGGTGTTTCAGATTCGATTCTGACCATTGGGATCTCGGAAACTATGAGAGATATGAAGATGGTTAAATTGGGGTGAAGTTGTGCATTTACCCATCTAACAATATGCCGTTGAGAAAGTTCTGAAATTTCGAAAATATCCGGAAATATCCGAAAAAAACAGAAATTTCTGAAAATGTTTTTTATTTTTTCTGGCTTTATTTTTCGAAGGATTCGAAAATAAATTACACTTTCACATTGCCACTTTTTTCTTGCTACATAATGGTGATTTCCGATTTTCTATCCCACGTTTCGTCTTCCAGCCACCATCATCAACTTAATTTTTTCTTATGGGCGCTACATTGAATTCTTTCTGTTTTGAATAAAACCAGATTTTTATCTTTTCATTGATGTATCATAAGTTATCATTTTTTTTTGGAAAAATTGGAGATATTGAAAAGAATTATTTCTATATCATGGTAGGCTTTGACTTTGATGTTTCTAAATTTGGCTTTCAATTTGTTACACTTAATGACATTTCGTTATTGTACAAGACATTGAATTTTTGGCGAAAAAATGGCTTCCACGAATGAAGAAGAAAGAGTTATGATACAAATTCATTACAAATACGATAGAAACAGTGTTAGAACATCGGAAATGTATTTAAACTTGTATTCCGAAAGACGACAACCACATCGAACGAACTATGTTCAAGTAATTGAATCAAAATCTCACCGAGTTTGGTTCGTTTGAAAAGCCAATGAAAAAACACGGAGACAGAATTAACAATCAAAATTTGATAAATGAGGTGTGTATGAGGTAAATTAGACATTGTGTCCTGTTCAATGTGAATAGAACTTTGAACAAATAACAATAATCAACTAAAATGTAAAGACAAAAGTAAATGACAGCAAATGCTCAAAATGCTGGCCTTGTTCATGATAACACAACTGCGCCTTTCTTAGAATATTATTCACTGCACGATTAATTTCCCTCCTCCTCAATCTTCAGAACTTTCTAATAATGCTTTGTTGAAGGTTCTCAATATTTTGATATTCCCCTAACCATAAACTTTATTTTTCAATGTACCCCATAAGAATGTATCCATAACACCTAAGTCTGGAGACCTTGCTGGCCACCTCACCGGCCCATTATTTCCTATCTATTTATCACCAATTATATAGTATAATTACATACTCGTCTGGTAGTATGCGGTGGAGCACTATCACATTGAAATCAGATGTTGTTATAGTTAGCCAAAGGTAGATCATCCAAATAGTCTTTGAAAATCGACATTAAAAACTGGTGATAGGTTTCTCCATTCAGAATTCCGTCAAATAAATGAGGACCCAACATTCTATCTTTGTAAATTCCTGCTCACACGTTATTACTAAATAGCACTTGGCGTCAAATTTCTCGGAACTACCTGGGTTGTTTACGCTCCAAATGTCTTCGTTATTTCGGTTGAATATCCCATAATTCGTAAAAGTGCTTTTATTTTTCCAAATTACATTTTCCATGAAAACAGGAAAATCAGGTGTTCTTATTACCCAATTACAAAATTCTAGTCACCTTTGGGGATCACCTAAATGCAATTTTTGAGATATGTGTATTTTGTAACATTTCAAACCGCTTTTTTTGAGATGTCTCCAAGTACTTGTATGACAAATATTCATTTCGACGGAAATATGACGTGTAGATTTCCCCGGGTTCAAGTTTATCTGCAAATTAATAATTTTGATTGAAAAGGACAAAATGTCTAACTTACCTCATACATACCTGACTTATCAAATTTTGATCCAATAACTTGAACATAGTTTGATGTGGTTGTCGTTTTTCGAGATACAAGTTTAAATACATGTCCTAACATGGTGAAAGCCATTTTTTGTCAAAAATTCAATGACTTGTACAATAACAAAATGCCATTGAGTGTAACAAATTGAAAGTCAAATTTAGAAACATCGAAGTAAAATCCTATTATGATAAGAATAAATTTTTTTCAATATCTCCAATTTTTCGAAAAAGAATGATAACTTATGATACATCATTGAAAAGGTAAAATTTGGTTCTATTCAAAACAGAAAGCATCCAATGTAGCGCCCATAAGAAAAAATAAAGTTGATGATGGATAGCAAATCTCAAAAAGTGGCAATGTGAAAGTGCTTTTTTTTCGAATCCTTCGAAAAATGAAGTCAGAAAAAAATAAAAACCATTTACCGAAATTTTTTTTTCGGATATCTCCGGATATTCTCAGAATTTCAGAACTTTCTCAACGGCATATTGTTAGTCAGGTAAATGCGCAATTTTGCTCCAATTCAACTATCAGCGTATCTCTCATAGTTTCCGAGATCCCTATGGTGAGGATCGAATTTGAAACTCCCTGTGTCCGCGATAGATGATTCATTGTCTACACAATATAAACATGAAAAAATATTCCGTTAGTAGATACCTAGTAAACCTGGGCGCTGAAGTTATTCGAGTGATCATATTTACAAATTTTGAAGGAAATACTTCTGAAAGTAGAACCGACCGTCAAATCCTGACCTCAGATTCATGATTACTTCAATTATTAAAACAGGCAAGCAAAGTATAATTGTCTTATACCAGTGAAACTATGATTGTTCAAACCTATTTGGTAACAATGAAAATTTGACGTGGAATTCGAGAAAACCAATTCCGGTACGACGTAAACACAATGACATAATTCTCCTTTACTATTTGATTTATATTGCACGTGTGTTAACATGTTGACATATGCAATAAAAATGTGGACCTGTAAAATATTTTATGAATGGAACTTTCGTTTATTTATGCATGCTCGGTTATTATCGTCACAGATAACACATTTGGCACAGGAAGCAATGGATTTGTTGAAAAATTATACAACAAAAGTTGTAATGTCCCATTCGATTGCAATAATATAGAAACATACAATGAAATAATATTAAATGAAAATGTGAATGTACTCACCGAAACTCTTTAGCAATTCTTCCATGGCGGATGCTGAATCGTCCATTTCAAATTTGTACATGATAACACTCGTTTATCAACTGTCTGATGAATGTTATTGTCTTGAATTCTAAATCAATTGAATTTAATTGAAAGTAATAATTAGGTATAGACAGCCGTCGGTTTCGCACGATGTGGCGTGCTCATAGTACTTTACGTGACGCGTTTTCAGTTGCAGAACCAATAATCACGTTGTGAATGTTGTGCAGGCCAGAATACTTATACAGTATCACGGTGTAGGCTGACACCTATATTTAGCTTCGATTGAAGTGAAACAGCGGGACAAACACAATAATAAAATGAATGTGTGAAACATTTGATGAAACATGCATTTTTGTCTGGCGAATTGTTTGCGGAGACTTTTCAACGAATACCAATGATATTTACAAAACATTTTCATCAATTGTAATGTAGTAATATTTATATCAAATTATTAGACGGTTCATACAAATATATTCATGGGAACACGCCTGTGTTCTAGTGAAATACGTGTAGTTTTGTAAACTATTCAGTGAAAATCTGACCAAAAAGTGTTACTTGAATACCTCGTTTGGGCCAAGTCTATTGATGTTCGTAATGAGAAGATTACAAACTCTGCAAAACTAGAAGACACTAATGCGTTTCTTACCATATAGGTTAAATGAATATATGGAGCCTGATTGATATTTCTCTCATGTTTTTTATTCCATAAGATAATCATAACAAGAATACTCAGGTATCTCCATGAAAAGATCAACTTCCGCACCCAAATTCACCACTTGAACTTCAGATACATATGTATTTAATCCACAATACCCTATAAAACGTTATTAAATAAGAGTTCCTTCTCGTATAATTATTCCTGTCAGTATAATATAGTTCAGAAAAGAACTGAAAAATACGTTGGTTTTCAACTTGTTTCTCTACAAAATTGATTTGATTCATGATTATTCCGTAGTGAAAAATTGATATGTTAATATTCTCCAATTCTTTAGCTTTTTCCTAATAGGAATTAGTATAAGTAGATAATTATGGTTCAATACTATTCAAACATGGTTGAATGAAGCAGGTTTTGATGGCCTCACAATACCAGAATCTGGATTCTGCCTTTTGAGAGGAATAATAATTAATTCTATTTCATTATTTTTTTATTATATAGGTATCTTCAATAACTTAACAATAAAATCAATTTTTATTATTATTATGCCCGAAAAAGGGTTACTGGTCAAGCCCTATATACCTAAAGCTTTCAAGTAATACCTTTAAAATCGGAAAAAATCGTAAAGACTGATTTCGCGTCAACAACAATACACATAGGAATACCCCAATTTCAGTTACCGCACAGTTCGAACCCTGATTCTTTTAATTATATGTATACCCAACTAGCAATTTCATATTTTATAATAGTTGCGAAAACGTTTTGGAGAAACAAATTATAAAACTGTATTCCTCTCTGAAATGTTTTCAATATGTTTATAAAACAGCTATAAATAGGAAATTGGCACCGTTTTATAAAACATTATAGTCTTTATCAGTATTTTGTAAGGCCTTTTACAAACACTATAAAACAGTTTTATAAACATTTTGGCAGTTACTATAAAATTTTCCTAACACTCTTAAAAAGTAGTTTTGTAAAGACCTATCTTACTGAAGTTTTGCAATATATTTATGCGATAGTTATAATCAGAAGACAATTTCATAAGAGTTTTTTAGTAGTTCCAAGTAAGCGTTATAAAATATAATACAGCCGAAAACGATAACAATAAAATAAAAAAGTGTTAAAAATGTGTTCTTGACGGCACAAGAAGTAATTTCGTATTGGACACTAGGAAAATATAATAGATATGCCACCAACTGAAAAGTAACAAATAGAAAGTTTGAAGCTATTTTAATAATATCACTTTTGTATTTATAAAACGGTTATAGACATTGTTCGCGCTTCAAAGATTGATATTTTTATTGCGAATGAAATTTTATTGACAAATATATAGCCTATTATTAGCAAAATTTGAGCGCGCCACTCATTTATTAATGTTTTTGCAAAAAAATATTAATTAAACAAAAATCCCCTGTGTCCATGTATCAATTTTCAAGTCGCAAACTTAACTCAGTTTGTTCTAAATAATGTAATGTTTTAATATATATGTACTTTTCAGCTGTAAATATCAGTATAGGTGAGGTATTTCATATTTTCAACTCATCTAATTCCAGCTATCCGGATTGCTATCATTTAAAATGGCGTCGTTCTATAAAATAATTTGGTATTACTAGCAACCATTTCAACGTTGTTTACCTACTATATTACCCCTATAAAACTGTTAAGAAACACTTAGTTCTAGGAGTGATGGTATTCTGGCAGAGTCGGACTACTTTTAAAGCTATAGGTTCCTACAAAAGTACTTGTATGAATAAAGGATTTGTCACATATAGTTTGGATAAATATCATCTATCGGGATGTTGTGGCTAAAAAGCTTCTTTCAGATTATAAAGGTTTATCGACATACTCTAACCAATAAAATAACCATTTCCCGTTTTTCGCAAGAAACAATTGAAGCACTGCTAGGTTACGGCGTAGGATAGTTCAAAGTATTTTTTTAGGATTTCCAATATACAGAACGACTCAAAAAGCTTCCAGAGAGTTTTTTTAAGGAACACCTAGTCATTTCTTCGTCTATTATTTGACGCATCTAGAACTGAGTCTAAAGCTATTATATCCCCCATTGAATTATCATTTATTTTTATTTTTATATATTTGGGATAGAAACAGAAAAATCCACTACAGTATCCACACAATTGAATTATTATCAAATTGAAAGTATAACTTATAATACACATATATCAATGACCTGAACACACTCAGAATATCTGGTTCCTAAACTTTTTCTGCTGGTGACGCCAAATTGTTGTGGCTTAATGAAAACGAGAAATATTTGCATGAAAGTATCTACAAAGAAATGGATGATATAGAAAATGGTTCAATTAAAATTTTTCGTCTCTCAATATGAAGACGACAAACGATCTATCGTTTGTTTGGGAAATGAAGCATTAAAAAACAAAAGCAGTACCAAATTTTCAAGCATAAATATAGACCTCAAATTTGAGGAACATAAAGGACTGTATCACCTATAACGGAATAATTGTTCAATAATCATCCATCAGTAATAATAGAAGCCAAAATATTTTGGAAATTTATACTGTACACGAAAGAAATTTTCTGGCGAAAATTTAGGATTGTGGTATGTTACAACATAACGAAATTTTTCAATGTGAAATTCGTGATGCCTTTGATTTTACAAAATATTTTATCGGTATGACGGTAGCCTGGTGGGTTGACGTGTGTGGTCAGTTTCACTCAGTCAATCGGCCTCTGTGCGAACCGGTGGTTTGAACCGCAAGACCGAACGACCGATTTTCACTTCCTTTACTCGCACAAGTTTCGACTTTTGAGAGTTGTCGTTCGTAGGGGGCGACATCTGATTGACGGAAAACAGATTTTAACAGACACGTATGCATGTGTTCGTGTGAGTGTGTATATGTTTGTATGCGATGTGTCTGTTCATATATTTGTGCATATATTTTTTAAATCTTAAACTGATAACTTTGGTTTTCGACTGGATGATGGTTAATTTTCTAATTTTTTCTTTTTCATTATGTGTATTTTACATATACCTATTTCATGTGTGCATTCGTCAATGCTTAGATATATTTCTGATAGTATGTTTCGATATCATTAATAACAAAATGTTTGTCAACAAGATATTATCTAGATTCGTAATAAACATATTCCTATCTATGAAACCATTCGGTGGACGTACCACCATAACGAATCAATGACCTCTAAGGACTCTCTCACACAGGGAGCTTCACTTCTCTCGCTCCTACAAGGAAGCGTTTATCACTCCTGTCTACCGCCCATTCACACCGGGAACCTTTTTAGTTCCTGGCTCCTTGACGTCAATGGTAGAATGAAACCCACACGAGCTGTACCGTCGACACAAACGTCGACGACAACGTCAACGTCAACGATCAATAATGGGATGAGCACCGTGCAGATTCCCACCCAACTTTTTACGAATTCATTTTGTTTCTTATAAACACTGTATATAAATAAACAGAAGTAAATTCACTCCCGGTCGGCCTCTTTGATGTTTCGTGTCCAGATTTTATTTTTGGCTGGCATGTGGCGGGGCAGGAGGGTGTCGGCTAAGAACTGTTGTGCACCTCTGCACGAGGTTCGATCAAAAAATATGTAGGATTTGGAAGAGCTGAATACACTTATTTGAATTAATGAATCGAAGAGGTTTTGTATTAAAACCTCTTCGATTCATTAAAAAATATGTGACCATGATCTGACTTCATCATTGCTACGAGGAGCTCCCAATAAATATCTCACATCATTGTGAACTGTTTGGGAATTGATAAAAATAAGACAAGGTGGTGAAATAAACATATATTTTATATAATAAGATTATACAATTCAGGTCAAAAACTCATGCTAATATATTCTAAAGGTATTGTTTTGAGCTGGTTGCCTATGCAATCAGTGGCACATAAATTGTTGAAATGATTGAAAAATTCTGTCTCTAGATGAATGATACTATGTAAACATGAATTTGGGGGCATATATAAACTTCCAAACTGTTTGGCTACTGTATTACTATATGCCTTGAAATGACTATATACATTTGTTTCATTCACTGTGGTACCTACTAGCCGCCGTGGAAAATTTGTACATACTTCACATGAATGTTTTCTCAAACATTTTCTCAAAAGATATCCACAAACATCGCCCAAGCTGTTGCCTTCTGGAGTGGCTAGAGTTCTATAATCATTTGTCTCTACTCTCAAAGGTTTATAGGGATTTTTTGAAACTTCCACAATAATCTTCATTCTATTTATGTCTTGCTTCTGTAGTACTGTATATAATCTCACTAGTATCTTCTAGATAGTTAGTTCCTTCCTCCTATGTGAAATACTGAAGAGTAAATGTGTTTTTGAAAGCTCAGGTAATTTGAATAGGAGTTGGGTGTCAGGCATTTTCACAAATATTTCTAAGTTGACCAAAATAATTTTCCACACAATCCTGATTTATATTCTTCGTCAAAATGTAGGAATGTCCTTCACTATGTAGGTTTTCCCAAAGTTGCATAAATACCGAAATTGTTATCTGCCACCCCTCAATGAATCCAATTTGTCCAGTCGTGTTTATTCCTTTTTCTGATATTACAGTTAATTTGCTGGCATAGGTCATCGCTGTAGCTACCGAATGACTGAAAAATTGACTGGCTAATTTAACCTCCATCCTTTGAAAGTTAGTTGGAAATAAATGAGAATCAGTAAGTTTGGGTGCTAGTGTATACTGCTTTTCCTTATCCAAGTTATAAAGTTGTTCAAGGTGACTTTTTTTCATTGTATATTCATCAAATTCCAAAAAGTCATCGAAAAAATGGTTTCTGTTACATTTCAGCAGATGAGGAGTATCAAAAAAGTAAAATATTTTTTTCTCATATACAAAGAAATATGGCTGCTCTACAGTCACTTCGAGATCTTTTCTGGTAAGTTTATAAAAATTAGAACTTAATTTTAAATGATACCCTTAACTCTCAATCCAATTTTTGATAATTGCCTAACAGCTTCAATCACAATACTTTTTATATCCAGTATTGATGTGCATGAATTGGTAAAAAAGTATACAACAGGTTGTTTCCAGTTCGAATGGATGCCTTTTGCCATGACTATCAAGGCATATTCTGCTATAGAAGCTTCAAAACCAACTATTCTATCCTTTCCTATATTGTAGGAACTTGTGACTTGATGCTCATTTCATCGAAACAAATGTTGCAATCCTTATCTTGGTTACTGAAGTTATTGATTTTTAGTTGGATGACATCAAAAATAAATTCATTGTATGCTGCATCAATAGGCCATTTTCTGGTGATCCTCTGCAGTGTGGACCTGGAGGATGGCCTGAAATATTTGGATAGATATAAGAATGCTGCCATTGAAAATTGTTTCATACTATCTGAAAATCTGACCCCTTTAGTGTTTTTCTGCGATACCGTTAATTGAAACTCCATAAAATTTTCCTTCCTGGGCTTCCCTTTTGTTTTATTTGCTCTTGACTAATCGTTAAAGAAAGTTATCTCCGAGCTCAAGTCCCAGGAGTTATTCGTGCCAACGTTCATTCCTAAAGTCAAGAATGGCGCGTTTTACTTCGCTGGCTTTCACATTCGCACTGGCTCTATCTGTTGGAAATAGGGTCCTGTGATATCTTCTTCTGAGACGGTTTCTTTCTCTAATCAAAGTTTTGATCCGTCGAGGAAATTCGTTATAGGATTTCCTTGGTTCCACGTAAGTCGTGGTAACCGCTGCGAGTTCGTTACTTATATTTTCCTCGAACCGTGTTACCGCAGCGTTCAAGGCTTCGAGGGTTTCGGGAGGTCGTTCCATGACGGTTATTGTTTCCAAGAACGGCTTGAGAGCTTCCCAGTTGGTCCTGATTCCTTCGCTATCATTTTGTATTGGGGGGCATTCCCCTAGAATCAGTGTCACTAGGTTGTGATCTAAGTCAGGCTCAGAAGTCACGTATATATCCCAGTTGAGAGTGAAAACTGCTATGTCAAGAACATCAGGTCTGTTCGGTATTTGGTAGTATATAGGTAGGCAACGGCGGTCCCAAAACCTAATAACCGTGTTCGTCGGCGTGAGCATAAAGCGCTCGGCCATTCATATTAGTTTATTTCATCAGTTCATCAGTTGTCCAATATAATATAAATTGATTTGAAATCCCTAAAAAAAAATCAAAGAGATTAACCGAAAATACCAAATTTTTATTAAATAAAAAACTGAAATTACAAAGAAATAACATACAAGCAATAAACAAAAAAATTAAAAATTGAAATAATAATAAAATCTGAAAATAAAAATATTATTAACAAAAAATGAGAAATAAAAATTGAAAGATTTCAAACCAAGTTACGCCACGACGATTCGATTGTTAGTATCCACAATCGTCTTCGAGTGATAACTGTTATCACTGTTGCTTGTATGTTATTTCTTTGTAATTTCAGTTTTTTGTTTAATAAAAATTGATATTTTCGGTTAATCCCTCCGATTTTTTTTCAGGGATTTCAAATCAATTTATATTATATTAGACAATAGAAGTCCGAACTGATGAAATACACCACGAAACATTGTCAACCACCTTTAAACAAACATTCATATTGATAGTTCTACTCCACTATGTCTGTTTCTAGCAGCAGAGCACTGAGTGCTTCCGGCTGTATGCGGTTGTTAGGGGGGTTCCCCTAACAAACGCATAGGAGTGTAAACTCCTTTGAAGATTTACTTCGATACCTATAACGTCTAAACGATTTAGCGCATTTTCGTCTAGACCGATTTGAGCATGTCTAATTGATCTTTTCATGAGGATGACTACGCCACCTCCGCATCTACCGACTCTGTCTTTTTTATAAAAGACAAGTTCGGGAGCGCTATGGTGCTTCCTTGCAAGTGGGTTTCTTGCAGGAGCAAAATATCCACGTCGTTTTATATCAGGAACTCCTCTACATCGAGTTTTTTTCTGATTATTCCATTGGCATTCCAGGTGAGAATCTTCAAGGAATTAGGTACTATATGGCGTCTAGCCATTTAGTTTCTGGGAGTGACGGGAGTGTTTGCCGCAAACATCGTATGTAGCTCCGGAAACTGGGTAATCAGACTCTTGAGCTGGTCTAGTGCCGCGACTAGTCCTTCGACTGCATTAACATTCTGTTGTTGTCGGTTGCTTGAGCCTTGAGCCGCATTCGCGTAGGAGACGCCGCTCCTGGTCACGTTGGCCCCGATAAGCCTCTTTGGGGCGGGGATATGCTGCCTCTGGGGGCCACAGACTACCTCATGGGGGCGTACCATTACACTTGTTACATTACGCAGGTAACTGTCGGTCTCTCTTGCACTCAGACGTTTAATTACGTCTGGCGCATTTTACGCAGATATGAATTGCTTTGCAGTTCCGCTGCGTATGCCCAAGTCTTTGGCAAATGTAGCACTGGCCTACCGTTTTTCGAGGTCGCTGAGTCTCTGCACGGACTCTTATGTTCAGGTTGTCTCTTATGTCGTAGATATGACTTTGTGCTTTGGGAACCATCACAATAACCGGCGGCAACTCTTTGCTATTCGCTTTTATCATGCGGAAGATTGACAGTATGTCGAATCCTCTAGCAATGAACTCGTCTTTTATGTCCTTGATGTCCAGGAATTCTGGGACACAGCGGAAGATTACCTTGAGGAGTTTTTCATCAGCCATACTGTAAGTATGGTGAGGAATTTTCTACTTCTCTAGTAGGGCCATCATATTCCTGTTATCAGGAATGCTTGCTGGCTGTACTTTGATGCCATCAACCGTGTTGATGGCCCTTCTGAAACCAATTTTTCCTGGATAGCCTGCTCTCTGAATCGAGTCCAGCTATCCTTCTGCCTGATGGTGATAGGTGGGGGATTTGGTGTTTGTTGAGGTACCTGTGTGGTTGCAGGTATTTCATTGGAATTGCTTTGAGGGTTGTTAGCCTCTCTTGGGGAGGGGTGTATAGGCATATTTTGTACCTGAATCTCTTGGGGTACCTGAGTTGAGGTACCTGGCTTAGCGGAGGTCATGCTTCCTACCACGTGCTCAGTGGTTTTTGGCGAATAGACCGCCATTTTGTCGCATCGGCATCGAAAGCGTTTTCCGACTCCGAATTTGATCCTATAAGAATCGGTTTGAAACGGTTGCTTCGTGGCAGCTTTGGGGAATCTTATTTCGGCTGCCGTTTTGACTTTTTTAGTTTTTTAGTTTTTTCTCTCGCTATTCGAGTTCATCGTACACTCGACGGCATGACTCTAATCTTGTTTGAACTAATTCAAACAACTTTTTGATGTCTGCCCTGTTATGGGTCAGAATCAAGGTAGCCAGTTCCTCCATACCGGCTAATAACATATCTACAGTATTGACTACTTATACGCAATGAACAGCTCGCACAATGATATAAATAAGCAAATCACAACTCACCTGCCTTATCTCAAAGGAGAAAAACAACGTCAGCACATCTGCACTCCGCAGAGAATCAACCAACACGTGTTGAATATCCTCTCTTGGCATTCTCTTCGATTTGTCTTCACTGGAAATATCATTTTTATTCACTTTCAGTAGGTGTTACCTCTACGAGATCTCAACTCTGGTGTGTAACTTAATGCTTGACGTGGCGGCTCCCGCTCTTCGTCTGAAAGCTCCATTGGACTCGTTGCATTTTGGCGCTAAAAACCTTCTTCTTTCTCGGGAGCGAGAGACGCGAAGCTCTCCATATGAAAAGGCGCTTACTGTGTGTCTGAATGCAACAAATGAAAAACTATCGAACGGGTTTCCATATATTTTTTATCAATAATATATCAATATTTCATTTGGATTGGTTGAAATATGAAGATGGTATGCATGATAAATGGTACTACGAGCTTTCATCGAAAGAGTTCACTAATATTTAGAGGTATAAAAAACAACTCACTTATTACTATTGTTCGTTCTTTTTCATAGGTCTACAGAAAAGTCCGCGGTGGCATATATGTCTACACACATTTCAATAATTAAGGTCGATGACATCTCCCCTTACGAAAACGCCATCTATAAAAACTGCACTAAAAGACACGACGAATATCGTTAAAGATTGATGTCGAAGTTTGGCTTTGCAACTGACCGCCTTTGGAAGCCTCGTTTATCGTTGATATTTAGGGATTGAGTTATCTGTATATCCCATAGCTGACGTATTCGTAGGAGGAGATGTCATCACTCTCAATTACTCGAGCTTGTCCTTTAAGGACAGTTGAGTCCAGCAATGCATGCATTATTCAGCCTAGCACCACTGATAGACATATGGTGTTGAATCATAAATGCATTATGTTTGTTATCTGGTTTTCAACTGGTTGCCTCACCGTAAAAGCTGCATTAAAAACGAGTTTATTGTTGGTCGATGTCGAAGCTTGGCTTTGCTAATGATCGCATTGGGAAGCCTTGTTCATCTTTGATGTCCAAGGATTAAGTTCTCTGTCAATCCCATAGATAGCGTCTTCATAAGGGAAGATATCGATCCCACTTACGCAGGCTTACTCATTAATGACAGTTAAGTAGCTACAGCAACGCATTTGTGGTTCAATCTAGCACACTGATTTATGGCGGGTCGAAACAGCGCTGTATGGTGTTGAATCATAAAGGCGTTGTGTTTGGCCTCTGGTTTCCAACCCATTTCAATGTTTAAAATTATGGTTATATATAATGTGGTAAATGGTAAGCGGATACGGTATTAATCGTTATCAAATCGCATGCAATACTAAAGTTTCCTTTAGTATTTCATGCAAGTTATAATTGCCCAAAATAATATCTGAAAATTAATACTAATGCTGTAGACCAAAAAATCAAGTGGCCTGACAAATAGATATGACACGTAGGTTGGTTTTGTTTTACATTATTATTACAGTATCTAACTAGCTGATGTATCCTGCTTCGATCCGGGAGTTGATATGCGATTGTGTGGTAGTTCGAAATAATGGATACACTTTGAATTATAAGAGGTCAACGGATCTTGCTTTATATATTCCTGTTACATAAGACTATTCTAGAATGTTCCACAATGACCTGGGCTGTTTTCAAAGATCCAGACTACTTTTGAACATTTGAGAATATTCTGGAATGTTGTGGAATGCTCTTGAACACACTCGAATGTTCTGGACTATTCTACAAATTTCTGGAGGGCGAAACTTCCAGCCCTTACACCTTCACAAGCATGCCTTTCAGATGAAAAAGGAAACCTTTTTTTGGGGTTAGAGGACTACCACAACATTTACCTCCCTTGATAGTACGACAAGATCTAGTATGTTCTGAGATTGTCGCCATCGTTCCAAACTATTCTGGAACATTCTACAAATGTTCAGAACATTCTGATATGTTCTGGAATATTGTGGAATGCTTTCGAATACATTGGAATATTCGGGAGTGTAATATCACTTTCTAGAAAGCATAAAAGGTTTGCTTCCTTATATCTTTGAAAACACGCCCCTTAGGTAAAAACGGAACCTTCTTCATGAACATCTATTATAGAAAACAAAAATGTAGGCATATACAGGGTGTTTCAAATTCGATCCTTACCATTGGGATCTCTTATGAGCGCTACATTGGATTCTTTTTGTTTTGAATAGAATCAGATTTTACCTTTTCAATTATATATCACAAGTTATCATCCTTGGAGATATTGAAAAAAATTAATTCTCATCATAATAGGCTTTGACTTTGATGTTTCTGAATTCGACTTTCAATTTGTTACACTCAATGACATTTTGTTATTGTACAAGTCATTGAATTTTTGGCGAAAATGGCTTTCACGAATGAAGAAAAAAGAGATATGATACAAATTTATTACAAATACGATAGAAACAGAGTTAGGACATTGGAAATGTATTTAAACTTGTATCCCGAAATGCGACAACCACATCGAACTAAGTTATTGGATCAAAATCTCACCGAGTTCGATTCATTTGAAAAGCTAAGAAAAAAATACGAAGACAGAGTGGACCAGAAAACTAAAGAAAATTTGATGAATGGGGTATATATGAGGTAAGTTACACATTGTGTCCTTTTCAGTAAAGATTTATAATTTGCTGATAAACATGAACCCGGGGCAATCTACACGTCAAATTTCCTCCGAAATGAATATTTATCATACAAGTGTTTGGAGACATATGACATACAAAATACACATATCTCATTGCATCTAGCTGATCCCGAAAGGCGATTAGCATTTTGTAATTCCTGTTTCCTTGGAAAGTGTACAGATGGACATATGAAATCACTTTAAAGAATTGTGGGATATTCAAATGAAATAACGAACACATTTGGAGCGTAAACAATCCCAGTCACTTTCGAGAAATTCGACCTCAAGTGCGATTTAGTATTAACGTGTGGGCAGGAATTTACAAAGATACAATTTTGGGTCCTCATTTATTTGAAGGAATTCTGAATATAGAGAAACCTATCACCAGATTTTATTGTCGAGTTTCGAAAACTATTTCGATGATTTACCTTTGACTAACTATAACAACATCTGGTTTCAACATGATGGTGCTCCACCGCACATTACCAGACGAATATCTAATTACCTGACTGAAAGGTTTGGTGATGAATGGATAAGGAATAATGGGCCTATGAGGTAGCCAGAAAGGTCTCCAAACTTAATTGTTATTGATACATTCTAATGGGGCCCACTGAAAAATAGAGTTTATGGTCAGAGGGAATATCAAAATCTTGGTGACCTTCAACACAGCATTGTTAGAGAGTTCAAAAGATTGAGGAGGAGGGAAATTAGTCGTGCAGTAAATAATATTCGAAGAAGGGCACAGTTGTGTTATCATGAACAAGGCCAGCATTTTGAGCATTTGCTGTGATTTACTTTCATCTTTGTGGAATTGGTCGAGGTGGTAGTGCACCCAACTCACGATCGGAAGGCCGTTGGTTCAATTCCCGCCTCGACCAGATATTTTTCTCGAGAAAATTTATTTGGTTGAAGCTGGGATGATTCTGCAACCGTGTTAGGAATCACACGTTAAAAAGTAAGACCTCGTTAGTCCTCAGCTCGCACAAGTTTCTCAACTTCTGAGAGTTGTCGTTCGTATGGGGGCGACAGCTGATCAACGGAAAAACAGATTTGAAACAGATTTTACATTTTAGTTCACTACTGTTATTTGTTCAAACTTCTATTTTCATTGAAAAGGACACAATGTCTAATTTACCTCATACACACCTCATTTATCAAATTTTGATTGTTGATTCTGTCTCCGCATTTTTTCATTGGCTTTTCAAACGAACCAAACTCGGTGAGATTTTGATCCAATAACTTGAACATAGTTCGATGTGGTTGCCGTCTATCGGGATATAAGTTTAAATACATTTCCGATGCGATGTCCTAACACTGTTTTTATCGTATTTGTAATAAATCTGTATCCTACCTTTATTTTCTTCATTCGTGAAAGCCATTTTTCGCCAAAAATTCAATGAATTGTACAATAACAAAATGTCATTGAGTGTAACAAATTGAAAGTCGAATTTAGAAACATCAAAGTCAAAGCCTATCCATGATAAGAATACTTTTTTTTCAATATCTCTAATTTTTCGAAAAAGAATGATAACTTATGATACATTGCAACGTTTATTCCTCTCAGTTGGAAATAAAGTGCAGCTCCGGCAGCTGTTCATCTTGGTGAGCAAAAATTAAGGTCGAAGGCATTTGAGTGTACATCTGACTGAGAACAGTACAAAATTATGTAATGGGCGCCACATGGCTAAATGCAATAATCAGAGTTCAAAGTTCGCCCTGCCAGGGTGAATTGACAAAAATATTGCATTCACTTGAGCAACCTGAAAATATAAAAGGGAGCAATCAATTACTATTCGGAGTCCAATTAATCGGCTATAATTGAATTTCTTGTTTAGGAATACAGATACCATTAATATTTTATCCTAAGGGATCAATACCATTTTTTAAATTTTACACAGATCTTCACCTTGCGATCACCCAGTACTGGGTGATCGCAAGGTGGGCGATAATTTCATGAAATTAAGGTAAATGATAAAATTAAGAAAATTAAATTTATTTTAAAGTAATATATCTGGCCTGTTACTCCTGGACAAGCGACTCTGATGAACATAAAATCTGGGTTGGGTTTAATTTCCGCCTTCCTTCTGAACAACAACAGCTCAAGGGATCCTCAGCAGGAACAAATTGCAAATGACTGAGTATCAATAGTTCCAATCCACGGAGATCCTGTACTAGTGTGTAACCGTCCCTACAACCCCACTGGAGGAGGTTTAAAACTTCAAAAAAAATTAACGAGAGACTTTTTATTCCTTACAATTCGGAAGTAGAGATTCCACAACTTCAACTTCACTTATGAAATAAAAAAGGGAGCAGGTAGTACACAAAAAACTACCAAGAGGTGTTTTAATCATCTTATATGATTCAACTTCGAGAGGAATATCTTATGGAGGAGTGTTCAAATCGACAAATGGAACTTATCGGTTCAGAACGCCATTTATTGAAGGCTCGTGATTTTTTCAAAACACATTCGCATCCACTCTTCATGAACTCGCCTTAAACTCTGATCTAGTGGTCATCTACGTACTATTCGCATTTGCGCAGATAGCGGCGGGACGAATATCAGGGTGCCATCTCTGGGAGATAGAGTTGGCATATGGACTTTTGAAATTTGAATATGAAAAGATCCGACTCAAAAAGAATATGACCAGAGGCGTAATCACCAGCGATGAACAGAATAAGGAAAAGAGGAATTGATATCTATAGACAAGAGAAGCCATTTCAAATCAAAATATACTGAGGTATTAACAGCTGATTTTGTTTAACTAATTCGATTTCTGTCAATCACTGATTGACACCATTATCTTTGAATCGTTATCATAAATAAAAAATAAAATTCTGACTGTATTTATAACTGGAATCTTTTTCGTGAATAAAAATTGAGCTAATGATTTTGATTCATTATTTATAAAAGAAAGATTTATTGGAAATCACGTTAAATAGGCAATCAATATTGCATTCAAAAAGTTTATCGTTACTCTGGACTGTGTTTGAACATTTCTGAGCGCTATCCATTCTTGAAAAGTTTAACATTAATTTCGTTTTCCATACCTTTTCGGCTTCATAGAGATACCTATAACTTTTCTCAAGAAATTTTTTGTTGAACCTCAAGTAATCTTTAAAATGTTAAAATAGTAGCATTTTCGAATGCTACAACATCATTGTAAAGGTAAAATCTGGTTCTATTCAAAACAGAAAGAATCCAATGTAGCGCTTATAAGAAAAAATAAAGTTGATGATGGTGGCCGGAAGGTGAAACGTCGGATAGCAAATCTGAAAACACCATTATGTAGCAGGGAAAAAGTGTCAATGAGGAAGGACAATTTATTTTCGAATCCGTCGAAAAGTAAAGCCAGAAACAAATAAAAACCATTTTCCGAAATTTCTATTTTTTTCCGAATATCTCCGGATGTACTCGGAATTTCAGAATTTTCTCAACGGCATATTATTAGTCAGGTAAATGCACAACTTTGTCTGAATTCAACCATCTTCGTATCTCTTATAGTTTCCGAGATCCCAATGGTGAGAATCGAATTTGAAACATCCTGTATGTTCTGTTACACGTGCGAGGTCGGGTCGGATCGCTAGTGAAGTTATAAATGGGTACATTATACTTTACAAGTGTTACGAAGAAGCTGATATCTACATACTGATTCATGCTTGTGTATCAAGCTTGCAGCAGCATTGAATCACTATACTAGGTACGTATAGCGGCGTCTTCATTGAGTCGACAACGTCCACAGTGAAAACTCAGTCAAAGGTGTCGATCGAAAATGTCGACCGACTAAGTCGATCTACACTGACCACCAACAAATCTAAAACAGTCACCTGTTCACACTTGAGTAGACAAATTTGCCGATCAGTCGAAGTGGAAACAAGAATGTTGAAAGAGGAAGTCATTATTGCTTTTGTCGCGTTTGTTATTATCGAGTCTAAAAAAAGTAAAGCGTTTGCTTTTGAATATATAATATTCCGTGCCACTGCCAGGTTCATTGCTATCTCGTATTTACTTCTCTCACTAACTGACTGGAGATTTTTTTATGTTCTGTTCTACCACTTGCTTTTCTATATCAAATTCATAAACAATTTCCATCCGGGCATCGTGCCTTATATTTCGATCTTTATATTCATTGATTTCAGTGTTCCAAAGATTTGATTTTAGATTGTATGCTTTACTAAACGCTATTACCTTGTCATTTTCACATTCCATTTTGTCAGAATGAACGACACACTGATTTAAAAATCTGTTACTCGATTTCGAACGTCGAATGGCGCGTCCCTCTAGATTCGACTTGAATCTTCTTTGATTTTACCGATAGTCGACAGAAAACCATTCGAAATGTCGATCGACATATTTTGTCGATTGCGGCTAAATAGAAAAAGAATGCAAAAAATAATAAAGTTTCGATTCATTCGGAAGTTTGGAATGGGCGACGGATAGTAGATATGTTATTGTAGTTTGAAGAGTTTGGGAAATTATTTCGTAAATTCTTTCATTTCATGCACGACACGAAATCCAATTCCCTTCTTTAGAACTGGTACAGCATAGTCAATATTGCGAGAGTAACCCCACTTTCTATTTCCCTTTATATATATATATATATATATATATATATATATATATATATATATATATATATATATATATATATATATATTGTATATATATATCACTAGGAGTTATAGCCAGAACTACAGCCATGCGCGGATATTATTCCTTATGGCTGTTCTTGTGTTTGTTCTTTCACATATGATTTCTGATATGAACTGTACTAACTCAGTGTTGTTGATGAATAAACATATCATTATTATTATTATTATTTACCGTCGTGTACGCTGGTCAGGTCCTATCCCCCGAAACCCCGATACATTCCTGAGGGCGCGCCAGCATTATCAACCAATGACCACTCCCCACAACCGTGGGGTAAGTAATCATTGGGTTCGAGAATCATGTGCCCTGAGCAAGCGCAGTGAGCCAAAAATGACAGCCTTCTGCATCTGTACGGCTAAGATTTCTGCCTCAGTGCGGCAATCAGGTATGATTTTAAGATTCGATAGTAGAGAGAATATCATTCCACCAAGGACTCCAATAATCAGAACAACCTTCTTGACAGAAAGGTCTGGATAGAGTCTGCGGAGTTCGAAGAGAAAATCTTCAAAATTTTATCCGTTTTTCCTCCTCTTTTCGGACGATATTCGTTTCGCCAGGAGCAGAAAACTTCATGACAATTATCGTCTTGCTCTGGTGGTCAAGAAGGACTACATCAAGCTTATTAGCTTGTATGAGCCTGAGGGTGGGAAACGAATAGTTTCAATAGATTCGGCACTTCTCGTTCCCCATAACGGATTCAATATCCCCCGAGCGTAGGGCAACACCAGTGTCTCGTCAATACCATAAGAGTGCCGTATATGGTAATAAAGCACTCTCGGGGCCGCGTTATGTCGATGGATATAGTCCGAGACCGCATATGCTGGACATGCTGATAGCAAGTGCATTAGGATATCGGGCGCCTCGCGGCAGGCCCTGCACCTTGTGTCAGGAACCTCTATACCCATCACGCGAGTTACAGTTCGATAACCCCTTACATCAGCAGGATATTGTTCGATGACCCGAAGACGACATCAATTATTTTGCTGATATCTGCAAAGTCGGCAATAATTTATATATAAATAAGTGCAATTGATTTGTAATAGCCAGTACTTATATTTCATAGTTATTAATTGTTACTCTGTTCAAATAAAAAGTTTTTAAAAATCCTTTTGTGTGAACGAGAAATATAATTCGCGACTGCGGTAGACTAAGGTGTTGAAGACACCATCCTGGCAAGCCATAATGAACCCCTCAGTTTCCGACTTCAGCCGACTCGACCTGAGAAAAGCGAACGTCAGGCGCTTTGATAAGCCAAGGTCTCCAATGTTATTGAAGAAGACCCCATGCATTGGCTTATCTTTGTGTCTCCGCAGAAGTAAGATGATCTCTGCGGCTTTTGTCTGAGCTTTTTGCTGAACGGGTTCCAACTCGGTGACAGAGTTGTGGTCACCTCGTTCAGAGTCGAAAACTATACCGAGTTCATCAGCTGCTCGGGCAGCTGCCCTAAAGAGAAATGCTCCAATTCTTGCTCTCTCATGGTCACGGACCATGCAGAGAAGGGGATCCGAACTCCTGACGACTTTACAGGCTGTATCCAGTACCATTATGTCATGTAGACACTCCAAACTCACTCAAGAGTCCACGGCCTCCCTGTTGTCGGGGGAAGTACAACCGTGGAACGGACGATTTGGGATGCAAACTTATATAGAGATGTATCATTTTTCGGGTCTTCACGTCGAGTTGATACAGCTCCTCCCGAGTCCACTTCACTATTCCAAACGAGTAGAGTAAGATTGGAACGGCAAGCATATTTGTTGCAGCAACTTTGTTCTTCCTCGATAGTTTCGATGACCAGATCTGTTGAAATTTATGCTGACACTTGCCGCGGAGAGAATTTTTCACTGCTGTTACCTCTTGTGAGTGGCGTTGTTCCACCTTGAAGTAAGTATACGTCTCTCCAGCATCCAGATGGTGTAGGATGCTTCCATCTACGAGCTGTACATTCTCTCCGTAGTCCACGCATAGTCCTCTTTTGAGATGGACCATTGCACATTTGTCTATCCCGGATTTCATACCGATAGCATGGGTGTACTCTTCCACCACCCTCAAGGACTGATGGAGATCATTCTCTCCAGAGGCATAAAGTTTAAGATCATCCTTATAAAACAGATGGATGACCTTGTTCCTCCGGTTTCCGGGGTTGCCACAGTTATTCCCTCGAGTATTTCTGAGCGCAACGGATAATGGCAATAGTGAGATGCAGAAGGGGACTGAGGGAATCACCCTGAAATACACCCCTTCTGAAAGTGACCCACCCTGTTTGGACTCTTGCTTGACCAGATGTTATGGTGAAGCGAGTTCGCCTGAGTGGTTCAGTTGTTCAATGCATCTCACAATGTTGTCGGGTACCGCAAGGCATCTGAGCAAATGCAAGATGAGCTTATTATTATTAACAGAATGCGACCATGACACAGCTCATTTCGTTAAGGAAAGACATGACCTTTTCACATACTAATTAAGGATAAGGATTTCCAAAAAGTGTTTGATGAAATCGACATCTACATCTTTGTAACTCAAAAATCATGTGTAATTCGTACAATTTTAAACCGCTTGATTCAGTAAACAATGATCGATTCGTCGATTCGCATTATTTCTATCAACAATTCAGACGACACATCCCAGAAAAATTAACGCAACAGATTTTGGGATCATAATTCACTGCAACAATACTGAGAACTGTTCACCACCAAGTATCAACATGTTTGAAGCCACATTTAAATGGTTTGATGTCTAGTAAATTAATTGGCGAAGAGCCTACAGTTTATTTTTTCTTCATAAATAGTGAAGCTTTGTAACACATAAACTCTAATTGAAAAATGAATATTTATTCAATGTGATATTTCATAAATTCACAATTATTCACCTTCAAAAATTTTGTCATTCCAAAATTAAAATCGCAACGCGCGTTCACCGAAAGTGCTCAAGTAACATTTTGATGACCATAAGTGTCTGCCATTGTATTAGATATAGTTTTTTTGTTATTTGAAACCAGAAACGTTTTGCAGCAAGAACATACTTATTCATATTTTAATTTCTTCGCGTTTTGATTGATATACATATTCGTTAAAGATGTTAATCTAAAGATGAAGATGTTAATCTGAAGAAATGAACTTTAAACGTTCAAGCCATTTTCGAATATATATGGACAGAAGGTTGAATGGACTGACGCCTATCAGAAAACAACTACTCCCCTGGCTAATACCACGAAGGGGGTTGGATTATATCCAACAGGCGTTAGTGCAGGAATCTTTACAGAAAATTTCCTGCTAATGCAATTGGCAATACAACCGACCTTCAATTTTGGAACGGGCACACTTGCAGACCGATTTTGGACTCATTAGCCACTCATCAGTGCAATATAGTGGCCATCATCGACCTAAAGTCAATGATATTCCATAATTGAAACTTCAAATTCTTTCACAGCATTTCATTCCTCTTCCTAAGTTGGAGCGAAAAACAAAATGCCACTCCATCTAGTGGACGAGGTACTAACCAACTGCATATCCGAAATTTGCCCGATTCCTGTGAATAAGGAAGAAAAACTTTCTTATTAGTCAGTGGGCTATGCTTGAAGACTGGCAGTAAACAAATCTAAAAGAATGAACTCTAAACGTTCAAGCCAGTCTTCAAGCATAGCCCACTGACTGATAAGAAAGTTTTCCTTCCTTATTCAGAGGAATCGGGCAAATTTCGGATGGATATGCAGTTGATTAGTACCTCGTCCACTAGATGGAGAGACATGTTTGTTGTTCGTTCCAACTTAAGACGACGAATGAAATACTCTGAAAAAATTCAATTATGGAATATCACTGACTTTAGGTCGATGATGGCCACTATCTTGCACTGATGAGTGGCTAATGAACCCGAACCCGGTTTGCAAGTGTGCCCGTTCCAAATTGAAGGTCGACTCTTTCAGTTGTCTTTTCACATATAGTCGTTGGGCATACTTGAAGACTGGCTATAAATCAAATCATCTGAAAGAACAATTCGTTCAGGCCAGTCTCCACTCCCTACACTTTAGGTTAATGGATTGACCTTATCAGAAAACAACTACTCCCCTGGCTAATACCACGAGGGGAGTTGGATTATATCCGACAGGATTCTTCACTGAAGGTATTCCTGCATATGCTGTTGGCGATACAACTGCCGCAATAGAGTTTCAATTATTGGAACACACTTGCAGACTGGTTTCGGGCTGTTTGGCCACTCGTCAGTGCAAGGTAGTGTATATTATCAACATAAAGTCGCCCTTCGTGTTATTAGCTAGGGAAGTAGTTGTTTTCTGATAGGTGTCAGTCTATTAACCTACAGTGTAGGGAGTTGAGACTGGCCTAAACGAATTGTTCTTTTAGATGATTTGATTTATAGCCAGTCTTCAAGTATCCCTACTGACTATATGTGGAAAGTTTTCTTTGCTTATACGAGGAATTGGGCAAATTTCTGATATGCAGTTGGTAACGTCGTTCACAGGCAGTTGGGGCGACGACAAACATGTTGTTTGTTGTATGCTTCAGCTCAGTTCGAGGAATGATACTCTGAATGAATTTGATTTTCAATTATCGGAAATCATCGATTTTATGTTGATGATATACACTACCTTGCACTGACGGCCACTATCTTGCACTGATGAGTGGATAATGAGCCCGAACACGGTCTGCAAGTGTGCCCGTTTCAAAATTGAAGGTCGACTCTTTCAGTTGTATTGCCAATTGCATATGCAGGAAATTTTCTGTGAAGATTTCTTCACTGACGCCTGTCGGATATTATTCAACACACTTCGTGGTATTAGCCAGGGGAGTTTTTTTTTTCCTGACGGGAACGCTCCTGCTCGAAGTGTGGGAATCCATGACTCTGTCACAGCCTACCCACTAAAACCCCTCTTCAGCATTCAAGTGGCTCTTTCTGGAACTGCTTTGGGGCATTACTTCAGAAAGAGGATGCTTATTGTTCTTAGTTTTTTTTTCCTCATCGCTGTCTATTTTCTCTCACCCTGATGTCTCTCTCCTTCGTGTCAATTATGTATTTGGCCAAGGAGCTTATCTTAGTCCAAATTTCTGCATCCTCCAGCATCTTGTTTATTATGTTGTCTGGAGTTAGTTGACCTGTGACCGTTTCCAGTTCTTGTCTTTTTTGATGCCATCTTATACAGGTGAAGAATGTATGTTCGACGGTGTCACTTTCCTCGCAGTATATGCATGAGTCGCTATTGCTTACATGGAAGCGTTTGCGGTAAGTCTGGAAGCACCCGTGCCCTGTTAGAAGCTGTATCAGGTGGTACGTGGTATCACCATGCTTCCTCGAAAACCAGGGAGCTATATTCGGGATAACTCTGCGCGTCCACAGTCCTGTGTCTGCGTCTCCTTGCCACCATTCCTGCCATCTTTCGAGCATAGTCGGGTTAGCGTTGGTCTTCTCAGTTGACCTCTCTTCCATTCTTTGTCTAGCCCATATGTGGATGGGGGAATCCGTGCTACTACTAAAAGTGCCCTAGTGGATGCGGTTCTGTATGCTCCAGTTATATAGAGTGCTTAGCAAGACTTTTCGGTTGACTCTCTGTAGAGCCTTGTGCAAGATTGGTGCTGCATAGCTCTAGCTTTGGGCATCCGCCTTCCTATCGCCGCTAGGGCTTTGTTAGCTTTTTCGGCTGTTCTCCTTATATGAGCCCCCATTGTCATGTTTTTATCCAACAGCATATCTAGATATCTCACCTTTTCCTGGCTCTCCACCACGGTATCCTCAATTTCTAGGCTGATGGTCTTGATTTTTCTTCCTGCTACCAAGAGAACTGCTTTCGTTTTCTGTGGGACTAGTCTCAATCGCTTATGATGGAGCCATTCTGCAATATTTTGTAAAGTCTGATTTGCTATCATTTGTAGGTTTTCCTTCGTTTTGGCTGTAACCATAATCCCCACATCATCGGCAAAGCCTACTAGCCTGACTCCATCCGGGGTTTGTATACTGAAGATGCTGTTACTTTCATTTTTGTTTCTACTCCTATCATCAGCCATCTCTCTTCGAAGTAGCTGATTAACATTTTAAGGAGGTACGGGATGATCTTTCACCTGTGCAGCTCCTCCAGTATTCCGTTCCACGGTGCTTTATTGAATGCGTTCTGCACATTGATGGTTATGAAAGTGCACAGCTTCCTCTTATGGTATGGACCCGTCTATGGTTTTCTCCGCTGTTTTCGTTCCCCTCCCCAGTGCGTCCGTTGTAGATCGTCCCTCTCGGAAGCCAAACTGTTCATCTGATAGCCCGCCCGTTCTCTCTATTTTTATCTTCAGTCTTCCCAGCAGCAATTTTACTAGCAGCTTTCCCAGGACATTCAACACACATATGGGTCGGAACGCCTTGTTTGTGCTTCCTGCTTTACTTTCTTTCTCGATTAGTACCAGCCTCGCGGTTTTCCATTCCTTCGGAAAGTTACCCTCCATCAGTGCTGCGTTCATAGTCTCCAGCACTTTATCCGGGTACTTTTGCGCTGCTACTCTGACCACTTCTGCTGTCAGACTGTCCGTATCAGGAGCCTTCTTTACCTTGGTCTTCTTTACTGCTGCCAGCAATTCCTCTATACTGAATTTAGGGACTTCATTTTGGTGCACTATGGGTTTTTTCCATTCTGTTACTGAGTGCTCTGAGAAAAGAGTTATTTCTCTCTGTTCATTGTCTGTCATCGTTATCGTTTGTGTGGTTATGATTTTTTTTGTGACTATCTGGTATCCTTTTCCCCATCTATCTGCATCTACTTCATTCTGGAGCACCTTCCAACTCCTATTCTTTGCCTCCCATATTGCTTTGTTGAGAGATTTTCTGCAGCCATCATATTCCTCATGGCATCTGCTTTTTTATTCTCGTGGTTTTTTTTTATTTACTCTCACCATGGCTCTTTTTTTTCCAAGGCAGTTTTTCCTGAGTTATCCTATTTCTGCAGACCATCAATATACTGGTTTCCTATAGTTATGTTGTTTTTTACTTGGAAATACTTTATCGCAGGAGTCTGTAAGTATTTTTGTGAGTTTTTTCGGTGTTGGCGGGTTGATTTCCTCTCTTAGTTTTTTACCCACTTCCTGGCACAGTATCTCCATTTTCCCTTCTATTATTTTCCAGCCTTTCGTTGTTGGTTTATTAGAGTCTTTTCTCCTGGTTTGGTCAATAATTTCGAATAGTATATGGTGGTGATCGCTCAAGTTCTCTTCCTCTAGAACCCTCCAGTTCTGTATGTTCTTGCAGATTTTGTTTGTACTGAAGGTGACATCAATATGCGATTCCGCTCTTCCGCGCACAAAGGTAGGTTCCTCGTCTGTATTATATACCTTTAAATCGTCTTCGGCTATCCATTCAGACAGAGCTTGTCCTCTTTTGTCTTCCACATTTGATCCCCATAGGTAGGATTTTGAGTTGAAGTCCCCTCCAACGACTATTTATTTGACATGTTTCTTCATATCGCTCCTGAGCGTATTGAGATAGGTCTGAAAAGTTACCATGTCTATATTTGGGGATATATAGCATGAGTATAGGACCAGTGAGTCTAGTTCTATCCAGACATAGCCTGGTCCCCCTCCTATTTTGCGAACTTTTATTTTGTTGTTTATGACTTTGATCAGCACATCTGTTTTGGTGTCTACCCGCCATCCACCCTCGGCTACCTTTTTTTTGTTTGGTTCTGACATAATCACTAGGTCTACTCCCCCCTCTTCGCATATTTTGAACATTATGTCCATGGCTACCCTCCTTCTCATAAGATTTCCCTGTAGTATTTTTATGTTGACCCATTTTTTTCTCCCTTTGCCTGTTTCTTATTTTTCGGACTTTTCCTTACTCGAGCCTTTATTTTTTCCACTGCCTCTCTATATCTTGGACACTTCATGGAATCCGCTCTGTGGCCGTCTACTTCGCAGACAAGGCAATGTGGATCTTCCGTACATACATTTGCTAGATGCCCCATCTTGAAGCAGTTTAGGCATTTTCTCTTCATAGTAGTTTCCTCTCTAGGCTTGGGGTTTTGCTCCTTGCACACTCTCGCTACATGTCCGTATTTGAGGCATATATAGCGTCTTGTAGGAGTGATCTTTTCCCTGATACTACAGTCTGTCCTTCCCACTTTTATTCTGCCCATGTCTATCAGTTTGTCCGCTGTTGTTCTGGAGACCAGTAGTGTGGCTGTGCGGGCTCTTCGATTTTCATTTCCGCCATTGAGATACACAGTGAGCTGCTCGTTTTCTATCTGTGGTATTACATTTTTCACTGCCTCTTTCACCTCTTCCAGGTTTCCTATCAGTAGTGCCTTTTTTCCTGTCGCTATTTCTGTTTGCAGCTTTGTCCTCCACTATTCGTTCTATCTCTTCTTTTAGGGTTTTACTTGCTCCGTTCTGTTTCCCTTTGAGATAGATAGATGCTTCAAGTTCGCTGTTTCTCAGGACACATTCCGTTAGGATTCGCAGGTATTTCCACTTCTTGTCATGGGCAACTGTTATTGCTAGTCTTCTCCTTCCATGGTTTTCTGCGAGGTCTCGCAGTTCACTGAGAGTTTTGTATATCTCGTGGTTGTCCTCCTTCTCCTCATTTCCATCGATTCCCACCAGGAATGTATATCTGTGGGAAATTGTATTTTCATCTTCCTCCTCTTCTATTGCAGTTTCCTTGCTATTTCTCAGGTATGCTATCTTCCCTGGAGGCGGTTTATAGCTCTCCATTATATTGTTTATGCCTGACCTGTCCTTCATTCGTTTGATAAAATCGTTTTCCGTTCTTGGGTCGACTAGTACAGCGATGTCCCAATCCACCGGTGTGTAAAATGGGTTGCCGCTTACCACTTTTGTTTTCTGAAAGTCTTCTTCTACCCAGTTGAGTCCCGTGATTTGTTTTAATGTCTCACAGGGTACTTCGCCTTCTGAGTCAGCGAGTTTTTCCAGCAGTTCCTCCCGAGCTTTTTCTTGAGTATCATCCCCTGTCTGTGTGCTTGCTTCTTGTTTGGGGTTGGTGTTAGTCAGTATTTCGGGTTCTTATGTTTGTGTTGATGCCATAACCTTTTCAGTACATGGTCCTTCAGGTTTGTGAGTAGGTGCTGTTTTTGTTTAGTCCCGATGGTGTTGTTTTGAGTCAGTTCTGTATTTTTCAGATTTCAGCTGACTACTAATATTAACGAGTCTGGCTACAGAGTCTTTAATGACTTTATCTTTGTTGACGTTGATTTTCACGGCCTCTGCCATTTTTTATCCTCTATGTCTGCCTCGTTTATTCGTTTTTGTATCCTTTGTCTCTCTCCGAGCATAAATTTTTTCCTTATAATAGGTGGACTTTCCTCTTCTGCCTCCTCATCTGGTGGCACTTTTTCTTGTTTTTTAGTTCTAGTTTTATCTACTGGGATTTCTTGTGTTCCTAGTGACACTGCTTGTCCCTTATTCAATGGGGATCTCATTAGCTTACTGCTTTTCCCAAAAAGGTTAACCACTGTGTGTTGTGTTTTGTCCTCGGAATCGTCTGCGAGCGTGCTTGTTCCACCTGTTACGGTTTCAATTTTTATTTCAGTAATTTTTTTATCTTCCATCTCCATCCCACGAGTCGGGTCGATTTACCAGGGTCGCTCCGCTGGGTAACGCCCATTCCAGTGGAGAAGAGACTTACATTTACTCCGTGGTTGAACCAGGTGCCCCGGAGGTTTTTTCGACTTAGCTGTCCGATATTTTATAGAGGTTATCTCCTCGCAGGCCGACCGACTAAGGCAAGCCCCCCGATCTTGGATCCTCATGCAGCGTACCGCAGCCACGCCTCACTGCGGTTGTTGAAGTACGGGTCAAGGTTGCGGTATGTAACAAGAGACTGGCGCTCAGTTTCTTGTGCGCCCCATTTTGTCTGTCCCTTCGTCCCCGACCTGTTCGGCAAAGGAGACCCTACCAGTAGCAAGCTACCGCCGACATAGCTCGCGAATTCCTCAGGACACGCAAGCTCCCACACCACGGCAAGGTAAAAACGCTTTTGGGGAGATTAGCCAGGGGAGTAGTTGTTTTCTGATAGGCTTCAGTCCATTCAACCTACTGTGTAGGTATATTCGAGACTGGCTTGAACGTTTAAAGTTCATTTCTTTAGATTTGTTTACTGCCAGTTTTCAAGCATAGCCCACTGACTAATTAGATAATGATAATGATGAAACTCAAGTGTACGAGAGAAACTATAGACATAACATTGATTGAGTTTGTGAAATTAATTTTTACCAACCTTATTATTCAGGAGGTATTAGATCATTATTTTTCTTTTATCAAACTTGCATGTTTTCAATGTTTTCAGCATCTTCTGTCGAACGTAACGAAGTGAGTTGTATAGTGTATTCAGAGACGAAACAAATTGGCAAAATAATAGTGAATAATAAAACCAATAGCGAATATAAAAAAGTTGATCAGCCTGAACCTTTGTTCGCAGGTAAACAGAATGTGAGTTTGTTGGTAAACCTTTCAACAATAATTTGCTTCAATACCAATCGACTACTTACAATCATTCAAAATCAAATTGTCTTTTCGGTATATGTTTGAAAACAACTTACGACATTGTTCTCTGGAGGTGATGCTATGAAATGTTTGTACAGCATTTCGTTCAAGTTTTTGTCAGAATACATTGTGAGAATACAATTATTACCTTCATTGAAGATTACTTCACCGCTTGGTACTTCAACCAGCTGAACATTTCAGCTGATGCAAGTAACTTTCAGATAATTATCGAGAATTTAGAAGAAGTCATTTTTTCTTTTATCATAATAAGCGGATGTAGTACAACATGGTTTATGTGAAATAAATTCGTAAGGCGTCTAAAAACATTTTTTCATCATCAAGTGGTGAAGCCATCAATACCACTAATACCAGTATCATTTGCCGCGACAACTTGAAAGTTGATAATGAGTTTCGCCGATTTTTTTTGTAGAGAAAATTAATCGATCTATTAGTTGGATATACAAGGTCTTGCTATTAAATAACGAGATTGGTTATGAAAAAGGGTTTTATTATAAAAATTATTCTACATTCGAAAGCTCTTCTTTAATATACTCCCCTCTCCTCGCCACACACCTTTCCATACGTTTTTTCCATTGATCAATGAGTGCTGGAAGTCTTCTTTGGTGAGGGCCTCCAGGACCTCTGCCGTTTTTTGCTTTACCGTCTCCATCGACTCAAATCGGGTCCCTTTCAAAGCAGATTTTATCTTCGGAAACAAAAAAAGTCGCACAGTGCCAAATCTGACGAGTACGGCGCGTGTTCGAGCACTGGAGTGCAATTATAGGCCAAATACCTCTTCACAGATAGCGCGTTATGGGCAGGTGTGTTGTCCTGCTGTAAAATCCACGAGTTGTTCTTCCACAATTCGGGCAGTTTCTTACAAACTCAATCTCGCAGTGTTGCCAAAACTGACAAATAGTAAGTCTGGTTGACAGTCTGGAACCTATTTAGTCATCACGATATCGTTAATGTCGAAAAAACGATCGACATTGCCTTGAATTTTGATTTGGACATTCATGCTCTCTCGGCACGCACTGAAGTGCTTGCACCACTCAAAAACACGCGGACGAGATAGATAACTGTCCCCATAGGCATCTTGCAACAATTTATAGCACTCAGTCGGAGCTTTTTTCATTTCAACGAAAAATTTGAGATTGATACGTTGCCCCTTTTTTTTTTGAAACACGTAGTTTTCGACACGAAAAAAAAACACGTTCGTTTCAAATCGCTACTGCACAAATACTACAATCGTGACGAAAATGTGTTTTGGTAAGTGAATAGAGATTTCCAAATACTCCACTCCTCTAGGGCGCCCTCTAGGCGCGCAGTCTCGTTATTTAATAGCCCGACCTCGTAGATGCCATCCGTGTATATTCTTCAAGTAAATTATCGATTTCTCTCAAATGTTTCAGTTCCATCATTTTTATATCCATCAAAAACTCAAAAACAACTTTAACTTCAGTGCCATAGGCAATACGCAAAATATTACTAATAAATTCATGAAAATTAAAAAAAAACACACTGTACATTTTGTTTTAACAACATAAATAATTGTGACTCGGCTCGAAAAGATTACCGATACAAATAATATAGAAAAACTGTACTGTCTCTGATAACTTCCGTGGAAAATGTATTCGTTTATTAAACAAGTTATATGAATGTTATTTAGGATGATACTCAAAATAATGCTGATATTTCCAAATATGAGCTGAATTGTTTCCTTTGAAGACTTGAGAATAGTTTGAAATTTCCTGGATGAAATGTTATATACCTACTATCACTATGTTCACTATCAGAATAAAAGGATTTCATCTGAGTAACAATCTAAAAATGTTGTCAGTGTGAATTATAAATCACAAAACAGTGCGTTTATAGAGAAAAAAATTAATTACACAGTAATATATTGAACTCATCCTAATTAAATTTTTAGGAAAACTCCAGATTTGCACTCTACTGAATGAAAATATTCAAGAATGTAACAAAATATATGTTACTTACCCTGGTTTTTATCAGTTATTATTCGTGTGTGGTTATAAGGAGATAAAACTGGAATACTCTATTCGAAGTGAGTGGAGTAAATCTCATTAGAAATGATAGGAGAGTTGAAAGCAATGCAAACTAATATCAGGTGTGTTATCATTTCATTGTTATGTCTTCGATAATAAGTCATAAAGTAACTTTTACATTATGTGGCAACCATACATACCAACCATTTGATTTTTTGTTTCACTCATTTCCATAACCCTTGATTCTCATTAGTTATATTTTATTATACTCTGAAGGGAAAGCAAAAAACTTCTAACATAATTTTTCAATATATATTATAATATACTATGTGTATGAAATAAGCAGGGCCAGCATGATAAAATCGGAAACCGTAGAATATAAATTCAGTCAAAAAAAAAGTTGATCATTTCAAATAGGAAAATTGGATGAGAATATAAAAATGTTATCAGTGCAAATATTGTTTTAATAAGTCTAAAAAATACTGTGCGATATGTCTATCTTTCAAGCTTAACGACTCATCTTAACATTTAAAATAATGGTCATATGTACATATAGTTGCCTTGAGCATTTAATGCACATTTCAATTGCCCTTCAAAGCATTCATTTATTATTAGGATTTCAGGAGTTATCGTAAAATTAAAATTACCGCTCGAGAAAAACCGTTGCAACACGTTGCGGCCTGAAAAATCATTGCAACAGGCGTTATGAAGAAAGCTTGCAATTGCATTATGAGTAGTATTTTCGATAGATGGGTACTTGCCTATTTTAAAACTAAAATTGATAGTTATGAACACTATATTGTTTGAGTACATTTTATCAAAGATTACCTTTGATAAAATTATTATTAGTTTCTAATTGGAGTACTCGATTTAGCTCAAAGAGTTGAGATTGGCCAACCTTCCTCTTTGCCTTGTCTTCAAACCCTTTCACGAAGAGCACATGTCACAGAGCATTCATCACCACTCTTTCAGATGTTAGCGGCAGTGGGCTTGTTTCATGCTATGGAAAATGATACTGGTTTGCTAATAGACTGATCGAGTTAGGGGTATATTATACTTATCAAGCCCAGTTGGTCCCAAGATCTCGAAAATCAAGAATTTGAATTGGCCGCGTTTTCTGAAGCAGAAAAAAATTATAAAAACAGCTATGTATATAAGGTTGGTCAATATTTGTTTATGACAAATTGTTAAACTAATGAACAATTAAATAATAAATAAATTTTTTTTTCCGCCAAACTAATTAAAAGTGTAAATTATGATTTTAAAAAGCGAAATTATTTCTTAACTAATTATTTACACAATCGAAATATAAAAAATCGATTTTAAACAATCAAAAATTAAAATGAGGAAACATTTTTTTAAATCATAATTATTTCTAGACAACAGAATAGCAAAAAAAAATTTGAAAAATATTAAATTTCTCTATTTGTTTAAAACAATTTAATAAACAAAATACGTGAAAAATTAATATCCTATGATAATTAATGCCATTGTTTAATGTGAAAACAGTAAATATCAATTGAAAAACAAAATTATCAAAAATTTTCAGATATTTCATTGTGCAATAGTTATAAAAAATCATAATCAACAAATTAATAAATTTTAATGAACTTCTATCGCAGGATCGTATGAAGTATATATATTAAAAGGGCTCCACGAAGTTTAAAATTTATAGGCAGGCCAATTACTTATACCTTTTATCCCATTATTTATGACAACGGAGATTGGGAAAAAATGTGTTAGTTAAAATTTCTACCGGACTCGATTCATTCGAGTGTTAAGAAGACACTAGATTTTTTTCAAATTTTTAAAATGGCATTTTATGTTATAAAAAAGTTATTTCTTTCAATAAATTCCTTTAGTGGCAGCGCGCGCATGCCGTAACAGCCGTGCGGAACCCTATTTTTAACGTCAAATTAAAATTATAAATAATGGAGATAGAGTTTCGATAGTCGGGACTTTTTTATCGAAAATGTCGTCCTCTTTAACGAGCTTTTTAAAAATTGCTTAAATATCAACATTTTTTGAGTTATTTACGAAAAACTAAATACCATTTTTTCAATCTTATTTTGTTAATAACAATTGCAATTTTTTACCCGCACCAAAACCCTTAAAAAGCATTTTTCTAGAGGTGATTCCGAATCGAATAAGCTATCGCTCATATTTTCAGGTCCTTTATCTCTATTTTTCATGTTTTTGAACTTGTTGATTAGACTACATCTCGAATGCTAATGAAGTCCCATAGGAGCCAGTAATCCCTTACCTACTGGCCGTACTTGGAGACCTTTTACCATTCCAGCCTTACTCTTTTGTCAATCCATTCTCATATAGTTTTCAAGATTGGATCCTCCTTCTGCGCTACCATGATATCTTACCTCGACATGAAGGTAGCGCCACCTTCGGAGGCTGTTAACGACTGTACCACACCATGGGTAGGTGATTCCTCACATCTTCTGGTCAAGGGACCCTTACAAGTTGCTACCCTCCGAGTCAGTGGGATCCCGAAGTAGCGGGAGGTAGGGGAGCTTATCTCAGTATCAGAGCTGCCCATAAAAGGGTCCCTGCCTACTACTTTATCACGTCTGTTGGAAAGTTCTTCTTCTGGTAACTGGGTATCCTTGTCGATGAATTGATGGATGCACAATCTAGGAGATCATCATGAAAAGAGAGAAATGAAACTTTCTGCTTTTTCACTACTTTTATTTGTAACTAACGTTACTGCAGTAACGAAACTCAAGTTTGACAGATGTTCGTCAAAACTTTTTGGGATACTATAATGTCATCAAGATAGACCAAGCCTGTTTTCCAGGTAAGTCCTCCCAACACCAACTCCATCACACGTTCAAATGTTGCGGATGCATTGCATAATCTGAACGGCAAAAACTTATACTGGTGTAATCCATTGCCGGTGGAGAAGACAGTTTAATGAAATGAATAAAAACACTTTTGGCTAATTACCACTGGTAGATTTTATTTATACGACCGGTACGACCGGTCATAAAACTTGATAATGGGGTCAAACCCGAAACCGGTCGTATAAATGAAATCTACCAGTGGTAATTAGACAAAACTGTTTTTATTCATTTCATTAATGTGATCATTAAGCACCATAAAATATCCGCTTTTCAGATCTAATATTGAGAACCATCTGCATTCAGCCAAGATGTTCGAGGTGTCATCTATTCTGGGAAGAGGGTAACTGTCATTTCTGGTAACATCATTAAGACTCCTGTAGTCTACGCAGAATTTTGTCAATCTATTTTTATTAGTCACCCACATAATATGTGACGACCAGGGGCGGTTTGGGTCCTCGATTACTCCTTTCTCCAACATGTCCTTAACGATGGATGAAGCTTCGTCCTTCTTTGCGAAGGGAAGACGTATCGGTGGTTGGCGTATGGGTTTGGCATCGTCAGTATCAATCCGATGTTGAACTAAATTCTTTCGACCAATGATTTTGCCCTTCACAAACATTACCCTGTTATTATTTAAGTTGACTATTCTCACAGGAATGATATGATTGTTACCATTCACCAGAGATCTAGTCACGAGAATTCCTGTTTCGGAGCCGTTGGATGCCTCTATCAATGCTGTGCTCAAGCCGAAATGGTCCAGTAATATTCGCTTGAATGATTTTCTTGGTGTTGGGAGAGATTCTGGAATATTCCAGTGTAACCACCCTAGCGCTGTCATGAGGCTGAAAGGGCACGTCAAGCAGAATTTCCTCATTTCCAACCTTCAGCAGATTGTTCCTTATGTCCACCACGAATCCGTAGAGGGACATGATGTCTAGTCCCAAAATTTATTCGTCGATAATTTTACCACTGATACCTCAGTTTCTATTTCGCAATTTCCAACCTGTCTCATTTCAGCTTCTCCACAGACCGTCCAGTGGCTGTTTCTAGAACGGTTCTACTGATACCTTCTTCAAACTACTTCTGTTGGAAATTTCGGCTCATGTTACTGACCTCGTTGCTTCAGTGTCGATGGTGAAAAGGCACCGGTGATTATGAAAATTGAGAAATAAAACATTCTATGTTTTTTACTTTTATTTGTAACTAATGTTACTGCAGTTTCGTCCTATAAGGGCATTTTCAAACAATTGTAATGAACTGCACTTTGTAATTGTTTGAAAATGTCCTTATAGGACGAAACTGCAGTAACATCAGTTACAAATAAACATTTTCAAACAATCACAGTAAACTGTAAATTGTTTTGTGAACCAAATAGCATTATTTACTAGAATCTATCTGAAGACAATCATTTGATGGTTTTTGTATGAACTTGTGAAGATCTTCATTCTGTGTATCGTCAGCGTAGCAGTGAGCAGTGCAATGTTCAAGAAATTTCAGAATTGTTGAGATATTTAAAGAAAATAGAAGTGGTTCCAATATAGAGCCTTGTGTGGTACCGTATTTGAGGTTTAGAGTTGTTGAATTGACGTTGTCAATACACACCTTTTGTTTCCGTCGAAGTAAATATGCCTCAAATAACTTAATTGGTGTTGCTGATAAGCCTAAATGATGCAGAATAGACAAAAATCAGTTGATAACTAATAGTGTCAAATGCACGACCGAACTCCAAGAGCACCAACAGTGTACACATACCACTGATTAAGTCATAGACAATGTGAAGAAGAGCTGTGACACAGGTATACCCCTTTCGAAAGCCTGATTAGATTTCGGGTAGTAAACAGAAATTATCGATATAATCTCGATATCGAATTGAGGTGAACTTCAATTTCTTTCCCTGGAATTTTTGAAAGGGTTGGAAGTACACTTATAGCGCGGAGATTTTTATATTCAGCTGGTTCAGACCTTTTAAGCAGTACCCGCATCACAGCAATATTTCAACTATCAGGAAAACACCATTCACCAAACAAAAATTGATTATATGAGTTATATATTCAATAATATAAGGGCAGCAAATCTTAATCAAACTCAAGTTCAATTCGTCATATCCTTTCGCATTAGTTTTAATATTACAAATTGTTCCATACACAAACAAATCATTAACCTCAGAAAACTGAAATTGGTGTCCTGATATCAAACTATAATTTTTATAAGTTTCTATGAGCTAATTTGTGGGTTCATTGTTCGGCACAAAGTTAATAAATATAATCATTACCATTCTTCAGAGATTCGGGGAGTTCGTAGCGTTTTTGACAAATAATATCATTTGCCTTCAGAACATTCCAGAATTGATTTTCATTAGTTGAATTGAACTGGTGAGTAAAATATGTCCTCTTTTCTTTTTTCAGCACTCTTATTGAGAAAATTCTAAGTTCTTTAGAACATTGAAAATGATTTTTAGATTTTGTTCTACTATATCTTGTCGAAGCTCTGTTTTTGAGAAGCACATTATCTTCTTCAATGTTTCTGTCATCCATGGATTTCTGGGTTTCCATATTCTAGAATTAACAACCGGGATATGTAGGTATCTCTATTAAATTAATTAAACAGTTAACAAGTCACAGAGTCCTGGTGAAATATTCCATAGAATGGAGTGGCCTGAACTGGAGCGTCGGGGTTTGGAAAAACTAAATTCAGTCAGTGTTGAGAGAAGTCATTGGCTGGTGCATCCCAAGCCCCCAGATATTTGATTTCCACGATAGGATGCAACAATAACAGCCTAGTTGTCGACGGATTTCTAAATAATCATCAGTGGATTGATGGATGTAGCCATTCCTAGGTAGGAGATCATCATGAAACATGATGAATAAAAATTTCTATGATTTTTTACCACGTTAATTTGTAACTAGTGTTACTGCAGTTTCGTCCTATAAGGACATTTTCAAACAATTGTAATGAACTGCACTTTGTAATTGTTGTTTCAAACAATTGTAATGAACTGCACTTTGTAATTGTTTGAAAATGTCCTTATAGAACGAAACTGCAGATTTGCTGCCCTTATATTATTGAATATATAACTCCATATAATCAATTTTTGTTTGGTGAATGGTGTTTTTCCTGATAGTTGAAATATTGCTGTGATGCGGGTACTGCTTAAAAGGTCTGAACCAGCTGAATATAAAAATCTCCGCGCTACAAGTGTACTTCCAACCCTTTCAAAAATTCCAGGGAAAGAAATTGAAATTCACCTCAATTCGATATCGAGATTATATCGATAATTTCTGTTAACTACCCGAAATCTAATCAGGCTTTCGAAAAGGATATACCTGTGTCACAGCTCTTCTTCACATTGTCTATGACATAATCAGTGGTATATGTACACTGTTGGTGCTTTTGGACTTCGATCGTGCATTTGACACTATTAGTTATCAACTGATTTTTGTCTATTCTGCACCATTTAGGCTTATCAGTAGCACCAATTAAGTTATTTGAGGCATATTTACTTCGACGGAAACAAAAGTTGTATATTGACAACGTCAATTCAACAACTCTAAACCTCAAATACGGTATACCACAAGGCTCTATATTGAAACCACTTATGTTTTATTTTAATATCTCAACAAATCTGAAATCTCTTGAACTTTGCACTGCTACTGCTATGCTGACGATACACAGATTTATTACAGTATTTACCTGGAGGATGTGGTAACGGAATGTAATTTCATGAATAAAGATCTTCACAACTTTATACAAAAAGCATCATATCATTGTCTTCAGATAGATTCTAGTGAATACTGCTATTTGGTCCAAAAGACAATTTACTGTTTTTTCAAGACATAAAAATTACTATTGATAGTGACCAATCTTGTAGAACACACAGAAAATCATGGTATGGAGATAGACTGTAATTTGAGATTCGAAAAACAGATAAATAAACTTATCTATCTTTGAAAACATTATACGGAACCAAGCATTTTTAAACGACGTATATGAAACTACTTATAAGTAAAAAAATTCAAAAGTCTAACCTAACACATATTTTTATATGGTGTTCGTAGACGCGAAAGAATTTCAAATGAACTAATTACTGTTGCATGGTTAGAAACGAAGAAAAGTACACTTTTTCATGCTGCTTGTTTGTTTCACAAAATTATAATTACCAAAAAACCCTTCTATTTGCATCGTAAAATCACATTCTTATATTCATAATGTAAATTTAAGATTCAGAGATAGGTACACTAACGCCACCAAAGTTCAGAACTAAATTTTTAACGTTGTTTCCACATCAAATATGCAGCATATACAATTCTTCAGGTACCTCCGGAACTTATTTTTTTTAATGATGCAACTAATTTTCCTTCATTTTCCGTATTTTAATATTGATATATGTTACATATAGGAGTTGAAGCTTTATAACTCCTATTTATTATATGCGAGCGCTTTCGACAGCTGGTCGTGCTATCATCATCAAGTTTCATCAAGTGATCAAAAGTTTGAGTAGAGCCTTGATGGTGATAGTACGACCAGCTGTCGAAAGCGCTCGCATATAATAAATAGGAGTTATACAGCTTCAAAACCTTCTATTCATATATATATATATATATATATATATATATATATATATATATATATATATATATATATATATATATATATATATATATATATATATATAGACAAAGAATTTTTTTTTTTTCGAGTGTGTATGATATATGTAGCCTGGGAATTCTAGGTCTTCTAACTGAAACCACAAATGTGCGGTTGCCTCCTGTTGTTGACTCCGTGCATATGTGTTGTTTCCTTCTTTCGGCAAAGCTGACGGCTAGTTTTTCCGCCATCCCACATACCGTTTGTGATGGGTCAGTCTCCACCAAGGTCCACAAATTCTCGTCCTGGATTACTTCAGGGCTCATCTTCCAGGCTAAAATCTCTGGAATTCAATTTTGCAAAAACCAATGTCGGACAGTGCGTTCATTAATACCATCATTTCCATATGCCCGATTCATTTTTCGGGATGTTTCGACAGCGCTTTGCTTCAATTAGAATTGAAGAAACGAGTGAATGTTACAATCTTTGAAAACATTTGTGTCGAATATGAGGTTTCATTAAAGATGAAGGAGTTATGTTACAAGATTTTTTCACTTGACCAATGAGGAAGGTGTTATGTGCTGTTAGTGTTTTCATCCATTGCAAAGAGAATTGAAACTTTCTATGTTTTTTTACCATTTTTATTTGTAACTAATCTTACTGCAGTTTCGTCCTTTAAGGACAGTTTCAAACTTATACATTAATAAAAGTAGTAAAAAACATAGTTTCAATTCTCATTTTCCATGTTTTCAGTATATGTTTATACTGTATTCATTACATTCATTCATTTCAGATCCAAACAAAAAGAATGCGATGTGTAACAAGATATTCCTTCAATCAGTGGATGTTCGTATGGTGGAATAATACTAAAAAATCAGAAACATGATATGATACTGTCAATTGCACATACTGTTTGGAAAATGATGATTCTTCTGCATCGGGACGGCATTTTTTTGGAAGTGACAGTGATTTGGACTATTTTCCAGATGAGGAAAAGTTAAGTTGTTCTTCGAAGGACAGTTCAGCAGAATATCAACGCGAACTTAATGACAAGAGAAATCCTGAAAATCCATTTGATCGGTATTTTCCTGACATAAATGAGAAAAAAAAAATGTAACTCAGCAGATAGGTTGTTCTTCCATAATAGGTGACCCTGCATCCCAAAGTGATAACAATAGTCAGATTGAAATACGAATTGCAAATGATTTTACCCTTCGAAACATAGAACATTGTGCTGAGGAGAGTAAGTCTCAAGTGAGTATAAAAAACACTTTTCTGTTTATGAGAAGACATAAAAAACCAAAATGTATACACAGATGTGGAAAAAACAAAAGGCAACTCTGACTAGAGGGAGGGGTGAAGAGTACTCATCCTATAAAAACAGTTTTTCCTAAAATAGAACCCAAAGATGGGATTTTGTGCCGGGAAAGATATAGACTACAATGTGGTTTACGTTTTGATAAAGAAGACAGAGCAGCTCAATTCTACAAACTAGACGTGAATGCAAAGAACGCTTTGCTCTTCAAGAGAGAACGCAACCATGAAAAATTGATGTTCTGAAAAGTCGAATACAAAGTGGTGTGTCAGTTACTCCTTTGGATCGGAGAGGACAGCACTCCAACATACCTCATAAGATGGTTGAAGAAGTCATACAGCGCATCATAGATTATATAAAGACCTTTCCTGCAGAAGAGTCACATTATTCTAGGAATAAAAATCCACACAAAAAATATCTTTCACCCCTATTGAACCAAAGTATGTATGAGCTTTATATTCGAAAATGTAATGAATACAACTCAGCCGAAAAATTCAGAATGAAGAAGAGTTCATATTCTAAACTTTTTGCAATTAAGTTCAATTTATCATTCGGCCACCCTAAAAGGGATAATTGCAGCATTTGTGATGCTGACAAGAACATCAAGAGAATTATCTCGCAGCAATCGAACTTCAAAAGGCTGACAAAAGAATGTACGGGAGTCCGAGTATATGGCATTCGTTACAATAGACTTGCAACAAACAATGCCTCTTCCGAAGTTAACGCCGAAATCCATCTTCATTTCGTTCAGGTTTGGAGACCAGCTCCCCTACCCTTTTGGCTGATCATTGGCCTTGAGAGGGGCCAATGGGACCGAAGTTAACAACATCAAAGGCATTCTACCTGAGGCAGATGTGGTTTCATTACTTCGTAATACATATAATTGCCAAAAATTTGGAAAGAGCAACTTTTTGTACATTGACCGAGGATATGACCTATAGAGGAAGTTTGCATTTCTATACTTCCATGTATAGAAGTTGACGAAGCGCTAAAAAAAATCACTTAGTTGTTTGATCTGATTCATGTGAGGGGTAAAATAAAAATTTCTCTATAATTTGCCTTTATCAGTACCTACTGCTGAAAGGTTACTTCCGCATAATAGATCATAAGTTTATGGAAGTCGGGCATGTTTAAATATATTATGTTTAAATATTTTTTCGTCAACCAGCTATCGCACTCCTACGAACGACAACCCTCAGAAGTCGAAACTTGTGCGAGCTAAGGACTAACAAGGTATTACCTTTCAACGTGTGATTCCTAACACGGGTTGCATGATATCAAGTGAAAATCGTGCGTTCAGCTTGCAGCTTGAACCATCGACTCACGCATCAGCTGATTGACTGAGTGAACAAAGCACTTACGTCAAACCACCCGGCTGCCGACCGACCATACTTATTTAGACCCTGACAGAGACTTTAGGAGGATCGAAAAAATATTACGCAAGCATGACTCTATATTTGTACCAGATCAATACCGGGATATAACAGCAAAGACTAAAAAAAATCTAGTCATCAATATGGATCCACATTTCAAAAAAATTGATGATATTTCTAATAAACTTAGGCTTCACAATCGGAAAAAGGATGAACTGAATGAAAACGTGCGATTCTAACGCCATTTACTGGATATGGAACAATTTCTTTGATACGGATGAAATAAAAATATTTTTCATTTTAAATTCCACTTTAGAGCCCTTTTTTTTATCGTTTTTTTGATATTAGTGTCCTGAATAAGTCTTTATTCCAAGACGAAAGCTTTTCTATTTGTTGAAGAAATTAAAAACCAGTTGATAAATAACCTTTTTGTATTCGAAAAATACACCTTAATGTGACATTATGCTATTGTATAGTGAAACACGTGTCGTGGTTTTGTAAAGTTTGGAAATCTTACATTGAAGTATTTTTTTTTTAATACGTTATAATGGATTTTCGTCGGTCAGTTCTATCATGTTAATTACTTTTTCACAAAATTGAAAGACAAAACTACCGTTTTTGAAAAAGTAAAAGTTAGCGTATAAAATCAATTGTTATAACTTACTTACTTCACGAATATGGAACGCTATCTCTCAGAAAAGTGAGCAAGAGTAAGCAGAGAAAAAAAAAGAGTGAGCAGAGAGAAAAAAAAATAGTTCGTATAGAAAGCAAACGAATTGAATTTAATATTTGAATACCGTTGTTACCTGTAATATAAGCAGCCCGCAATGGCTTTTGTCTTATATCGGTACAAGTCAATGGATGGCCTAGACTGATAACCAATAATTAATCAGTCAAGGCCTTAGAAAGAATGTGTCTGACCATAAAAACACAACTCTAATAATGGCTCAAAGTTTTTGCTGTAATATATGTACATGAAAATAATATAGTATATGGGATCATTTTTGGATCAGAAATGAGAACATATTTTTCTTGGAATAATTTGTCACCAATTTTTGAAACGGAGAGACAAGGTCTTTGTTTATTCAAAAATAATATTTCACATTAGATGTTCATATTAAAACAATATAGGCTTGCCTGTCCTATAAATCTTTCTCACCACAATTAAAATTTGTAAGTTGTTGTGAATGAAACAAGTACGGACTTGCTCATCTACGAAAGGATTGCTTATTCTACTGTGTCGTGGTGTATACCGATCGATAGAGAATTTTGTACTCTGTGCTGTTCATTTTTTCCAAATTTCAATTTTTAACCCTCTTCAGTTTATTACTGTATGATGTTGTTAAGAGATTTTAGGCAAATATTTGTACATCAAAGCGCTGCCGAAACAGGTCGTAAAATCAACCCGGCATTTGGCAATGATAATGTTAAAGGACGGTCTGTTGGAGATTGGTTTGCGAAATTTTGTTCCGGAGATTTAGGCCTCGAAGATGAGCCCCGAAGTGGTCGACCTAGAGTAATCCAGGACGAGGATTTGAGGACCCTGGTGGAGATTGACTCATCATAAACGGTGCATAGGATGGAGGTTCAAAACAATTCGATGAACTTCTCATCGGTAGAACCTTCGCCAATCAGGACCAGGCAAAAATGGCCTTCGTCGACTCTCGAGCACACGAATGAATCGACCTGTTACGTTGGCAAAAGTACACTGATTGAATAAGTATTCACTGAGATATAACTTTTGAAACAATCAAAATTTTTGTGGTGTTTGTTCTTCCACAGATTCACGAAATTTAAGAATTATGTTATGTACAGAGGTTATACCTCAGAGTTTCTTTAATAATTTCACAGGGATGGCTAGATACATACAATCGTAATGTTTACTAATAATTATATGCCTTGGTCAGCTGATATATTCGACAATGAAATTATAAGTTATTTAATCTATATACATACCATCTTTTGATCATAAGATCATCAGAAATATGAAAGGAATTACTGATTATGTGACCTGGATTTTATTTCGAGTTTTCAAGATTTTCTATACGATAAAGATAATTAGAAATCACATCACTTAGTTAATTGTTTATTCTTAAATAATGTGGCTTACAAAAACAATAACATCAATGCAATTTTTACCACTATTCAGATGCAGGTTATCAGGTTATTTACAATACAGCTCGTATTAAAATAAACAATTCACATGTTTTCTTTATTTGTCGAGATTTTCTTCACTATGCCTCATTCCATAGGCAAAATATACTAAAGAACCTGCAACAGAAACAAAGACAACTATCAGGTAACAACATTGTTATTTTTTTACCGACAGCCTTCTCCAAATTGAAAGCGGTATATTTTTGGAACAGAATAATTTATGGTATAGATCATGCAAAGAAGTAACTTTCAGACACAAAATGGAAGATAAAGCCATCCCGAAACAACTACTCTCTACAGTTTGTACCTACTCCAAAAATTCGTTATAAAATTAATCAGATATCATTCACAGGATTGCTACACAATATACGTAGTACATGAAAGAGCTAAAATTTCACTTACGTGGAACACTGTTATGGCGGACATCCGATGTTTTGAAATAAGACATTTGCCTTATTACTTCTTCAGCACCAATCGGAATAACATTACAAGATGAAGCACTCATATCATAAGATTACGATTTTATGTCACGAATGAGTTAAATTTATCCATGTCATTTGTGACAGTACGTAATGACATTCATTCGCTTATTTGATTCAATCCCAGCCATAGGAATTTTGTTCAAATTGAAAGCGGTATATTTTTGGAAGGAATTGATTTTTGGGAAAGAATGGTTTTAGCTTCTTACACTTCCATTTTCATTAAAAAAAATGTGGGAATTTTTCATGGGAATTTTTCAAATCAATTAATTTGAAAGTAAACTCTTTTCACAAAGATGTATAAATCATAGGAAGAGCTGACTTTCAGACACGAACTGGAAGAAAAAGCCCTACAGAAACATAATCTACACATCTTTTTCAAGAGTTCAATTTGAAATTACTTGCTTCATTCGTTTATTTTCAAAATTCCCACATTTTTTTGTATAAATATGGAGGAGTTAGTTGCCGAAAATCAATGTCTCCTGAAAATATACTGTTTTCAATTTGAACAAAATTACTATGGCTGGGATTGAATCATTACATACTGTCACCAATGACATGTGTAGATTTATCTCATTCGTGAAATATCGTCGTAATTTTATGAATTAATTGAGTGCTTTCTCTTGAAATGTTATCCAGATTGGTGCTGGTGCTGAAGAGGCAATAAGGCAAGTGTTCTGTCCACATTTTTCTGAAGAGAGAGGCTGGATGGACTGCATATAGACTAATAATAATAATAATAATAATAATTTATTTAGCCACTGAGGTACAATATGTACATATGGTATGTCACAGGTACTATTTATACTAAACATATACATTTAAAATATAGCAAGTAAGTAAGATATAAAGTTCAAAATCTCAATGAGAGTTTGTTAGTATACTAAACGAAATAAAATAAAACTCAGCTGAAGTTGCCATCCAGATACTCTTGTACATTATAAAAACATTTTTCAATAAAAAACTCCTTAGTACTTTTAAAAAAAATATTGTCTGATTTGGAGTTTTTTAAAAAGTTGGGTAGTTTATTATGAAACGTAATAGCACTATACTGGGGAGAGTTTTTAAATTTAGATGTGGTGTGGCCTGGTATTCTCAATAAGCTACCATGCCGCGTGTTATGATTGTGGGATGATGCATTGGTTGCAAAAGTGGACAGATTTTTTCTCGCAAAATTAACACATTTGAACAGATAAATTGATGGTGCCGATAATAGTTGCATTCTGACAAATATCGGTTTACAGCTATCTCTATATTCCATATTGAAAATCAATCTTACAATACGTTTTTGTGCTACAAATATCCTATTAAATTCTCTACCAGAACCCCAAGACTCTATATTGAGTGAAATATGGGAATAAGCCATAGCGAAATAGATTGCCAATAGACCTTGCTGGTCAACACAGTTTTTCATTTGCTTGATCGCAAAATATGCTTTATTTAGTTTTTTACAGACACTATTGATGTGTTGATCCCAACTTAATGTTTCATCCAAAATTGTTCCTAAAAATTTAACTTCGTTTGCTGCATTGATATTGATATTATCGCACTGAGCTAATTCACTTATGGTACCCCTACTTCTATTATAAAATCTCATCGATACCGACTTTGAGGTATTCAGAACTAGACGATTACGATCACACCAGCTTGTGAACTGGTCTATAATCAGTCTAACTTTTGTTAGCAAATCATCTGTAGTAGGTCCAGCGACTGTAATGGTGGTGTCGTCAGCGAACATAGTTAAATAGCAATCACTCATATATTCCGACAGATCATTGACAAAAATTAAAAACAATAGGGGACCAAGTACAGAGCCTTGGGAACCCCCAATCTAACCTCGCGTTCATTAGACATTGAATTTATTTGCTTTACAATTATGCTACGACCACTCAAGTAAGACTTAAACCATAGTACTATGTTATTAGGCAAACCAAGCACACTTAATTTGGTCAACACAAAATTAGTTGATACCGTGTCAAAAGCTTTTGACAGGTCAAAAAACACACTGATAATAAAATCATTTTTATCAAGTTTTTCATAAATATGATTGAGAAAACAATAGCTAGCTGTTTCAATAGAATGATTTTTCCTAAAACCGTGTTGGCAGTTTGATAGCAGGGTATTACTTTCCAGATAGCTGATAATTCTGCTAGCCACTAATTTCTCATATAGTTTGGAAAGTTCACAAAGCAAAGAAATTTGTCTATAGTTATCTATTTCGTCTACTACCTTTTTTAAACAACGGTATAATTAGAGCTTTTTTGAATTCATCCGGAAAATATCCTTGGATGAATGATTGATTGAAAAGATAAGTGAGTGGGTCGATTATAGCATCTATTATGCTCTTAATAGTACTCATAGATAGATCATCAACGCCTGATGACTTTTTATTTTTCATTAATTTTAGGGTATCATGTATCTCACGTTTAGTTATCGGACTGTCTTCGTATGGATAGAGAATATTAAGCTTAGTACTTGTAGTGCAAGGCAGTGATAAGTTTAATCCAAAGTGATTATTTATGAGAGATTCGGCGGCTTTTGAAAAATGCTCAGCAAATGCTTCAGCTACTTCTAAGGGCTTCCCAATGGTTTTGGATTCGAGTTTCAGGTTGATGTTACTTTCAGCACAGGAAAACCCACGTTTGCCAAGCTGATTGTTTATTATATTCCACGTTTCCCTAGTTTTATTGGTAGCATTACTAATTTTTGCGGAAAAGTAGTCTAATTTACTATGCCTAATGTTTTTTTATGCTCTTTAAGTCTATTTTCATAATTAGACATGCTTGGCAAGTCAATTACTTGAAAACTAGTTAAAACATGGAACATTTCTCTCAAATATTTTCCCTCTTCGACAAGATCATTGGTTATCCAACGATTATTTAACTTTTTCGCTTTGACAATTTTCTTTGAACATGAGACTTCAAAACACCATTTAATAGATTCCAAAAAGTAGGAGAATCCTTCCTTAACTGTGAGATAGGAAAGAGTTGGGAACCATTGTATATTATTCAGTCTCCATCTCATTTCACTGATATTGTTGGGGTGCACTTGACGTTTCAGAGATACATACGCATTAGGATTACTTTTGAGCTCATGATCGACCTTATCCAAGTTAACGTCAAGATATGAGAAAGATGATCAGCAATATTTGGTTGGATTAGCTGACAATCATATACGTTTGAAGATAACGCTTATGCACATTGCCAATTGCACAAATAAATTCAATGCAGAGTGCAACAGACTGTTGGTTGACACTGGAAGTCACAGCATTCTGGAAATGACCTCTGACTTTATGCCTCCAACTGTCAACTACGAACTGCCTTGTAGTGTTCTCGAGTAGGGAGGACTGCATCCTCCGGGAGAAGGAAATATTGAGAGCAAATAGTTGTTGGTTTACAGATGGATCAAAAACACCTTCCGGTTCTGGTGCAGGTGTTTTCAGTTGCAGACCCAGGACAGATATATCAACTTGTCTAGAAACCTATTCGACTGCATTTCAAGCGGTAATTTACGCTATTGAATTGTGTGCGGAGAGATTGGAAGAATCCAACCTCATACACAAGTCAATAAAAATATTATCGGACAGTCAAGCAGCGTTGGAAGCTCTTGGCTCATACCGAGCAACGTCTAAATTGGTAGCAAATTGCCTAAAACGACTCTCCGCGATAGGAAGACTTAACAGATTGCCTATGGTCTAGATTCCTGGCCATACTGGCCTGGAAGGTAATGAGGCTGCTGACTTCCTTGCAGAGGAGGGTGCTGCAAGCAGCTTCATCGGACCAGAACCTGTCATTGGCATCCCTTTAGGCTTTGCAAAACAACCACTTGGATGGCAAGACAATTTATGGACCTCTGACAGAATCTTCCAGGATTGGCTCATTCCAAGACGTTCATTCACCCTTCGAAGCTTGGTACCAAACAGTTGTTGGACTACAGTAGGGATGACCTTCTTACAGGTCACTGTAATTTGAATCATCATACGCAGAGACTTAGACTATCGGAAGACAGTGTCTGTCGCCTCTATTTGTGAAATTACAAAACAGCAGAGCACATAATTTGTGCCTGCCCCGCTGGAGACCGAATCAGCTTTTTAGAGTTCGGCAGAGCCGTACTTTTACCATCTGACCTGAAAGACCACTCACCATACAAACTAATCGGCTTCGTTAAGAAGCTGGGTTTATTTTGTCGAATGTGAATAGGTGTGAACAACAATAAACACTTGCGGTGGAGGGTCGAATAGATCCACTCACTTTGGATATAACCTAACCTAACCGATTTCAAAACATCGGATGTCCGCCATTGAGGGATAACAGTAATCCATGTAGGTAAGTTAAATTTCATCTCTTTCATATACCATATTGTGTAGCAATCCTGTAAAAGATCCTGATTCATTTCCGAAACAAATGGTTGGAGTACAAACTGAATAGAAAAAGTGTTTTTTATATAATTCAATGTTAATATGAAAGTAGTTGTATTGAGAGTATTTTTTCTTTCGAGCAATTCGACGTTTACAATAATATGGAGGTATTTGTTGAAAGTTGGTTCATTGCATGATCTACACAAATTTGTGAAGGGTTTATTTTGAAATTATGCATTATTCCTTTCTTTGAGAGATTTCCACACAATTTTGTATTATTTTCCTTCTAGATTTGCAATGCTTACCAATTACTAACCACGATACAAATCCAATCCATGTAAACAAGTTGAGTTGCATCATTAAGTATATATTACAAGTCACGCTTGCACACGGAATGAAGGGTGAGCATGGCACCTATAATAAAATGAAAAAACAATGAGAATGTACTTTCTCAAATCAGAGAAAAACGCAAATATAGTCGTTATTAACGGATGATGGTAAGATGAATTTCATGTGAAATTTATTCCTACACACAGATTTAACGTATTTATACATAACAGAATAAACTTTTACTTTTATCGTCAAACATGCATCAATAGTTTTCTAATTACTCTTTTCTCAGTAGTTTTGAAGGAAGTGTATTATGAAATATTGAATAATGGGTTCTTTGAAAGAGAATATTTGTCACTTTTTGTGGTTCTTGTGTGACAATTTGCAGCATCATGTATAGATTTCTGTTAAATAAGTCACTAACGTCTACCAGGCAAGTTTTTCAAAATCAAAAGTATTTTGTTCCGATTTTTTCATGTCAAGTAAACAGGAAGTAAAGATAAGGTCAGATACGATTTTTGATCTGAAGTCCAACTGAATACTATTCAAAATGATAGGTTAGATTGCAGATCAGATTGCGATTCTGTCTGTCTTATGATCAGTGAAACACTGTATTAATTGCTCTTTCTCTCGAAGTTTTCAGAAAGAGACGAGTTAGGTAATTCTCTCGAATATTTTTTCTTAACTAGATATGATCTTGGTCCCATCGCTAGACCGGTCCATCGCTAGACCGATAAATCAATAAATAAACCTAACATGCAGGATTGATTATGATAGTGAGATCTCCACATTCGGTCCTATAGCGGCACTAATAACAGACTGAAGTGAAGCATCTTGCATAATCAAAATATTCAATACCCTTGTTATAACGTGATTCAATAATAAATTTGAGTTTGCATTTAATAATTTAAATAAGAAAATAAAACTTTGGGTTCTGAATACCCCTGTTCATACGTGTAGCAAGGAGTATTACTTACAGTAACTTGACTATATTTTGAAATTCAACTATTAAAGAAGTAAAAACAAATTATTTCCGAAGTTCCATTCTGACATGATAAAATAATCAAAATTTACGCAAACTATTATGATTTGTAATCTTTTGATAGACATAGCGAAAAGTAGGTAAAAGTAGACAACTTTTTATTTGAATGAAATATTTTTCACCCATCTGTTCATCTGTTGGATTTCGATGTACAGGCTTCGTGGAAGTTCCTTAGTTGATGCATTCTCCGGTCAAATTCAAACAATAGCTTCGAAGTTCTAGCAGTTGATCAAGGTAGTTTTTATAACGCAAAATACAGTCTGCTGTATACGAGATAAAGTCACTTCAAACTTTTTCAATATTTCAAATCTGATTTTTAAGGTGGAATTTGCGTGAGAAAATTGATGAGTAGATGTAAAAATAAGTCCCTCCTACAAGAGATATGAAATATTTAAAATCAGTAAATTTAAATAAAACATGAGAGATGAAAGAACTTACATGCGATAGCCACAAATCCCCTCAAACAGGCGAGAAAATGTGCAGACCACATCAATAACGAAATTTTCTAACAGTGCAAGTTTGACTGAATTGTACCAATACTATATAGCAATGAATTCATCAAATTAAGTTCCAAATACAATTCAAACTAATAAAGAAGAGACCTACGACTTTGTAGGTACGTGTGGCAGATACCCAATGGAAAAACAACAACCCACCCAGCCAATGCCGCACAGAGAGTTGAAGTAAAACCATCAGGCACCTGTGCAACGTCTTCGACTTAGAAAAATTAGTCGCAAATTATTTCCCACTATGAAAAGCAGAAATTAAAGTCGTTTGGTCGATCCGACCAACCGATAGACCGATTTCGGGGTGATTGCCCCATCATCAGTACCGGGCATGGTCTCTTCGGAACGGTGTGAACCATCTGAGTATCACAACCAAACAAATATAATTTCAGCTAGTCATAGAGTCTCTCTGCAGTTGGTAGGCTTAAGATACACGGATGATAATTTTGAACTGCAGGACCATTTTGGGTAGGAATACTACAGGATACATTTGTTCCAAAAGTAACAAAATAATTCTTGAAACATTCACAAATATCTTGTAGATCTTCAATCTTATTTTCATCTATGGTTATATATTCAATTTCATAATTTCCATTATTCGTCTTATTATACAGAATTTAGTTTATTGGAGCAGGATTACTGAATTTTACTTCAAAATATTTATTTATGGCAATTTGAACACTTTCTTAACATGTGATGGAACTGGCCGATATTTGGTGGAAATTCATAATTTATTTGAGTAACACTTCATTGATAGATTTTCACTGGACCTTCCGAACCGTTTTCATACTTGCTTGAGGAAGTTACTGTATAGCGAAAAACATGTTGCACTTTTGTGCAACAATGAAAATCTCACAATATAGTGTAACTAACTATATGTCTCGATATTTTCTTCGTGATTCTTCGCTTTTCATGGATGAAAAGCAGTATCAAATTGAAATCTGTAATTTTAAAAACATCCCATGGGGATGATACTAGCTATATTCTCAAAACCAATCTGGACACATTATCAAATGAAGATGATCGAATGATGAGCAATATTATGGTTGATATGTTACGTCTTTCATGAAAACTGGGTGAGTAAACTTATAGACTTAATATTCCTAAATATTCCAATAACTATATAATCATTACCTACTGAGGTTGGTATATAGTAAATTCAATGTCTCACCGGCAGTTTAGTAATCCCTGAAGAAGGAAATAAACATTTCCGTAAGCTTGACATAATACCAAAGATTTTTTCTTACTCCCTGGCATCACTCTCTCCGCAGCAAGTATCAGCACAAACTTCGACAGATCTGGTCATCGGAACTGTCGAGGAAGAATAAAGTTGCTGCAACAAATATGCTTGCCGTTCCAATTACTCTACTCGTTTGGAGTAGTGAAGTGGACTCTGGAGGAGTTGTATCAACTCGACGTAAAAACTATAAAAATGATGTAACTCTATAGGAGTTTGCATCCCAAATCGTCCGTTCCACGGTTGTACTTCCCCCCACAACAGGGAGGCTGTGGACTTTTGAGTTTGTATTGTCTACGTGACAGAATGATACTGTAAAGTCGTTAGGAGTTCGGATCCCCTTCTCCGCATGGTCCGTGACCATGAGAAAGCAGGAATTGATGCATTTTTCTTTAGGGCAGCTGCCCGAGCAGCTGATGGACTCGGTTTAGTTTTCGACACCTGATCACTTACCCCACGGTGTGGAGAGTGGTCGTTGGTTGAGAATGCCGCCCCCCCCCCTTCCGAATGTATCGGGATAGGGCTTGTCCAGCGCAAACTGCGGTATAAAAAATAATAAAAGATCTCAAGAACGGCTGCACCCATTAACAAATCAATGTTCTCTGTATCAACAACATTGTGAAATTTTTACCTAGAGTTAACTGCGCCATTGAATTTCTCTTCAGTTGTATTTAAAAGCGAGTGTTACTTGAAAAAATATTTGATTAGAATATACCTACGATATCTCCCAGACCCTTTAGTTCCACTATTATATCTATCAAAAATGAGTGAAACATTGGTGTATTAGTTATTATGTGAGTATCTCATGTACTGTTGTTATATTGATGAACATAATACTTTGAAAATAAACGACTTACCTTGAAATGTAATGTAGCATTAGATTCCGGTTGCCTTAACATTATGATTATCAGTAGTAGTAATCCAATTATTGTAGATGACAGACAAATGTAATACATAACTTCTGGGAGAACGCTAACTCCGTGGACCAATATCCATGTGAAGAAAAATGCAGTTAGAACTGAAAAAAGGAAAACTTGAGTGATTGTCGTAGCTAGAACTTTTGCATCACTGTCGATAAGTGGCAAACTCCAATTCACTATTAGAATGTTGTTTTATTGAAAAAGGAAAATATACATTTTTTTTTCATGACACTAATCAAGCTATTTTCATAAAAACGGTGGGAGCTACGTAGCTCTGTTCTACTGAGGAAACTATGGTGCAAACTAAACGCGTCTAGAAATAAAAAACGTTCGTGAAAATTGTTTAATGATTATCATGGATTGTGTTTTAAATTTACAGCAAGTAACGGGTCAGTCCATCCATAATATGAATTTTTGTCTATAACAATGGCCTTAACGACGAGAAATAATCTGGAGGTCCTTCTATTTAGCAAATCTGTAGTGCTAAATTTTGGAAGTTTTAGGGTGTCTTCAACAATCAATCGTAATCCACTTGAAATTGAAATTAATTTATGGTTGAATGATACCAAAGGAGATTCTACAGTTCACGATTTGTTATTCAGGTGGAGATCCAGAGGACTAGTAAATTTTCATTTCGGTCAGGAATCCGTTCCAGACCCAAAGCAAGCTTGGTGTTAAGAATCCTCCAATTTTTTCAGGAAATCTCAAAAATGAGACACAGGTTAATTTATTCTAATCAGAATGTAAAATTTCTTAATATAATCTAGTGGGTTTACAGTATAAATTTTGCCACTCTGTCACTACATGCATTGAAATTCCGGAGTTCAGGATCTTAGACCTTCGAATATGAGGTCTAATTTGGATGTAAAAAAAGTATTCTCAGAAGAAGAACAAGTGGCCAGAATGATCTATGGCCTCAAAAATTGTGACAGAAGTGGCCTGCAGATATGATTCAATACAACTTTAATGAATTTGGAACTGTGACAAATAAATCCCATTTTCATCTTTGCTTATATTTTTACGCTCTGATTATGAGGATATGATGTTGTATGGTGCTCCTCCTGAATCAATTGGCGCTGAAAATGATTAGGCGTGGTATAAAGGTATTTATTGTAATTGGTCAATTCTCAAAAAATAGGGTGATTGGTGTTTGTGGATGATCATGGAACACACATGAAGCACTCGAATTTGCTTCTGATAATGGCATAGCTATGATGGCATTTCCTCCACATCGCTCCCACAGACTACCCAGTCATATAGGGCAAAACATCTACGGTGAAGCAAAAGTAGTAGGACAAGAATATCTCTCCTACCAACATTATGTAGTGGTATCTAAACGGTCTTTTTTTATTTTCATCAGAATAATAAAAAATGATCAAAAGTATGCATTCCGTGTTGTCATCACTGTTATACTCTTCTAGGCAGGTTAAGAAGAGTACTTCGACCACGCCACTGAAGATGAATGCCGCAGTTGCTGTTAAAACGTTTGAAGATTATAATCGAAAAATACCACGGCAAAACCCGAAAACCAACCAAAACAATAATGCGAGCCGTGAAAGCTTACATTCCTAAAAATCGCTCTACCCCATTGGCTTGAGGACTAACTAATTATTTTATTTTCTAAGTACGACACACATGCAGGATGTTCCCTTGACCATTTCTACTTCTGAAACGACGAGCACTAAGAAAAGTGCGAAGAAGGGGTCGAGTGCCAGCAAAAAGGTAGCTGTGGATGATAGTGAAGATGAGTTTGCTGCCTTTCAGTCGGAGCTGCGTAAATATAAGAAGATGTGGAACCAGGTGCATTTCAACCAGCTGCCACCGATGACTTCGACCCTCTAGCGAGCCACCTCCACGTTGGATACCACCACTACGACCAAGAGGCCAAAGACTGCGCTGCAGATGGCAACTGGTTCATCAGATATCGAGCCAGCTTCCATGGTGTTTTGGAGACTTTTGTCGAGCTGCGTGACCAGCCACAAGCCGGTACACACCAACACCGATGCCCGCGCCGAATGTACAGGTAGCAAATTCTTCCCAGTGAGGTGTAGTTGCCAATATTGTAGAGATGATCGCATCTAGTAGAGAACATCGACGAACGAATAAAAAATTGTCGTTTGTCAGATTTTGAAAATGACATTATTATTCTCAACATGAGTAAATATTTTCTTGTTAAATTTGACATTTTTGGGCATCCAATGTATAAATAATTTAAAATGAAATAAGGACGTATGAGACGTAATGGTTCTAATGACACATCATTTGGATTTAGTTAAAACTTTCAGTATTCAGGCATAAATTCTTGTGAAATTAAAAAAAAATCACTTACCGTATAACAAAATAGCACAGTTGGCTATATGTGACGTTTCCTTTGTTGAAGCTGTTTGGTTATTCAAATTGAATAATTTTTGGATAATATTCGATTTAGGGATTATACTTTCTTCTGCAGAAACCTCCAATTTGATGTCATCAGTTGCCTTGTACCTTTGAATGATAAAGTAATAGATATTAATATGAGTTGGAAACCAGTAAAAAATAAATACCTTCACACCTTAAAACGAGCACGGACACAGGTACAATAGTGTATGACAATAATGATTCAATTGTGCTAAAATCCACAAGTTGAGCCAGATCTATGAAAGTTGTTATCACACCTGAAAAAATAACTCATTAGAAATCAGACTTTATTTGAATTGTTATGATTGTGAACATTTCATATTTCTGGGTAACGTCTGATGTAACCATTATTTAGGTGACGGACCGATTCTTGAGTGGAAATTCGATTCAATATTCTCGGAAATGTTAAGAATTAACTTAAAAAATGTAAGATCTCATCAATTTTAAACTCAAATACTATTCAGCTGGAGTTGATAGTGATAATGAATGAATTGAGTTAATTTTCAGCTAAAATAAGTTTGGACATTGGAGGATTCCTGAAGTACCTATAAATTCAAAAGGCCACGCACCTAAGATCGTTATGCATTTACCGTCATCAAGATTTTCCCATACCGCCTTGCATAAAATGTCGGACATTTGTAGAAAAGTTATTTTTGACTCGTCATGACGACTCAGATCACACATTACTATTATGGAACGACAAAATTTCGTATGAGTTTTATGAGTGAAAGCTATCGGAAAATCTGAGAAAATGAAAAATGAATAAGAAATAAAATATAAGTACGCTACAAAATATTCTTTTGTAATTCATGAATATGACTACAAAATATATGATGTAGGTATTTGAGTCAAGAGTAAGAATGAACACATCTGAAAATCAAATGTATGTTTATGTGAAACACGTGTTGCAGTTTTGTGAACTGTTTGTGAAATAATAAAGCGTTACTTGAATACGTTCTGGTTTTTCACCAAATTACCTGCCACCGCTCCCGAGCAAATAGTAGCAATCAAGGGAGTCTTCGTAACTGAGTTAACTTTGGATAAAGATTTGAAAATCAAACCATCATTTGCCATTGCATAAATAACTCTTGGCATTGTGTACATGGATCCAAACATTGTAGTGGAGAGAGCGCAAGTTGAGCCGACAGTAATCACCCATTTGACACCGGTCCATCCCAATTCTTCGAAAACATGGGGAAATGCTGCATGTTCATCCTAAAACAAGAACTTTTCATTGAATTTGTTGGTGTTCATAATATTAAATTATGACTGGAATGTAAAAAAGTGAAAGTAAATTATTGATATATGTAATATGTAACAAAAGATGTTCTCTCCGTTAAAAAAATTATTGTAGATAGAGATTATTACAACGTTTAATGTAATGAATTAGGCAGATAAGGACATTAGCATGCTACTCGGATATTAACTGAAAAGAAAATGGTTGAGTCTGTTTCCAAAAGATCAAAAAAAGATTGAAGATCACAAACGAAAATCAACTTATCAATAGGCGCACATGCAAAAAAGTTGTTTGAAAAATTTGAAAAGTTTTTTAGATTGGGGACGTGAAATACAACTGTCCAATTAGTACCAGAACTATTCAATGAACGAGATAAAGACTTATAATCATAAAACAATTTCCGCTAATATCACAAATAAATTGAACATTCGTTAGTTGAACAAACAAATTCGAAGTATAAACATAGCTTCGCATATAATATTTTCAATATGTAGAATTTATGAAGTCCCTTCAAAGTAGAAATTGGTCAAGTGAAAAAATTCTATGATGTTGAGACTAATAAAGTGCACTTAAATCAATGGACATACTGGAAATAGAATTCAAGACGTGTTATTCAAGTAGTTATTAAAAAAATTCGGGATCTTTAAGAAATTCAATATATTTTTCAATAGAAATTTTGTTTGTATTTCAATGAAATACATCTAATCCATTATCAAAATACAAGACAAACTCAAATTTTGGAGGAAATCTTCAAGAATGAATGAAGTAATGATAAAATTTAAATTTGAAATTTGAATAAAAATTCGGTTTCACTCCTTTGATTGATATTTTATTTCATATATTGCCCTATTCTGTACCCTCTATTGATTGATCATAAATTTCATTCCTGTTATATAGACGTTCCTGTTTCTCAAAAAGACCAATATTACTATTATTGTAACATACCAGAAGTATAAAAGTGCAAATATTGTGATAAGAAAATTTACTACTAATTTACTTCACTAATATTCTCAATGAAGAAACATCATATGAACTCAATGATCGTGTGTATATGTGTAATCGAAAAATGAAACTCTTGTCAGTATATTGATAATGCAGTATCATTCGTTTATATCTTTTGAGAAAGATACAATATATTGCTGAAAGTAACTTTATTCAATTCAGCAATATATAATTTAACTGGTGGCTAATACATACTGCATTGAATAATTTCACATCAACATCGTGTCCTATGAAAGACAGGAGAAAATATATAGGCTGATTCATGGTGGATGGTACATTAGACGTTTCTGATGAAACAGACATAACGCATCGGTTCGGACTTACATTATCTAGTCTAGTCTTTCAGCTAATCTTTTTTTTTTTTACAGTTTGTTTCAGGGATTTCAAATCAATTTATATCATACTAGACAATGGTAGTCCGAACTGATGAAATGCACCACGAAACATTGTCAGCCACCTTCAAACAAACAGTAGTAGCAATTTTGATTTTTCAAATGAAACACCCTGTGTATAATATTATTTTTGTAATCTACAACAATTACCCGACAACTTTTCCCAATATTTTCCATAGTTAAGGTCACGTGCAGCCCCACTTGTGTTTCTTACCGAAAATACTAGACCGCCGTCTCTTCTAGAGTTGCTCTACCAGCTTCGAGAAAGTTTCATTGGGTTATATAAGCATTACCGCGACGTAATGTAATTAGTTTGTGGAATATTGCAAATCAATCCACTGCAGATGAAGATGAAATTGAGAGGAGCGCCGTGTTCAGTGTTGCCAGATGTAACGTTTTGTTTAGCAGATTTTCTGTTGTGGCACTCTTGCTACCAATGACTCAGTTCACTTTCTATAATTATTATTATATGATGTATGTATTGAATGATGTAAGATAATGCGATTCACCATGTTTATAGTATGTATATATGAAATATATTTCCAAGTGTTTTTCTCACATCAAATCTACTGCTAAGCATGAAAATGATCTGGCAACAATATTCCTATAAGTATGGCCTGACTTTTTGCTTGACATACACAATATGAAAAAATTGATAGTAGTTAGCTGATAATTTGACACAACATTCAATTATTCTGGGGAGGTACGAAATTCGTCGGGTCAACTAGTTTGAATTGTAGTAACCTCATGAAGACTTCATACCAAGATGTAACGAAATGAATTTGGATAATTTGGTTTATTACATTCAAACTAAATTTCCTCGATATATACTTACTTGTAGATAATAAGGCCAAACCAGTGTTATGACTGTTGATATTGTAAAATAAGACATCAGAGTAATAAGTAAAGAGATCATTATAGCTATTGGTATGTCCCTTTTTGGATTTTTCGCTTCTTCGCTGGCGTTTGATGATGATTCAAATCCAGTATAACCAAAAAAACAATTAGGTGTTGCAGCTATTACTCCAGCCATACCAAATGGCAAAAATCCCCCGTTTCCAGCATGTTTTCGGTGAGTCTCATCGATATCATTTACAGAGATTTTCCAGTTATTAATATCCACTGAAAATCGGAATGTGTATTTATATTATCCATATTGAAAATGCATTTTAGATCATTCCAGGCACGACACACTTATAAAGAGTTTGTCTCATTTCATTAGAATTATCGAGGGTTACAGCCATTTGGAAATAGAGAGAGAACTGTGATAAATTTTTAAATTTTGTGTAAGAGTTTCGTTGTGATCAGAGATAGTATACTTACAAAGCGTGAAATATCAAAGAATTTCAACTATCTCATTTATAATGTCAAGCTCCCATGTTATTCCAGGACTATATCAGTCCAAATAAAAAATAAATTGATCACAAATAACCGAAAATTGTTTCTCAGTATTTTTTTCAATTTCGTACACATTCATATCTATGAAAAGCTAGCAATTACCTGAAAGAGTAGTGTAGTATATCCAGAAAATAAGGAATACATAAGAAAATGGGGTTTCTGATAATATTATAAACAAGTGAAGACAGTCCCACTAGCAGATTTTCAATTAAATGACACAGGCTACAGACCCTATACTTATATGATTAGAATGATTATGGATTACAGGGAGTAACGAACTACATATAGCAACAGAAAAGGAAAAGAGTCAGTTGACGGGAAAATGCTGAAAGATATTTATCATGACTTCTTTAATTTTTCAAAAGGAAATGAAAAAAGTTAAAATTTCAGAATTGACAGTAGCCATCCCTTTCACAAGATTTTATGAGGTAAGATGTCTTTTCTTCACCAAGGTGTCTAATTATGACAGATCCAGTAATAGTGACATCTGAACTCATGGCTGTTATACTAATGATCAGTTATGCCTCAATCTTAAGATATTACGCAATACAATCTTAAATTGCTGCTTCACACAGACACATGCTTTTTATATTCGATTTTGAAGAACCCCTTTCAAATGGTCTGCGAATTCATCAATACAATAAATAGCCTTGGGGTATTTTTCATTATTTTGTGCATGAACAAACATTGAATTTTCTTACCTTTCGTGAGGCATGCCACCACAGCTGTTAGCATTGTTATCAAATTCAGCGATGTACAAATATTGTTGAAATTTTTGGAACTTTTCATTCCAGTTGAAAGAAGCACTGAAAAGTTGAAAAATATCACGAATATTTATTATTTGATTTCAATAATGAGATGTCGTTTACATTGAAATATTGTCAGGTTACCAACCACAAGATGTTCGAATAGGTTTTTGCCATCAGCAGTCTGATAATCTGAAGTCTGGGTTGAACCGCGTCTGGTGTCTCGGCTTTGAAGCCATTTTCAAAAAGGTATGACTACACTCAGGTCTCAAACTGCCTACTCTCCATGTAGTGACACGTTTTAAGGGTTTTGTGACATGACACAAGGGTCTCTATCTGCCTACTACCCGGGTCTTGTCACTGGTCTCCGCAAGAGTCTCAATTTGCCTACTACCAAGCATCGAATGTGGGTTCATAGACTCCGATCTGATATATATATATATGTCCCTGGACGAATGCAGAGGCAGTGAAAGCAAAGGTGAAGTTGGTACTGGAAACGGGGGTGTGAGTTGCAGAAGTGTGCTGTGCAACATTGTGTGATGTAAGGTGTGACAATAATTATTATCTTTATGAATGAGGTGATCTTTGTGAATCATCTGGTTTGTTGAGCCAGTTCATGTTCATAGGCTCTGTTGTAGACTCTTCGGTTGGTCCCGATATAAGTGCGGGAGAAGGTGGAACATGGTTTTTCACATATGCCCTGTGCCTCATTGGGTATCGAGTCCTTAGGTATTCTTGAAAAGTGGAAATTTGTTTTTTGGCTGTGACTACTATTCTCATATCGTGCCTCTTCAAAATTCTGTTCACGCACGCGGTTCAACCCGGATTTCAGTTTAGCTATATATATATATATATATATATATATATATATATATATATATATATATATATATATATATTACAATGTAGGTTTTCACGGATGGTAGAATATGATGTGTTGTTTTTCCGGGTGTTCATCCGTTGTGTACTATTCGATAGTCGACGTTTCGCCATCATCTCAGATGGCATTATCAAGACGAGTTACACCTCTCGAAGCGAAGCAGTAATTAATTATATATATATATATATATATATATATATATATATATATATATATATATATATATATATAAAACAAGAACTCAATATTCAATAATACCAAATCACAAAACATCAAAATAAAGTAGGTATTTCGAATCAAACTCATTGATTGTCTGGAAATTTTCTTGTCCAAAATAATTTTTTGAGTTGGCTTTGAAACCAAACGTATGTTTGACATTGAGTACGTGACATATTTGCTAAATATTCATTACGTAGTTATTGTTATTGCTTATTTTATTAACGTTTGATAAAAAGTACTATTTAAATAATATCAAGATGCTTACGAAAGAAGAAAAAGTTACAGACATTTTTAATGCCAGGCATCCTAATCGCAATGTAAATCACACTACAGTTACCCGTATTTCAAATAAATTTAAATAAACAGACAGTATTAATAACCATTTCAATAAACCTCACACAACCGCAAAAGTATCTAGAGAAGTGGAAGAGGAAGTGTGTTTAAGTGTTATCAAAAATGGTAAGACATCAATTAAACAAATATCAACATCTCTTGATGTACCTATTACTACCGTACAAACATATAAAGAAGAAATAAATTTAAAGCTTTCAAACCAAAACTTATAAATACCCTAAAAGAAAGGGATTTTATTCCAAGATTTGAGTTTTCCGCATGGTATCAGGTTTCCAATAAATATTTTATGACTAATATTTCATTATAACTAATGGAACAGTAAGTTCACAGACTGTACATGGTGGGCCTTAGAAAACCCTCATTTCACTAAAAAGTGCAAATACCAATACTTATTTAAGGCAAATGTCTCATGTGGACTATTAAACAATATGTGATTGGTCCCTTCTTCATTGATAGCAACCTCAAAATCCAGCGGAGTCAGGTCCGGTGATATTGGCGGCCACTCAATGTTAGGACTATTTCGATCTATCCATCGATTTCCATAATCATCATTCAGCCATTCTCTCACAATAACTGCATAATGTACAGAAGACCCATCTGATTGAAACTTTAAATTCAGGCGATCCTGCACTGATAAGTTATGTATTACTTCCCAAAACTCATTTCTGGAAAAGTCTCAATTATAATTCCATTCAGATTACTCTCAAAGAAAAACGGATCAATAATCTCAACATGAATTATTCCCCACCACACATTTATTTTATAGGAATATTGCCTTTTTGCGTTCATAATCCAATTTGGATTATCCGCAGATCAGTACCTTGAATTTTGGGACGAGACTACTCCATTTGTGGTATGTGTAGCTTTTTCATCACTGAACAAGCTTGTTTTGAAGAAGTTTAAACAATCATTCAAATATTCTCCTTGAGCCCACAAACAGAATTCTAACCTTCTTTCTTCATCTCCCAGTTCCAGAGTGTGTAAAGTTTCTGGCTTGAATGGTTCGATTTTATTTTTTAGGCATCCCCTGATATTTTCTCCAGGAATATTTAAGATGAAACAAGACGTTCGCAAGCATTAATGAGTATTATCACGATAATATTGCAATATTCGCACACCATTTCTATTCTCACGATGTGGATTGTATTTGTTTTTGAGCATATGCCTCGATACATCACCTGTTTCGTTAAAAACAGAATTGATATGGTTCACCGTACTGCTGCTTACTGTAAGTTTATCGGGATGTCTATTATGGAATTATCTGGCAGCTTCTCTTGCCGAGGACCATTATATCTCTGACAAGGTGCATAAGTTCAATTTTATCTCACACATATAGCTCTTCCATGGTAAATCACAAATTTTTACCGCTTTACAAATTATTTTTCCTACTAATCGGGCGTAATCCGACGTTACTGTTTCAATACAGTTTTTGACAGCATTAATAATTGACAATAGTCTTTTGTTTCCAGTGCCAAATGAAAAGAGCGCGATTTTGCATATCCGCACGGTGTTTCACGGCCAACTCACCAAAATTCAAAAACCATTTAATAGGTGTGCAGTTAACGTTCTAACATGATACAATGTGAATGTTGATTCGATCACTGAATTATTAATATTGAATATTTGTTAATGAAATTTGATATACCATCATTAGAAAGGGTGCCTAGTCCAATGGTAATTTTAAATTTTTCCTAAACAAAGGCTAATACGATTTCTTGTATTTCAACTTATAAAAATAGTCGCAGCGGGCACTGGTTTTTGTAGAAAACAAATGATTTTTTGCCCTAGAGTACAGTTTTTCGAGCTCTAAAATTCAAGATAAAGTTCGTCGAAATCGGAGAAAAGGTGCAAATTTCAGAGAGGTGTTCTCCTTTTTTAGCGGAAGATCTTTCCCTACTTGCCATCTGAAACAACCACCAAAATATTTCAACATTTTTTTGACAATCAGATTTCTCACTGTAATATATTTGTTAATAACATTATATTATGATGAACTACATACCTTATGCAATTTATTTTCACGTTAGATTACAAATTATTACGAAAGAATGCAAATTTTTCATGATAAGAACTCACCCGTGAAGAAAATTATAATTCCCATAGATAGAAAATCTGGATAGGTGGCTAAAAATCGAACATTGATTGGCATCCACTCCGCAAATGTTTTTTCGACTTTCTTATCTAGCATGGAATCGATATGTTTGCTGATTGCACTTGCTGCACTTGCTGCACCTGATGACAAAGGGTTTTTATCAAGTATCCTAGCAAGTTGGGGATATCTTCAAAACATTTTTCAACTTGTGTTATTGATAACATGGGTTATTAATATGGGATCGTTCAAAATTTGTTCGGTTTTCATTGGGTGAATGTAATGCAATACAAAAAGTAATTTAATAGTGTGCTCCTGAAAGCGTTTATGCAAAACAGTTGTGGTCCCTAGCCGCTTGTGTATTTTTTAAATCTCATCAGCGGTCAAACTACCTACGTTTCATAGTAAATATTAGTATAGCAGTTTGAATTTCAGTTCTTCAATTCTTGGCCTACAAAAGAAAATGTTGCACACTCGACTAGGCTGTAAATTTAGGAAGTTTGTTTCAAATATAAATTTATTGCATCTGGGGCACCTGGAAATATAATCAGTGCTAGCCACAAATATTGATACGCCCAATTTTGCTTCACGCAGTAGACGTAGATATTTCCTTTGTTTATAATTATTTTAAAAAGCTATAATTAGGGGACTGTTTCTTGTTGTGGTAAGTATACAAAGATCTCATAACTCACATTTTCTAACCAACACAATTGACTAGACTCATAACTCTCTACTTTCATGGCCAATCAGATGAAAGCAAATTCATAACTTTACAGTCGTGTTTCATGGCAAGTAAACCTTGAAAATTTATCTAATTCAAAATATATTCTCAAACGACATGCTTAATATTCGAACTCACAATTCATTTCGAAATATAGGTATAGTTTCTAACGAAAAACAAGAATAAAAACATGGACACAAGGAGTGAAAACCACCAGAAATTCGTAATGTGGCAAAGAAATTAATATTGTTCGTTAGTTAATCACTTAATGACAAATTCAGAATAGTTGTTTTATGTCGCACAAAGGACTCAGCAAAATCCTTATGAAATTTGGGTCTCTTTGGATTTTTTGTAATTCTCAACCAATGTTACCATTAGGCCAACCCCAAAACATGGATAGTATTGCCGCTAGGGGTTGTTCTCAGAATAGACTATCGGGGAAGACATTTTCACCTGTTTCATTGTAGATAATGTTGCACATGATTATGCTCTTTTGTGAAAAAAATTCCTAATCACCCCTCTTCCCCCACCACCTATTATGAAACGCAAAAAAATATTCTGGTATTCTCTTTGTACATCTCAGATTTTCATTCATTCGTCAAATACTGCCGCATACACCACTACGCGGACGATACCCAGCTGTACTTATCTTTCAATGAAGTGAAACCTGATGTTACCGCTGCTTTAAATTCGGATCTGGGTTCTTTGATAAATGTATGTGCAGCACATAATCTGAAGTTGAATGCGAGTAAGTCCAGTGCATTGTTTTTCAGACCGAAGCTCAAAAGTAATCTAGCCAGTACCATCGACATTGTTTTGGGTGGGGAAAAATTCCCATAAAAAATGAAACAATAAACCTCGGATTCTGGTTAGACAATAAATTGAGGTTCACAAAACATGTCAATCAACTTTGCCGAGGTTTATATAATACACTCAAACAACTTTATCCAAGTAGACAATTCAGAGTTCCGCACTAAAAATTCATGTTTGTGAATCCCTCATATTATCGAAACTGGCTTACTGTGACTACATTTATGGACCCGCACTTCTGAGTGTTGGCAGAAGTCAACTTCAAAAAATACAGTGACTCTTGTATTAGACTTTCCTTCGCAATACGCAAATATGAGCACGTAAGTCATAAATATCGGGAAATGCGAAAACTGAATTTGCTATATATGAGAAAATTACATCTAATAAATATGACTCATAAAGTACTGAAATATAACACACCAACATATTTATTTAGGAATCACACGTTAAAAGGTAAGACCTCGTTAATCCTTGGCTCGCACAAGTTTCGACTTCTGAGGGTTGTCGTTCGTAGGGGTGCGACAGCTGGTTAACGGAAAAACAGATTTTAAACAGATTTTAAACAGATTTTTAAACATATTTATATGACAAACTAATCAAAATAGGGAATCTGAGTGATTATAACACTCGTAACTCGGGGTTACTGGCAATGTACAAACATAAAACCTCTATTTTTCAGCGATCCTTCACGTACAATGCCTATAATCAACTTCCGCATGATTACAGTACATGTACTCTGATAAACTTCAAAAAAAAGTTGAAATCCCTATTATTAGCTTAATATGATTAACAAATGTCGAACTCTGCATCTACAGAACGGATAATGACCAGTCAATCACTTTATGAATTTGATGTACTAATTAATTTCATAGATCTCAGGCAGCAAAATTATTCTACAATGTAATAGAATTATACTCATCGTAGATATTATAGTTAAGATAATTAGAAAATTGTAAATTAATATTGTATTTCCACAGTTAAGTTGAAAAACACCCTCGGGTGACACTCCACGACAAATATCGTTTTACTCTGGTGGTCGAGAAGGACTACATCAGGCTTATTAGCTTGCATGAGCCTGAAGGAAGGGAACGAATAGTTTCAATAAATTTGGCACTTCTCGTTCCCCACAACGGATTCAATAACCCCCTGGAGCGTATTAGGGCAACACCGGTATATAATCAATACCGTAAGAGTGCCGTAGATGGTAATCTCGGGCGCCACGCGGCATGCCCTGCCCCTTGTGTGAGGAACCTCTATACCCATCACGCGACTGCGGTAGACTAAGGTATTCAAGACACCATCCTGGCAAGCCATGATGAATCCCTCATTTTCCGACTTCAGCCCACTGAGAAAATCCAACGTCAGGCGCTTTGATAAGCCAAGGTCTCCAATGTTATTGAAGAAGACCCCATGCATTGGTTTATCCTTGTGTTTCCGCAGGAGTAAGGCGATCTCTGCGGCTTTTATCTGAGCTTTTTGCTGAATGGGTTCCAACTCGGTGACAGAGTTGTGGTCACCTCGTTCAGTGTCGAAAACTATATCGAGTTCATCAGCTGCTCGGGCAGCTGCCCTGAAGAGAAATGCTCCAATGCCTGCTCTCTCATTGTCACGGACCATGAAGAGAAGGGGATCCGAACTCCTGACGACTTTACAGGCTGTATCCAATACCATTCTGTCATGTAGACACTCGAAACTCAAAAGTCCATGGCCTTCTTGTTATCGGGGGAAGTACAACCGTAGACGATTTGGGATTCAAACTCCTATAGAGATGCGTCATTTTTCGGGTCTTTACAGCTCCTCCCGAGTCCACTTCACTTCTCCAAACGTGTAGAGTAATTGGAACGGCAAGCATATTTGTTGCAGCAACTTTGTTCTTCCCTGATAGTTCCGATGACCAGATCTGTCAAAGTTTGTGCTGATACTTTCCGCGGAGAGAGTTTTTCACTGCTATTACCTCTTGTGAGTGGCGTTGTTCCATCCCGAGGTAAGTATACGTCTCTTCGGCATTCAAAGTGGTATCAGTTGTTCAATGCATCTCACTATTTTGTTGAGTACCGTAAGGCATCTGAGCAAATGCAAGATGAGCTCATGCGAAATTGTGTCAAATGCCTTACGGTAATCGATCCAGGCCATAGAGAGGTTACGCTTATATTGTATCGCGTCCTGCATTACACATCTATCGATGAGCAGGTTCTCTTAACATCCAGCGACTCCTCTCTTCGACCCACTCAGATCATATATCCGTTTGAACACTCGGTCAACTGTTCATAGATATCCTTCCAGAAGGATTCCACCTGATCAGCGGTCGGTGGATTATTCACAATACGTGAAGGCTCTTGGAATAAGCGAGAAGGTTTCTCACGAAACCTAAAGTTTTTCGCGATACTTCTCGCTCGCCTCACTAGTGACTTCAGCCACTAGCATTCGTATCCTATCAAGGCAGTGCTGTTTGGTGGTCAGCAGCACGCCTTGACTAAAAGTGTGATGGATACTTTGTAGATTGGCGGCTATTCGCCTCACTGTGGGCGTGAAGGACCTGTTGGCCGTCCTGTAATTCATCACACATTGGATACGAGACGCGTGTTGTCTCGCCGACGTGATCTTAGCCTATATTTTGTGTATACGCCGTTCAATCTTCCGAACCGCAAGGCCTTCCGATTCGGAAAGCGATTGGACGACGCTATACACGGCGGTGTTGATTTCTCAGATGTCAGCCTCTTCTGTTAGAACACTATGAACCTCCTTAACCAAACAAGCCAGTCCTTGTGGCTTCTGGGGCCTAATTCTGTGGAGCGCCCTGCGTGTTCTGATTGACTACATTGGTGGCGTAATGCGAGTCTCCTCTCCAGCCGTGCCAACGAGTGGTTGAACTGTCACTTCTACCACTTCGTCAGAAGACTGGGGAGGAGCTATATAGCCCTGTCGCCAAAGATAGGATACGTAATCCCTAAGATTTTGGGCGGAAAAGACGGTATGCTCGGAATGTGTTTCACACCACAAAGCATGAAATCTCGCCATGTACCCTCTTCGTGCGTAGCATAAGGCTATTTCTCAGCTCATGCGTTCACTCAAAGCGTCCGTTGTCATTGCCAGTGTTGTCATCGGTAGGCAAATCATCGTTATGGGCCCCACCATCTTGCCGGCACCGGAGGGAGAATAGTGTTCTCCTTCCCGTGTGCGCCTGGGCTGCCGGTCCGGTTTTGCACTAGTTGCTCGGGTAAGTGGTGGCGCAACTCACCAATGGCCAAGGGTGTTAGTGACCATCCCTGCTTATGTAGGGATGGGATTATTATTTTTTTTTTCACCGTAGTGTGCACTGGTCAAGCCTTATCCTCAAAAACCCGATACATTTGGGAGGGCGCGCCAGCATTATCAACCAATGACTACTCCCCACACGTAGGGTAAGTGCTCATTGAGTCCGAGAATCATGTGCCCTGAGCAAGTGCAGTAAGACAAGTCCCCGCATTGTCCTCTTTTGAGATGGACCATTGCACATTTGTCTATTCCAAATTTCATACCGATATCATGCGTGTACTCTTCCACCACCATCAAGGACTGATGAAGATCCTTCTCTCCAGAGGCATACAGTTTGAAATCATCCATAAAAAACAAATGGGTGACCTTGTGCCTCTGGTTTCCTGGGGTGCCACAGTTATACCCTCGAATATTTCTGAGCGAAACGGATAATGGCAACAGCGAGATGCAGAAGAGAAGAGAACTGAGGAAATCACCCTGAAATACATCCTTTCTGAAAGTGACTCACCCTGTTTGGACTCTTGCTTGACCAGATATTATGATGAAGCAAGTTCGCCAAAGTGGTATCAGTTGTTCAATGCATCTCACTATTTTGTAATCGATCCAGGCCATAGAGAGGTTACGCTCATATTGTATCGAGTCCTGCGTTACACATCTATTGATAAGCAGGTTCTCTTCACATCCAGCGACTCCTCTCTTCGACCCTCTCTGCTCATATATCCGTTCGAATACTCGGTCAACTGCGGTGAGTATTCTTGTGTATAAGATGTTTGTAAACAACTTATAACACGAATTCAAGCACGTTATCGGTCTGTAATTCTTATGAATCGACAAATCTCCGCTTTTGGGGATAAGAACGGTCCGCCCCTCGACAAATCAATCCGGAATCGGCTGCTCTCCGTATTATTATTCGTTGCACGAATAATCACTACAACCCCATGTCAGGTGCTACTAGCCCACTGGAAAAGAGAAATGCAGTCGCGACGCTCTCGGGCGGTATCAGCAATTGTAACTTCCAAATGACTATTATGGCATTAGGGCGTCCATGAACAATCTCATCTCTATCAAGAGCAACATTGATGAAGATGATATTGATGAGATTTGTAGACAATTAGTCCAGACCATCTGAAGAACTAGAGACGTCTATACAAGGAAGATCGTGGCGAATGGTGATCGAGATATCTTTCCGCTTGATGTTGTTGAACTCATTAGGCAAAAACATAGGATGCGCAAGGATTGACAGAGAACGCGTAAACCCCGTAGCAAGGATCAAATGTGAATACTTGGTCAATGTCTATAGATTTGAGTCCGATGTCTGTGATGAACACAGAGCAACAACTAATACTGCAAATAATATCATGAGCAGACCAGCTCCAACGATACCGAAGTCGATGTTGCTGAAATTGATCACAGATGTCGAGGAGGTGATCGCAACCATTAAGCGCATGTGGAAAAATAAAGCCCCAGGCGTCGATATGATTGAGGCAGTTTCACTGCACAATCTGCCGTGAAAGGGTGTTGTACAACTAGTATATACAGGGTGGGGCATCGAAAACGAAACAGATCAAATATCTTCAAAACATATGTGTTCTGAAAAAAACACGTCGATTTGTAATTCAAGGGGGACATTTTCCTATCATAACCTCAACTGTCATACCTCTTCCCCCACCCCTCAGTGACTATCACTCAAACAATTTGAATAGGGAAAGTAGTAAGTGTGACACATCGTTAAAAAGGTAATTTCATAAGAAATTCAGCCATGTCAATTTTAACTACCTAACTTTTGATTTTGGCGCCTTCTTGCGGGAAAAAACTGTTCCGTATTCCAAATTATGATACTTCATTCGCAAGCTAATTTGAATTATGGTCCGATTTGATTCAAAATTAATAAGTGATGGTTTTCAGGGTCGGAAATTATGAATTGTTTTTCAATGCAAAAAATCAAGATGGTGTCCCCAAAATGCCGGACGAAATTTGTAATTATGGTTCGATTTAACCAGACACCGAAAACGAATTCTTCAAAATACATGTGTTGTGAACACAATGCAAAAACACGTCAATTTTAAATCCAAGGGGGACAAATCTTCAAACTTCTTTCCCCACCTCTTGTTCACTCATACAATTTGATTAGGGAAAGTATTGAGGGTGACACAGCATTGAAAATGTAATTCCATAAGGAATTCAGACATGTGAGTGTTCGCTACTTAACTTTTCATTTTGGCGCTGTATTGCAGGAAAAACAACTGTTTTGTTTTTCAATTCACATTTTATTTGAAAGGTAATGTGAACAAATCACGAAAAAAAAAACAAAAATTGAAAAAATTACATAACTTGAAAATTGTAAAATTGTGCATAAACTTAACTAAGATCTTTCCAAACTACATTGATTAATATTAGATGCTCGAAGTGTTCTCCATTCACTTCCATACATGAGTATAAGTTCGTCTCATAACGTTGTCTGACGTTTTGGAGCATGTCTGGGGTTATTTGACGACATTTGTAATAATACGTTGACGTAACTCTGCTAATGAACCTGGCTGAGTGGCGTATATTTTACTTCTTAAATGGCCCCACAAAAAGTAATCTAAGGGGTATAAATCTGGAGATCGAGGGGCCATTCAATGCCTCCTCTTCTTTCAATCCAGTGTCTGTGAAATCTTTCATCCAGGTACTGACGAACCGCTACAGCAAAATGTGGAGGAGCTTCGTCCTGTTGGAATATTAGGTGATCCTCAAGGTATCGGTTATTGTTTTCTATTATGTCCGTTAACGTTGGATCAACGGTATCTTCGAGTAATTCCAAATACATATCAACAGTCAAATTACCTGGTAGAAAAAATGGACCAATATAATACGACCGCCAAATATTCCAGCCCAAACATTCAATTTTTGTGGGAATTGCGTAAACTTGGTGAAACACTCTTGGATTACAATCTGACCAGTACCGACAATTATGTCGACTGACAATCCCGTTGAGATAAAAACTGCAATTTGGATCTTGTATAGCATGTTCACTCATGATTTCACAAAATTGTATTCAACGATCAAAGTTGTCTTCGTTAAGTTCCTGAACCAGTTTAAGTCGGTGTAAGTCGACGTACCGCCCGACGGTACGTCGACTTACACCGGATAATTCGGCAAACTTTCGTTTACCAAGAGTTGGATCCGCAGCAACCTGTCCTAAAACTGCTACCTCCACTGCTTCGTTTCTTACTGGGTTTTCAATTTGACGTGTTTTATTTGCCACGGATCTCGTTTGTCGAAATTTTGAAGTTAGTTCCAAAACGTATTTACGATGTACGTTTTTGTTTGGGTGTTGCTCATTGAAAATTATACTTGCTTTGTTGGCACATTCATCATTTTTGAAATAATATTCGATTACTTCTACCCTATCCTGAATAGAATAAACCATTTTTTATTTCACTCGTTAATGTGCCTGACGTACTACTGCCAAGAAACTGACACAAATGAGCACTGAAACAAAAGGTTTTTTATTATACCAATACATAGGCGTAATAAGTCAATTGTTATTCCAAAGGTACGAATGTCATGCGATGATTGGATTATGTAATTTTTTCAATTGTTGTTCTTTTTTCGTGAATTGTTCACTCCCGTTTGTGGGAGAGATGAAAATATTGTATATGTACCAACTCTGTAATTAAGAGAAATAGGCAATAAAGAGTTTAGAGTTTGAGTTATAAACTGGAGTACACAGGTTGAAATCCTACAGATTTTTTTTTAAACAGAACAGATTTGTAATTTAATAAACTAACAAGAACCGGAAGTATTTTTTAATGATTTTCAGGTTGTTCTTTCATTAAATATAATGATATAACTTATTCCTACAAATATTTTTCCCAAAAAAAATCATATTTTGAAATATTCCTGATATAGAAAAAGTAAAGCATTCTACTTGCGAAAAATGCTTTTTCCTCGCTCTAATGTACTTGTGATGTACTGTTTGGAACCTTTGGTGTAGTAATGAATATTACCGGAGTTTTTTTCCAACACCAAATCGTTATTTTTACACCTCGACACGTGTTTCGATCACCAACTGATCATTTTCAAGAGGAAGATAAAACTAGAAACTTTTCAAAACTAAAGCTACTTGTGCTATTCAGGTACATCATACAGGTAGGTAATCAGTAATACCACCTGTACAAGTGTACCACCCTAAATTAATTTTACAATTGTCCTTTCTATTATTTACAATATGTCCTTCTGTATGTTTACTTCTGTATGTTTACATACAGAAGGACATATTGTACCTACCTGTACCTACCTGTATGATGTACCTGATTAGTATAAGTAGCTTTAGTTTTGAGTAGTTATTAGTGTTATGTTCCTCTTGAAGATGATCACTTGGTGATCGAAACACGTGTCGAGGTGTAAAAATAACGATTTGGTGTTGGGAAAAAACTCCGGTAATACTCGCTCTAATGATTTGAGATAAACTTCAATCTCACGAGTATTGACATTTTTCGCTCGTTGAATAATATACTATTGTCGGAGTACTTTCAAATCCATTGAAAAAAGCTGCGGAAAAACTCAGTTTGTGTATAAATTCGTTGGGAGGATACCCGCAGAAAAAAAAATGAAATCAAGAATAAGTAATGAGCTAGGAGTTGAGAAGCAAATTAGACCGAAATAAGATAAAGGGTAGAATACAATAATTATGCCATTGGGAGATTCGTAGAAAAGGATTTTCGATTAAACTGTGTCGGAAAGTCGTCTCCGAAGGCCGTTTTCAAAAGAGTGCTTCGCGGAGCAGAAGAAGGGAACACAAAAAACCAACGACAAGTGGGTCTGGTATTTCGTGCATAAGTGTGTACCGGAAATTTGTTAGGGAAAAACTGAGTAGTGCTTGAGATGCTCAGAATTGGAGGTACCCAAAAAAGGGGAATATCTTGCATAGGCACGAAACTTCGGTCGGTAAGTCGTGCTGGAGTAGAGTTGTGAGCATGTCACGTCAATAAATGAAGAAAGAAGTAATTTTGGCAAATTTTCTACCCCTTACCACAAGCTAAGGAAAACATTTTTACTGTCCCATAGAGGTGATGGATATGTGAGTGGGTGATAGATATGTGGAGTATGGAAGAGAGCGTTATGATAGTCAGTGACTCCGTGGTGGCTGTAGAAGGTATAAGGGGGAGAACGAAGAATTAGAGGATAGCATATATACAGAGAAGATTGAGGAAGGAGAGAAAGTGGAGCACGGACCTGTATTGTCTGGCAGAAAGGGCATTCAGCAAACAACCTGGGTAATCGGAAGGCGCACGAGGAAGTAACCAAAAGGCTGAATAGAGATATCGTAACGTGGGAGGTAAGGATGATAGATAGTAAGAATGAAGAGCGAAAGAGGATAAAGGAATGCATCAAAGGCGATTGGCAAAGGAAATGGGTACGACTAGGCGGCTGTTTCACAAGTTTTACAAAACAGTCGGGCATGTATGGCTGGATCTGTCGAAGAAGGCTGTACAGCTCCTGACAGGGCTCGGTAACTTCCCAGGATACCTGGCTAGGTTCAACCTGGGACCGGAAGTGCCTTGCCCCTGTGAATACGGGAAACCAGAAACGGCAGATCATGTGATTGAGAGATGTATGGACGAGGACAGGACTGGGTGGCGTGAATGGAAGGAACGTATGGAAAAAGAAAAAGGGGAGATAACACTAAGGGAAGAGAATGGAAGAACGGATGATTGGATAAGATTCGTAAATGAATGGGTGGAGAACGTGGTGAGTAACGAATAAAAAGGTCAGCTGCTGCTTACAGCTGAGCGAAAAATGAAAGAACATGAGAGCCAGGCTATTCGGAAAAAGAGCACTGTATAGGTATATTTTGAGCAGAAAGGTAGTGTTGTTTGTTGTTTTTTTATTATTTTAAAAGTATAGGGTAATAGAATAGATAAGTTAATATGTAATATGAGACAAATAGAAAAAGCGCGGTATATGTATATTTTGATCATAAATGTAGTTTCTTGTTTGTGTTTTTATTATTTTAAAAGTATAGGGTAGTAGAATAGATAAGTTAAGTTGATATGAAATATCTGTTATTGGAAATATAATTTATGTTGTATTATATTTGGGAATTAAAAAAAAAGTGTCGTCTTCTTCCTCGCTGATTCGTCCTTCCGCGTTGTCGACGTTCTGCGTCGATGACGTGTGAAGGAGGTAAGTTAGGAGGAGTAGGGGTTCCCTTGACAGTGGTAGCGCTGGATAGAGGGAAGATGCTCAGTTGAAAGGCTTTCGGCCAGGGCTATGAGAGCAACGGCACTTTCATGTCCCATAGAGCATGTTTTAACAAAATACACGAGATAAATTCTTCATTATCAATTTCCATTTGGTATTGGTACTATAATATTTTTCTACACAACACAACTGTTATCGCGATGATTATCACAGTAGTTTGTTCTCGTCGCTTCCGCGCCGCCGTCGCTCTCCTCCCGCCCGTACATCACTCGATTGCTCCGCCCCGCCATCGCTCGTTTCGTGCGCGTCACTTAAACTGTAGATGAAGATGTATGCATCACCGTCGCGACGCCTGGATATCGTTGATTCAGTGGTATGTCTACTGCGCCACCTGCAGACAAAGTCTGGAAACAACTCCACAAACACATATTTCGTGGTGGGAGTCAGAATGATAGTTGAATATCTTTCAGAGAGATGCATATAGCATGCTCAAGTTCAGGTGAAAACACCGTACCTTTGCCTTTCATGTGACTCTACGATTTCGAAGGTCCGTGTGGCAGATACCCGACGAAAAAACAACAACTAATCCAGCTAATGCCGCGCAAAAAGCTGAAGTAAAACCATCAGGCACCTGTGCAACGTCTTTTATTCGGAAGATTCGTCGTGAGTGAGCTGAGCTGATTCCGGCACCTGGGGGGGGGACTGAAATTTCGTAGGCATTTGAAGCGCTTTATGTGGTGGAATTGGCCGATATTTGATAAAAATCCATAATGTATTCAAGAATCACTTCATTGTGGGATTTTCACTGGACAGTTAACAAAACCGCACCACGTGTTTCGCTATACCATAGCTTCTTCAGGCGTGTCCATACAACTATTGAATACCGAAACATTGGTTGTTTATACGCCACGCCTGGGGAAGCTATTATATAATACGGGTTCGTAAACTGTCCAGTGAAAATTACACAATAGAGTGTTACTTGTTTTTATTTTATTTTGGGAACTGAAGTTAGAATGAACTTTGTTTTATAACCTTATTCCTTCCTTTCGAATGCTACATCCCTATATAGGGCATTTTAGTACAAAATTTGGACCTTTAAAATCAATTTGAAATTTTAAATTACTTACCAAACATACACCCTATTATTAAATTCCAACCCACGATGAACGCCGCTAATTCTCCTATGGCAACATAAGTATAAACATATACATAACCTGTCCTTCGCACTCTTGCGGCAACTTCTGCGTAACATAAACCTACAATAGTTAGTGCTTGTAAATATCTTTTTCACTGTTAATAACCATAAGGTTGATGCGGTTATTTTCAAATAAAAAAACTGAAGTAAATGGAATAGCTCACTTTGAATTATAATTATCACTTAAAATCAATTTTGAATGAAGACTTTCGAAGAAATATCAGTGATAATTGCAGTTAACAACTGGATATTTCTGAATTCATTTTGCATTAGGGCCTCGTTGGAAACTTACGTTATCGTATGAAATAATAGAGATAGTCATATTTGAAATGGCGCAGCGGGAACTGTCAAATGTATATGAAAAGTGTATTTAAAGTTTTACACATATGTCACTTGACATATGTGCGCTATCACTTCTATATCACTCGACACTTATCATCTGTCGTCTGTCAAATCAATGTCAACCGCCAGAAAAAGCCGACAGATGCCACTTTTCATCTGTCATTTGCCACCACGTCTCATTTGTTCAATCGATTAATTTCAACATCAAAAAATTTTAAAATAATATAAAGAATATGCTGAGAAAGAAAATGAAGAGAAATCTCGCTTTTCAACCTTCAACATAATAACATATCTTTACGTTCCACGAAAAAATAAGCATTTCCGGTATGGAAAAATCATCGTAGATGATTATTTCGGATTCGTTCCTTATGCCAAGGATATTTCGAATCCGTCAAAGTCAAACCACTTTCGGTTTCAACTTTTGGTCGTCGGGCTCTGTTGCAAGTGGTATCATTGGAATTGTTTGTGAATCAAGAAACACAATTAATCATTTTCTGAAGTCATAAGGACCTTATTTATAACGTATTTTCATTATGAAGGGTGTAATATTTGTTTCAAATGATTTCATTTCTAGAATTAAAGAAATCATGATATCAAGCGTCAAAAATAACAAAGCGTTGAAAAATCGAAAACCTATAAATATACGGAAATTGAAGGTAGGGTTATGAGCAGCCATAACAATTTCAATTTTTTAGTAGCAGTTTGGATTCCAAGCATGCCTGAGCGGAATGAAAATTGGAATATATGATATTGGTAGATATTTAAAATATAACATGAAGAAAATAACTTTCGTCTAATTTCTACTAATTTTTTTTATTACGACCGGTTTCGGTTTATTAAACCATTCTTAAGTAACGATTCTCAAGCAGTCCAGCAAGCTCCTTGCTCGAATAGTATTACTGCTTGAGTTTAAAAAATGGACATTTATCTGACAAAACTACTGGATCGAGTGGTATTTGTAAAAATTATTTCCTGAAATATTATCAGCTGAATGCATCGATGTAAGAACAAAATATCAATTGAGAAGAAATTTCAACGAGTGTATTTATTTGAAAGTACAATAATTGAATATACAATGTTCGAATATATGAACAAAGTATGCAAATCACTAAACTCGTATTATTCGTCAATAGGATTTCATCGTGCCTTGGCATGAGACCGCAGACCTGCTATTCAGAATAATGTGTCGATTCGAATTGAAGATGTCCTATTCTATCAATAAGTTTCGATTGCAATATTGAAATTTCTAACATAAATTGTTGGTATTCAAGGTGCACTTTGAATTGAAGGATTGCTGTCTTATTTTCGTAAAGTTATATGAATCAGTTGAGTGTGGCAATTTGTTTTTCATTTCTGTCTCTTGTAATTGTTCATTGTATTGGTGAGTTACATTTGATTCATATATTCATTTGAATTCTCTGTAGAGTTAGTGTGTAGTCACTATCATAGTCATAATATTAAATTGAACTTGTGAATTTCTATGGAAGCATTTATTAAAGTTTAAATATTTTATTTCATTTTTTCAATTCAATAAGAACGATGACAATAATTGAAATAGTGAGAATGATCCATAACTAGGACCTGATCCAAGAATGAGAATAACCACCATTATGAAGCACTCTCTCACAACCATGAATATAACACTAGATCTGGCGACTTATTGAAAATATCCAAACTGTGTTTGACAACTTTCAAAATAAATTCTTTGAACTTAAATCTATATAATAAAAGTTCGTCAAACTCAAGAAGCTTTACTTTCAATCAATTCAAAATCAGAATGTGACAATATTTTGAATGTAGATGTTTTTACAGTGTAGAAGAATATTTACAATATAATGATAACATAAAAGAAGGAAACGGTAGTTGTTTATCTTTCGGTATCGAATACATAATTTTCATTTTAAATTAATTATATTGTTAGCATCTTTGTAAAATTATTTGTTTGTGCTACATTCATTACTAGCGACCCGCCCCGGCTCCGCACGATTGAAATGCTGTTACTAAATATAAATTCATCCACCGGAAATTTAAGGGCATGGAAAAACAGTGATAAAAAGGTAACTTTATTTTCTGAACGCGCCTTTTTCCCCCGCGGCTGGCGCCCCTTTTGGAATATTTGAAAATCCCCATTGCAAATATACAACATGAAACGAACCTACATACAAAATTTCAGTCTCTGAAAATATAGCGGTACGGACAAACAGTGATGAAAAGGAAATGCAAACGCGCCCCTTTTATCTCCAGTGGGGGGTCTCAATTGGAATATTCATCAATCTTGTCTTATTGCACGTCTTTAACATAAAACGAACCTTCTTAATCCAAAATTATTTTCCAAATATATTTTAAAGTGATGTGATTGTGTATTGATGCATATAATCATAAATTTAATGGGTTGCAATCAATTTTAGTTTTATTTACCTGAAAGGAGCGATATCAACGCAGCCAAAATAAATGCTAGATTTGTAGCAGGTCCTGACGTACTTTTTGCCAGGGATCCTGCAAGAACATATAGTCCTAATCCCAGTGCGGATCCAACTCCAAGAGCAACTAAATCCATTAATTTCATTACTCTTGCCAAGCGATTAGGTTCTTCATTGTGAATATTTTTTCTTCGAATAATAGCTGAGAGGAATTCCTGAATCATCTGAAATGAAATCAATTCAATCAATTATTATAACAATATTGATACTTTTAATATCCACAATAGCTTTCAAGTTTCCTCACTTTAGTGTCAAAATTGTATTTACTAGAGGTTTTTTTTTGGTATCCGTATCGATTAATATGATCACTGACTACGTGTTCAGGGAAGGTTATGTTAATAATTGCAGAGCCACTTAGGGAGCTTCATAGCCATTGGGAGTAATGTCAGAATTGCATCATAGAAGAATCATTTCGCCTTCAACCAGATAAAAAATTTTTGGTGGGAGGGGATCTTCGGATCGTGAAACTGGTACAGTTGCGCTAATTCACCACTTGAGAACTGGGGTTATGAATATTGTTACGCCCTCGGATTTTTTCGGTGAGAAGAAATCACATTTGTGAATCAACAACTATGCATTCAATGATCCAATGCTTGCTGATAGTTCAATATCGTTTTGAACTGAGTAACTTCAACTGCTATCACTGTCATTTTTGGACTAATAACTGACTGATTTAGGAGACTCCGCATCAGTAACGGGCAGGTAGTGATGATAGGGCAAGTACCCCAAAACCGGTCTATCTGTTGGTCGGTTTCATAGTGGAAAGTAACTTGCGTCACCAGCGGAAGCTAAAGTTTCACTTCAGCTTTCTGCGCTGCATTAGCTGGGTTAGTTGTGGTTTTTCCGTCTGGTATCTGCCACACGTAGATACCTACAAAGTTGTAGGTCTACATGAGAGGCAAAGGGTAATGTGTTTTTCACCTGAACCTGGAGTATATTATTATTCTGATCCCAACCGCGGAGTATGTGTTTGTGGAGTTATTTCCTGGCTTTGCCTGTAGGTGGCGCAGTGGACATCGCACTGAATCAACTGCGGATGAAGTTTATAACTAACGGTTCACTTCGTCTCAAGTGACCTGCCCGGTACAGATGATGAGGCAAGTACCCCGAAACCGGTCTATCGGTTGGTCGTACCGACCAAATGGAATTAATTTCCGCTCTTCATAGTGGTAAGTAACTTGCGACGAATCTTGCACATGTGCCTGATGGTTTTACTTCAGCTTTCTGCGCGGCATTAGCTGGGTTAGTTGTAGTTTTCCCGTCGGGTATCTGCCACACATACCTACAAAGTCGAAGGTCTACATGAGAGGCAAGGGGTAAGATGTTTTTCACCTGTACCAATTTATATATATATATATATATATATATATATATATATATATATATATATATATATATATATATAGCTATATATATATATATATATATATATATATATATATATATATATATATATATATATATATATATATATAGCTATATATATATATAGCTATATATATATATATATATATATATATATATATATATATATATATATATATATATATATATATATAATCGAGAAAGGTTAATGCAGTCAAGCTGCTGGAAAATAATTCCATGAAAATCAATAAAGATATATATAATAGATAAGAACTATTTTTTGAAATTTTATATTCATTTCCTTCTAAACGAATAATACTGTATTCATTAAACTGTTTTTTACCTTTCAATCAGTTATTCGGATCCACCACTGACTCCCTAGAGGAAAACGCGAACACTAACTTGTGTAATGAATAACATCCAGGGTACTTTGCTGTAGCAATGTTACTTGCAAGAAATAATCTAACTTTGTTAATACTGCGACACTACAAAATCAAATGAATTCAAAGAATCGGAACTCGTATTGAACACATTCTTATTGAAGTTACTATGTTGAATGAGCAAACACATAACAGATAACACATCTTAATCCACTGAGACTTAAACTAAGAATTGAACGTTCATAAAGGAACTTCACTTAATCACCGTTTTTAATGAATGAATAGAAATAAAGTAACAATTAACAACCTGATTTTCAGTGAATGTGCGTACGCACCTGCTATCATAGTCCCCGCTTTAGATTGCGTATGGGAGCGGTTTTCAAACTGTTTTGTGACGGAACCATTTTGAAAAGCGAAATACTTGACGGAACCCTACAATGAAACAATAGTTTCATTGTATCAAAATTTAATTTTCTTTTGGAGGCAGTTACAGCCCTGGAATACTGTTGTCTGTTTACCTTGCAATGATGAATGCAATTCGTTCAATTTTCAAAGATATCCGCCATAAACGGCAGTCGAAACAATCAAGTTTCATCATACAAACGGTCTTTCAAATTGAAAGAAGTATCTGAAAGAAACATTCGTAACTCGGTTCTAAATTCAAATAGCCTTGTTTAAGTTTTACGCCGAGACAGCCATCGTACTTCTGTTTGGAGCACCAGTGTTTTATATTTGCTGCCATAATCTTCACACAATAATGAGAACAATCGGGATTGAAGTGGTCGTGATTTGATAAAATTTGATAAAACCATCGCAAGTGCTTGTTTATGCAGGATTCAATGGCTGAAACTAAAATTAGGCACTTTATTTTTTATTCCTGCTGTTTTACCCGTCATTGTCTTGGCTCCATCTGTACAAATGTAAATTCAACTGAAATTATTCCAACTGAGATTATTTACTTCAAAAAATATGTCTTCTTTAAAAGAACTTTCATATGGATATCTCACGATAACCAGCAAGATAGCCAGACTAGCGATATCAGTCGACTGATCTAATCCATTTGCAAGACGAATCGTGCTTTTTGTAGACGTGTAACTAGTTCTTGTTTGACGTAGCTTGACAGATCATGAATTCTTCGTGAAACAGTATCGTTTTATAGCGGTGCAGTAGATGCTTTGCAGATTTTTCATGGAGGTTACATTTTGTTGTTTGTAACACACATGGTTTTATTTAATTCTCAGAGATAGTGTGCGCTTCACTTCTTTGTGCAATGCGATAGCTAACTAAATGTGATGCCTCCGTAGTCTTTTCATTGATAGTAAGGGGTTACATGCCTTGTAGTTTTTTTTGTCTTCATACTCGGGGTGTACAGTTTCTAAATGTCGGCGCAACTTGGCAGGTGTCATGGAACTATTAGAAAACAGTTTACTACGCAGCATGCAGAAAGGCGAGCCGTTAGAATCAAAAAATCCGAAACTGAAATATGATTCATCATACTTCTTTTTTTTTCGCCTTTGAAACCATGGAACTTGTCGTTACATCATCGTTTGGATCGGTAACTGCTTTATATTTCGCGCGTACTGTTTTTGAACATTCGGCTTTGATAAAAAATATTATTGCATCACATTTAACGCCTTCAAGCCAACGCCCCTTTCCTTTTTTTGCATTGTTACATGTCAGGATGGAGGGGTCGAAAATAATGCACGATAGTCACTGCGTAGGAGAGTTAGTCCAAATTAGAAATATACAAATCTGATACAATAAGAATACAGCAGTAGAACAATGTAAACTTCGTTTCTAGCAGGTAGGTACTTATCGCTCCGAATGGTAATCGTCGACCACAACCTAGAGATGGGTCCAAAAGAACCAAACTGGTTTTTCGGAACAAGTATCAGGCAACTGTTCGGTGAACCTGTTATTTTCAATGAACTGAACTTGATCAGATGGTGAGTGGCTATTCCAAATACGTTTGCGCAGGTTGGTGCTGGAACTTAATGACGGGACCGCTCTGTGGCCTGTGCTCTCGGCTGCACTGAGCACTGACAAGTCAAAATTGTTTTCCATGAAATTTTGAACAGAAAAAATGCAAAACGAAATAATTAAATACCTACCTGTTGCAAAATTGTGGGTCCCTGTGATTTCTCCTCAACGTGGGTTTTCACTGTTCCTTCAGTGGGTAGAATTTTTACCGTGGGGTATTTTTAAGCATATGACGCTTTAAATTTGTCACGAAAGATTTGAAGGAAATAACCTGCTTGCAAATTTCACATGTTGCTAGTTGCAGTTGTTTCTCTGTGATTGAAAAACATTCAAATAGGGCTTGATCTTTCATTTATTTTACACTAAAATCCAGCCTGTTACTGAAATAAAATTCTAGAACAACAAAACGAATGGAGGGAAAGTACGGAAATTCGGAATCACTCGGAACCGAACGCTAAAAAGTGACCATGACGCAAGATGAGACGTCATTCAAGAATAGGTGAACATGAACAGTTAAAAAGAACAGATTTTCGATAAGAACTGGAACAGTTCGAACAAGTTCTTCAAATTTAACTGTTCAGTGCCATCTCTACCACGAACCACTTACTAAGTGGTTTGTGTCGTCGACTGACTGAGTGTCGAGGCGCGATCGCTGCGATCGTCGCTTTTATGATCTCGTTCTCGAACATTCTCAAAAATACTCGAGCCGACGCCTTTCATAAATGAAAAGCCAAAATAGAAATAGATATACAAAAAATGCAGTATAAAAAATCTCGACTTCGCGCGGCACCGTTTGCAGGCCACGGACAGTCACGTTCGCCGTCGCGACCAGTAGTCCGACAGCGAAATGTCTTTATCAAAACTATCTCGATATTGCTGAGAAAGTAATAGTTTTTTGGTTCAAGACCTAATATTTGGAAGAGATTGTGGAAGTACATAATTTGAATAAGAATCGGGGTATAGATGGAGAATTCAACAAGAAGTACGAGAAATACAGATTATATCCAGAAAATTTTTTTGAGTATACCAGAATGAGTATTGAAACATTCGTATTAGAGGAAAAAGTTAATGCAAACAGAATTTTACGTACCGCTGAAAAATTGTTTTTGACAGGAATGCACTCACCTATCTATAGATACATATCCATCTATATTAATCTACATTACGTATTTATCTATATACTTATGTATAAAGGTAATATTTAATTAGCTGATCATATTTCGGAGAATTACCTCTAGTATACATCAGTATGAACAACTTTTCCCAAGGAAATAATGGTCGCAAACGGATTTTTTTATAAAAACATTTATTTGGAACTATCTTTGCCCAAAATATTATTAGGTAATTAAATGTTACCCTGTATATTGATATTTCATGAAATAAAGACACTTTCAGATAATCATGTTATTTATTGCAAAAATCTAAATTATATGAGAGTAATTTTTCGTACAACTAAAAAAAAAACAACTTCTTACTTGTAATTGACGGTAGAATGAATAATGAATTTCTAACTTTTTAATAAGTCTTTTTTGTTTTTTTTTATTCATTATGAATTATAATAATCACTCTTTTGGATGTTACTTATATGTAGGTCTTTAATTCGTTAAGTCTCGGTATTCATTTATCGCGGCGAAAACAAGTAAACTCATCAGTTCGGACTTCCATTGTCTGATATAATATAAATTTATTTGAAATCCCTGAGAAAAAATTAAAAAGATTAACCGAAAATAACAATTTTATTAAATCGGGTGGTAACTGATACTAACTAACAATACTAACAATCGAAACGTCGTGACGTACCTTGGGTTGGAATCTTTTAATTTTTAATTTTCATTTTTCATTTTTTGTTTATAATATTTTTTAATTTTCAGCTTTTATTAATATTTCAATTTTTTATTGTTTTGGTTGTTGGCTTGTATGTTATTTCTTTGTACCTAATTTCAGTTTTTTTGTTTAATAAAATTGTTATTTTTGGTTAATCTTTATAATTTTTTTTTCAGGGATTTCAAATCAATTTATATCATATTAGACAATGGAAGTCCGAACTGATGAAATACACCACGAAACATTGTCAACCACCTTCAAACAAACAACGTTTGATCAATGCACTATTCACCGCGAATGCCTCTCGACTCCGTGGCTCGCGCCGTGATGGAGTTTAATCTGTTACCTAATAGCTCTTTCACACGATCCGGCGCGCGTCGCGCGACGCCCGCCACGCGGTGCACGCATGAAAAATGTGATGTTTACACAAGAGGTCGGTTTCGTCCAGCGCACACCGCGCGGCGCTTCCGTATTATGACTGTTCAGTAGAGGCTCAACTATTGAAATGTTACCATTGCGGAAGAAGAAAGTGCTAGCCATGTACTTGCTATGGAGAAGGCGAATAAGAAAGAGAAATAGGCGGTTTTGGATTCACCCATTGCTTCAAAATCGACATACTTCTGGGTCCTTCAAAGTTTTATTCAATTCATTGCGGAACAGTGAGGAAAGATTCTTTTCGTACTTTCGCATGTCAATCAAATCATTTGATGAACTTTGTGACAAACTGAAAGACAAGCTACAAAAACAAGATACAGACATGAGGAACTCCATCCAACCTATGGAAATGCTTGCCGTTACAATAAGGTAAGTTTATAAATGTAAAGACATATACATAAATGTAATACTGCTACATACGAAATTGATATTTTTTACTTTGTTAAAATATTCCAATCATGTGAATCTCCCTCAAAATCTAAGGACAACACACTTGATGGTGTAGGTGTAGCACGATGCGGGGTTGGTGTGCGTGATGGTTGCGTTGGTTGCAGGTTGCTTGCTTCTTGACTGGTTTGTTGGTTCACTGCTGGTTGAGGTATGAGGGTGAATCGGACGAATGTATGGGTTGGTGTAGGTCTGGTTTGGAAATTGCGGAGGAAATTGCGGCTGTTGTTGAGAATAATACATATTTGGAGGCTGACGCCCTGGATATGGATAGTGGACTTGCTGTTATTGAGAAGTAGGGGCTTGGATGGTTCCTTGACCCTGTCCTTGGGCCTTGACGTTTTTTAAAACCCCGAGAACCCCGAGTTGAAATTCGACAAACTGGTCATTAGTAAACGTTTTTAATGTTGGAATCATACTTCTGAAGAAGCCAAAGTAAGTTTCTTCTTCGTCATGCGGGTTTTCTAAAATTTTCATCATCTTCAGTTCGAACTCGTCCTCGTTTCTCTTCCTTTTTCTTGTTACCTGTGATTTGGTCGGTTGCGCTGGAATACGAGTTCCAGGATCGTCTATTATTTCTTCCGTTGGTGATGCAGTATTATTGCCTTCGGGTACGTTGATGGATGACTCTGTATCATGTTGGTGTGCTATTTTCTTCAAAAATTGAAGTTGGTCGTGATATACGTATTTTTTTATTTTACTAGCTCCAGCTCCTGATTTTTTTGAATCCTTATCTTGTCGAATATGCTTCATCCACATGTCCCTTACATTTCGCCATTTCTTAAGCAAGGTGTCCCCTGAAATTAAAACCCGCATTAGTTATATGAATATTTATATAAAACGTGTGGCGTTAAATAAATTAATTTGTCCATTATTATTTTTTATAAATATATTTTTCCGTCGAACGGACAAGTATCGGTAAACCATGGTAGAAAAAGTGGCTTTTTGACCAGTAACAATAATTGTTGAAAGGTTGAACTTGTTCTAGCGTTCTAACTTTTCTTTTGATTTGACCTATGGCGTGGAAAGAAACAAAAGACGAAATGCGGCTGAGGAAGGGACCGGTTCCGAAACTCTAATAAAGGCAGATATAAAATCTATTTTTGTTTGTTTCAGGTATCTGGCTTCTGGCAACACGTTTACTGACCTGCACTTCTACTACAAACTTGGAATTTCTACAATAAGTGAAATTGTAGAAAACGTATGCAGCAATATATGGGATGTCTTCCGATCTGAGTGTTTTCCTGAGCTGACGGCAAAGAATCTGAAGGAAATATCAGAAACATTTTTGAATAAAACACAATTTCCCCATTGTGTAGGAGCTGTGGATGGAAAACATATCAGAGTGGTCAAGCCGAAGCATAGTGGTTCTTTGTATTTCAACTACAAAGGTTATTTTTCTATTGTGCTAATGGCCGTGTGCGATGCAAATTATCGTTTTACCTTTGTTAATATTGGGGCTCACGGATCAGAAGCAGATCCCTCAGTTTTCCAGAAATCAAGTCTATGGAAAAACATTCAGGATCAAACAATAGAATTTCCTAAACCAGAACCTCTTCCAGGGAGTGAATCACCTAATATGCCTTATTTCTTCCTAGGAGATGAAGCGTTTCCCTTAAGAACTAAGCTTATGCGTCCTTTTGGAGGCCACAACTGTTGAAAAAAGAGTTTCCAACTATAGGTTAAGTAGAGGTAGAAGATTGATTGAATGCACCTTTGGCATCATGAGCAATAAATGGAGGATCTTTCATCGACATATGAATGTGAACATCAAATTAGCTGTAAAGATAACCAAAGCCTGTGTAATTCTACACAACTTCATTAGAGTAAGGGATGGAAATAGGTTAGAAGATGCATCTACTGTTGTTGGATGGGAAGATTTGCCAGTACGTACCAATCAAGGAACTAACCAGTCATTGCGGGGTGGGAACGAGTCTATCCAGGTTAGGAATGTTTTGGCTAAGTATTTCATGGCAAACGTTGGATCAGTATCATGGCAGTTAAAAAACATCTAATTAACATCTGTGGTCAAAAATGTGAACTGTTTACAATTATAAAATATTTTCAGGTATTTTTTGTTGCTAGTTCTAATCTTTTTTATTTACCCAGTACTATCAAAATTTAAAAAAAAACCTGTTATTTTCAATAAACATATTCATCATATGCTACGTGTTTTACTATATAATCTTTCAAATGGTACTTACCCAACTGTTTCTTTTCCGAAGCAGATTTTTCTTCAAATCCTTCAAATAGCTCCTGACAAATTTCTCTCCAAGCTTCCCTATTCTTGTTTCTATCTTTATATTCCTCTAGCGACTTGTCCCACAGCAATGGTCTTTCTTCCACAAACATGATTAATTTTTCCATGTCAGTATCATCAATATCAGTCTCAATGACCTTTTGTGTTTTACGCATTTTAACTCCTTAAATATATGTTCTAACTTCTACTTCTCTTTCGTTTCAGGATATAAAAACTTTTTTTATAATCCTCAATCACTTCAGCAACAAAACATTGATCAAACACAATACCATAGTAGGTCTTCACTCTCCAATAGCAGATCCAAGACTAGACGTTAAAGTCGTGCGGCGCGCGCCGGACCGTGTAAAAACCTCAATAAGAAACAATAGCCCTTCGCAGACTAATCCGGCGTGAACGCCGCATGTCCGGCGTAGGGGAGTCCGGCGGCAATTTGCGCGCCGCGAGGCTACTACGCCGTGCGGCGCGCGCCGCATGTAGTGTGGAAAGATTCATCTACTGCCATAGCTAAACGCCGCATAAGGCGCGAGCCGCACGGCGCGAACCGGATCGTGTGAAAGAGCTGTAACAATCCGCACGGACACTCCATAATGCCGCCTTTGATCTCACGCCATATTGAAAAGCAGATTACTCAGGCACAGAACACCCTAACTACAGGTGTTCTGTGACCCAGGGCCAGACATGCGACATGGTGTCTATAACAGAGGCGTACTGGAAATTTTATCTTGTCATAATTCATGAAATTGAACTTGTTTTCAAATGACTTCATCTAATAAAATAAGGTTCGTCATTTGATTGTTGCTATTTTATTCATCATAATGAATGATATATCGATACGATACTATTTGTAATTCTTTCAAATAATATAAGGAGTGATAGCTAAGGGTTTTCAGAATTAGATTTGACTGGCACAAAATGTGAGAATCACTTTACGGAAAACATCATCTCGTTTGGTTTGTTGCAACCCACGCAGAAATTTTCCTCTATCCATACATTAAGAGCCGTATATGTGAGTGAAACCTTTGGTGTTAAAGAAGAAACATTCGAATGGAGCCCTAAACTCCAAACATTTTTGTACTTGTTGCACGTTTTCACTATCCAAGTTAGCATCTTCAGAAGTTAAATTGATATTAAACATCAATTAATAAGATGCTAATTTGGTTACTGAAACGTGCATCGAGTACAAGTATGGTGTATGGGAAATTGAGCTCTAATTAAAAGGTTTCATTATTTGGCGATTATAGTCTGGTATGATCCCCAACTAGGGATTATCTTATTTTTGTCAGCATATCTCATTTGTTGAATATCACCATCCAATTGTTACAAAATTCTGCACCACTTCTATCAATAATAACAGCTTTGTTCCATAATACTCCACAGTGTGGAACAGGGTAGAAATTGAAAAAAAAAGTCAATCATAAAAATCAGAAACGTAATAAAATGTTTTCTCTATCAAATATTGTTTGAATTTGTTCTTGAACATGTATTTGGAGTCGTCTAAATTCCAAATATGATCAAATTTAGTTTGAAATTATGTATGAACTCGCTTGAATAAAAATTGATTAATCAGATTGAAAGAAACCATACTCAACAAGCGACTCACAAACGTTAGTAACTGAAACTCTCAAATAAAAATGTATTAGTGGTACCTACACACAAACATACATACATACATGCATGCATGTATCTATGTGTATCTATAGTATCTTTCACAGATAAGTAATTTGTTCAAAAAAAAGAAGAGGGGTTTCTTCTAAAACAACTACTCTTAATGGCTTTGTATATTATTATTATTATTTACACATGTACCTTGAATTGGTCAGATAACATTTATAAGATTACACATCATGTATGTATGTACTGTACAGAAAAGTATAGTGTAATTCTTAAATATCTATATTCATTCAACCTTGGAAATCTGTATGTAATCTAGTAACCCAGACAAATTTGTTTTTGCAAAGAACAGCTGTTCAGAGAGCTTCATCTAATAAAGAAGGTTTCATTCAAACAAAATAATAAGTTTTTGAAAGTTATATTAACTATTATATATTCTTAAGTATTATATAAATTGTTTTTTAAATTTCATGTCTACAATTTAATACCAAAATTAAACTTGACAGGTCCACTGCTTTTCAACATGGCCGACATAGCGACGCGAAGTATATGCGCGTTCTTTTTCCTCCCAAAGGAGTGTCCGTGCTGATTGTTAGCTATGCTGTGGAACTGATTCATGCCTTTGTTTTGCTCGCCCGCCGCGCTGCAAGTCGCCCACGCGGTTCGCTCGATACATTTCGCCGGTCGCCGTTGCACGTGGCTTCATAAGTACATTGCTATGCGTTCATTTCAGTCGCTAGACCCTTTGCCGTTCGCACCGCGAGAATATTCACATCGGCGAATGTCCTATGGCCAGGTTGTTAATCAAAGTGACTGCGCACTCACAAGTAGCTATCGGTGGTGGCAACGCCGAACGCCACCCTTCAGTAAAGCAGCGGTAGCTTTGTCTTGAGCTGCGATCCGTTTGTGTCGGCTTAACAAAGTATGCCATTTGAATGAACAGAGTTTACTTTGGTGGATGGCGACTAGTTCAGCTGCGCCTCGTGAATCGTGATACGCCGCATCAAAACGGTGACCAGAGAGAGGTGTTTTGCGTTTGTTTCTAATTTCTTGCGGAACACCTACAGGGTTATCACGGAACCCTAGATTCCCGCGGAACATACTTACAAACGTTTTTGAGGAGCGGGTATGCATTTATATTCGATTAGCGATTTTTTTATGTTGGTACAATCGTCTTGAAAATATGTTCACAGTTTCGGCTATTATCAGCAGTTTTTTGACGTTCGAATAAATTCTTTAATATTCTCCTCAACTTCAATATGCAGCGAATTATTGTTATAATGATACAGACAATATTTATTTAAAATTATCGTAATGTATCATAAATTTTTATTAGGTAATGGACGAAACTTTTTCCAAAAAAACTTGTTGTGGTCCAGTGGCCGTTGAATCTTCCACAGGTCTATCAAAAAAACAATTAGAAAGTAATGATAGTATGGGAGGATCTGATAGTAGATGCTCAATAAGTAAGTTAATTCCGTCTGAAAGCTTTGTTTCACTAAAATATTGTAAAAATGGAATTTAATTTCAGAATCAAATAAGACACTAATTGTCACTTTATTAGGAAAAATATTCAAGCAAAAAGAAGAACACCAACAACAAAAAAGAAAAAGACATAAAGAGCGAATGGAGATGGATGAAAAATTTTTGAACGTTTTAGAAAAGTTAGCTAATAAATAATGAAAAATTTCATGTACCGTTTGAAAATAAGTTGATAATTTCAAATTCTTTTGAAAATAAAGTTTTAAACTGTTAAATTCTACGTATAAATTAGCTTATAACCTTTTTACTTCTTTTATTAAACGAAGAAGTGTATTTCATGTTTTTATAAATAATAAAATTCAATATTAAAAAATTTTGACTTTGTACAATTCTTGTTATATATTACATTTGTGTGTGCAATCATATATGATTTAATAGTATGTTCAATGTTTGTTATTGGCTTGATATCAATATAGTATTAACAAATTTTTTGGAAATTTTGAAGTTTTCATATTCCGTGAAAATACTGTTTTTCCGGAAAAATTTTCAACTCTCACAGAAATGTTCATTAGATTTCCATGATTTAAAGCACTAAGAAATTATTATCACGACCGAAAACATAATTTACAATTGTTCAACATAATTATTACAAAGAAATCATTACAACATCTCTTTTTAAAATTCCTGCATTACGTCTTACTTCGCGTGAATTGTTACCATTATTCTCGTTATTAGTACAGATATTATGAATTACGCAACATGCAACAATATACTCTGCCATTAAATCCACTCTTGTCATCGGTAGACAATTTAATAAGCTCCTCATTCGTCCTTTCAATAATCCGATGCATCTTTCAACAGTAACTCGAGCAGCTGATTAACGATAATTGTATTTTTTCTGTTTTTCACTTGAATGTCCATTAATTCGATAAGGGGTAAGTAAGTGCTGATGTATTTCATAAGCAGAATCGCCCGTCCTCAGGATCCATGTCTTCAGGGAATGCATTGTCATTGTTCAAGTAATTTGCAACGTCTGACAAACGAAAAACTCTTTGATCATGAACAGATCCTGGATTTCCAGCGTAACAATTGGTTATTAGACCCTTGTGGTCACATACCGGCTATAAAAAAATGTAAATTTACTTTAATATTATACCAAAATTAATATACTTACATATATCAGTTGTTAAATATCTGTAGCTGAATGGAATGGAATCCTTTCCGATTGATGTAATCTACTGGATTCTGTTTTGGCGCATTTATACGAATGTGAGTCTCATAAATGGCTCCTATTGTTTTAGGAAAACCACTTGCTCCCTCAAATCCACGTATTACTTCAATAGCACCATCTCCCGTAGACCATTGTATAAATCTTGAGGCTCTTTTAAATAATGCATGACAAACTCGACGTACAGCCCTTTCTGCAGTAGCTCGTCCTACATTGAATTTGTCACAGTCGGATCTACAATAAAAGTAAAAATCAAAAGTTCAGTCATATACTTCTGAACTGTGCTACATCAGACTAAATAGTTTATTTCTAAAATAATGTGACCTGTAAGAATCTGTTGTAGCCATTTTCCAAAAAGCTATCATCAATTGATGATAGGAAGCAATCGTAGGGCATCCAGGAACATGCTGAACTAAATATTCTCGTATTAATTCATGTAAATATCAAAAAGTATTTCTTGAAAGTCTACAAAAAAACAACAGACTTACATAAGACAAATTTTCATAATCTACAATGTTATAGTTATGCGATAGAAAATCATTTACCTGAAATGACTTTTGAATTCATCATCTGAATAACGATAAACTACGTTATCGTAATCAATAATACGTGGTCGAAGTTTTCTGTTTTCATAATCACATTTTTGTAAAATTGTAGACCATTCTTCATCTGAACTGGATGAACTACTACTTTCTGGAGCATTGTTGCGACGCATCACCAAATATCCAACTGTTGCCGCCAAAGACATTTTAATAATATTTGAACGTAGGATAATTAAATACACCACTAATTATCAATTCTTTCAATATAAATCAATGTAATCAATAATTATTTAAGTTCATTTTTAAGGCTTACAGATTAAAACTTGACCTTTTAAATCTGTTGCTTTCTTTTCATGAACTCGCCATTTGTATTATACTAGAGGTTATTATAACCTTCCCACGCAAATAGTTAATTTGAGTCAGTATAGGAAAATCAAACAACAATCCATAAATTCAAAACATTCCTGAAAAAAAATCATTTTATTCGTTATATAACAGTTTTATGCCATGAATTATGTTGAATTTCAAGTTGAGTATATTTCTAAAATCTAATATGTGTGATTGATGACTTGTTATTTTGTGGTAATTCATGATCACTTTAATGAAATGAATAAAAACACTTCTGTCTAATTACCACGAGTTAATTTTATTTATACGACCGGTTTCGGGTTCAACCCTATTATCAAGTATAAAAATAAAATGTGAAATTTGAAAACATGGTTATATCGGGAGTTTTTAGGTAAGATGGAATGACAGGTAATTAAACGAACCAGGGTTCCAACTTTAAAATTCAACACTGAAGATTATAGGGGTTGTTAAACCGAAACCGGTCGTACCTATATAAATAAAATCAACTAGTGGTAATTAGGCTAAAGTGTTTTATTCATTTAATTGAAGTTCCTAAAATCTGATTTATATTTTGTAAAATGTTGCATGTTACAAAATCGTACTTTGAAAAGATGTTTTACACCCAATTTTTGTTCGTATAACTAAATATTACAAACGATATAACATGTACAAAAAAAACGAATAAACAGAAAAATCACAGAAGCAATTCAAACTGCTTGTAGGTGATATAATGACAAATTCAGGTAAAAATGTGTTTTTTTTTTTTATAAGAGTGACATTTAGGTTAAATGTCACACTTCAGTAACGACATAATCAGAACACACTTTTTTCTATCAAATACTCATTTGGAATTTATAATATTGGTAAAAATATTACTTCATATCTTTGAGAATCCAGTCACTAAATATTTTTTTAATTTTTCAATATTCTGTATCTCATTAGGTATCTAGGTACCAGGTATAGTCGAAGTAACCTGTATTGTGAATAGTTAAAGCTGTCGGTGAGCTCAAAGCCAAAAAAACAATACAAAGAAATGATGCCGCTGCCAACTAGTCCACGTGTATTGAAAAATTGGCGGTTCTTATTGGATGATTTTTACTGACCGAGTTTTATGATTGGCTGAAGAGTCATAAAATTAAATTTGAAGTCATGTTACGGTGACGAATAGAATGCCACGATGTTTATACACGGCGTGTTGTCAATGTTCAGTTCAGGAACTGATCGCGATTTGAGTGTTGAAATTCGATATTGGTGCAGTTATAAATACTTAAAATTTTTGTTAACTGTTTGAAATGTGGCGTTCTTGAACAAGTACTAATAGTAATAACGAGTGTGATAACAACGCAGCCTTTTTTTGAGTAGTGATTCCAATAGCGATGGTTAACAATGCGAAAAAGAGATACTAAATATTTTTTTAATTTTTCAATATTCTGGATCTCATTAGGTATCTAGGAACCAGGTATAGTCGAAGTAACCTGTATTGTGAATAGTTAAAGCTGTCGGCGAGCTCAAAGCCAAAAAAAAACAATACAAAGAAATGATGCCGCTGCCAACTAGTCCACGTGGATTGAAAAATTGGCGGTTCTTATTGGATGATTTTTACTGACCGAGTTTTATGATTGGCTGAAGAGTCATAAAATTAAATTTGAAGTCATGTTACGGTGACGAATAGAATGCGAGGATGTTTATACACGGCGTGTTGTCAATGTTCAGTTCAGGAACTGATCGCGATTTGAGTGTGTTCAAATTCGATATTGGTGCAGTTATAATTACTTAAAATTTTTGTTATCTGTTTGAAATGTAGCGTTCTTGGACAAGTATAAATAGTAATATATATATATATATATATATATATATATATATATATATATATATATATATATATATATATATATATAATAGTATAAACATAAACATAATAATATATAAGAATCTACATCTCAAGTTTGGTTTCGAGGGAAACAAACTATTACAAGCAACATCAGATTTGACCAAAATTCCTTTCTCATCCCTACGTAAAATAATAGTCAAAAATAAACCTTATGAACGCAAGACGCGATGTGATACGGGATTACCAAAACCTCATCATTATCATCATTAAAAAAAACAATATACGACTGTTACAAAAGCAATGAGATTCCTACAACTGAAATAAGAAAAAAATGAATTCTTCCGGCCATAAAGTGAGCTGCTGTGTCAAAACTCTTCAGAATTGGATGAAGAAACTAGGATTTAGATTTAAAATAATGAACAAAGGTCAAGCAGTTATGGAAAGCGAAAGAATAGTGAAATTGCGTAACAAATACTTAGAACAAATAACTTAATATAGACAAAAATAATGGCAAATTTTCTATTTGGACGAAATTTGGTAGGAGAATGTGTACGCCTAACATGCCTGCAAGGATGGCGACTAATCATTGTGCGTTGCGGAGGAAGTGAAGGATGGGTTCCAAATTCATTGAAATTATGTGGAAAAAAACTTGCAATTTTGACTATCATAAGAACATGGAAGCTAATATTTTTGAGGAATGGTTTGAAAACACATTGATCCCCAATTTGGATGCGAAAATTATAATATTTTTTGACATTTTATCGATATAATCCCAAGATTCTTGTTAGTAAAACGTAACAATGTCATTTTTACAAATTTAAACTCCTTTCTTCTGCATACATGTATAACTAACGCAGTGGGTGTCGTCTCTGGTATGAAAAAATCGTTGAACAATTGATTGAAGCCAGTAGTGATGCTGAGTCAAAAGTTTTATCAGTAATGAAACACATAGGAAGTTTATATTAAGGTGAAACTTCATAAATCGCTCAATTATTCTAAGGGTGTGGTATCATGTGAAGATCTTCTCAACTGCCAATTGTCAGATTGCTGAAAAACTCAGTAACCAGGGCGTTATGAATGTCGAAAGAATTATGGCTAGAACTAATGGACAATGAGTCAAAACGTCATAAAAAGAACAATAGAACAACCTTGCCGTCAAGAGTCAGTGCAGCTTTTCACTTCCTTCTAGTTCGTCCTTATATTCCATCAACACTAAAATGATTCAAATGCCAGAAATTTTGGCTAACGTTGCCTAACTATTTTTGAGTGACTTTAATGCCCATAGTACGCTATGGAGTTGTATAGATACTCCAGAAATGCACGGCAAAGGATATTGAAAAGTTATTTGGAGAAGCATAATATCGTAATCTTCAACACTGGCGAATATACCCATTAGTGTGCATCAACAAGACATTTCATTCTTCATCATTAACACATAATTTGAATTGGGAATTATTACCAGATTTATTTGGAAGCGACCACTGTCAATTCAAGTTGTCCAAACAAGTAAGTAGCGGCTGAAGCGCTGCTGGCTAACATGGGAAGCTGATAGGGACAAATTCCATCATCCGAAGATGAAAATATTTCTACTCGCCTGGATAATATCATCAACAGTATCATCACGACAGCAAAAGAAGCAATCCCTCAGTCTATTGTGGTATTGATGAAAAAAAAATCTTATGAACCTCAGTTGGAATATTGGAAAATCCTTCCTTACTGCGCATCTAAGACCTGAAAAGCATCTATATACGGAGAAACAGAGATGTATGGGTAAGTGTTAAGTGAGTGTCTTTTGCATTTATAAGTACAGATTTAAAAAGTTCTTCACTTTTTCACCCAAAAAGGAAAAATAAATCATTTTTGTCTAGGCACCAAGTCATGATGGTATTAAAGGAAATGAAAAGACATAAAAGGCTGCGAAAGCTGCCAGGGAACCTGAACAATAAGATATTCCAATCAATGTTTCGGATACCCGCATACATATGGCCCATCAGCTCAACGAAAACGGGCAAAACATCTGAGGAAATTTCAACTCAAAACCATCACAGATCGAAAAGACAGTTTTCATCTGGAAATATCCTGATGGTATATATAGTTGACTTAGCTCGTTAAAGAGTAGGGAAAACTGAATAAACCTTATCATCTATTCAAAAAACAGACATTATTGTGTGATTTCTACTGTTGACGTCACAATTGTCACGATCATTCTATCGTATAGCAAAACATGTGTCGCGGTTTTCTAAAGTTTCAAGTTTTAATGGATTTTTATCAAGTATCGGTCAGTTCTATCATATTTTTAAACTTATCATATCTGATGAAGGTGGAGATTATATAAGATACGTCATACACCTTTATCCGTTGAGCTTATATTTGTCAATTGTTTCAAGTATAATAATGTCAGAGCCCAGTTGAACCTAGCAGATGACTTGTTGATAATTCTTCCCAACGACCTCATTTGTGCTACCGAAAAAGACTGAAATTCTGCGATGTTATTGGCATATCTGAATGAACATGATCAGAAAATTGAGAGATTCGCGGCGAAATGACACCAGTCATCGATGCCGAGAAATTACAAAAAAACACCCCCTCACCATAAAATTCCGTATAGAAGTTGTGACAGTGTTAGCGAAAATAAATCATTTTTAATTGTCTGATATCCATAAAATCTGTTAGACACATAAATTTCGGAAGAAAACCTCTCAGCTTTTTGAGAAGTTGTTCCATGTGTAAATTCACTTTTATATCAAGCAATCGTGACACCAAAATAATTCACCGATATTGTTGAAATTTGTTTGTTTAAGTTTACATTGGGAGGGTCTGGGTTTGGTGATTCGTTAATATAAGATGTGAATGATATATACCAAGTTGTAATTAGTAGTTGATTAATTAGATTGGAACCGTTCCGAATTTTTTTTGAAAATAATTTCCAACGGTTTGTTTCATATTTTGCCAATTTGAATATACAAAATGGCAGTATTATCGGCAAAATTCATAGTTTGACTAGATATGGTGAATAAAAGTGGCCCCAGTACAGTGCTCAGAGGGACACCATAATTTGTAACACATGATTATCGTCTTGAATGCCAAGTCACCATAGTGCCAGTTATCAGTATGAAATAAGTGGTGAAATTCTTGTAATTTGTACGTACTCTGAAGGCCACTTTCCACCTCTGGATTATTTGCGAATCTACTAACTTGACTAACTACAAACATTATATTAAGATATGAAACAACAAATCTACTAACTTGACTAACTACAAACATTATATTAAGATATGAAACAACAAACAGTAACGGAACGACAGTACTACGTATTGAATCTTTTCAAAATTTTAATAAATATATGCTTTCACATACCTCCTTTATATTATCATGATTCTCATCAAAATTCTCCTCTTCAACTCACAGCACCACCAAACTCCAACCTCCAAAATCGTTCTGGACCCCTTTTTCACTTCTTTGAGGTCACAATGATATCGGAATTACCTTCAGGAGACCGAATAGTTCAAAGTTCATTTTGATAAAACTTTGATTATGAATAACTTTTAGAAAAGTTCTGTAGTGACCTAGAACCCTGTTAACTATTGATAAATGTGTGAAGGTGTGCCCTTGAGAAAGAATTGCATTCACGGAATAAGCTATCGGGAAAATTCAATGCAATTCAAATATAGTAGTAGTAGTATTTATTAATCATATTGAATACACTCAGTACAAATGGCAGGTCACAGAATAGGTATACTAACATAAATGAGTAAAAATATATATATGTATATGAAATATAGAGATGTCAGGAATAACAATTACAAACTTATAACAACAAATAGCTTCACAAAAGGAACGTAAATATTAAAATAAACATATATCTGAACATAAATATTTGCTAACACAGACCACTTGTAAACATTCAGTGCTCGAAAAATTCTTCCATAGTATAAAAGCAAAAGATATTTCTTTGTTTTGTTCTTGAAATTGTCATAGCTGCTAATGTCTTTAAGAAACTCTTGTTGTAGCTTGATCAGCTTGAATATTAGTAGCTTGAATATTAGTCTAATAAGTCTAATATACTTTATTAATGAATCGAAGAGGTTTTTGTATTAAAGTGTATGATTTTTAAAATTCTTACAAAGCGCTTTCGACTTTCGTTATCATCAGTGCTCACCTGAAAGTAAGTGATCTAGATGAAAAGGGAATTTAGTGATAATTGAAGTTGTAAAATTTTTAAGGTTGAGAAATTTGGAAAAATTGTTTGAGATTACTTACTTGTCAGGCAACAGGAAGTATCAAATTAAGTAAATTGCAAATTTGTAATATTTGACTTATATAAAACAAAATAGGCTTATAGGCAAGAAAATACATTTTTGGATTGAGGCCATGTGGTTCAGTCAAAGTATCATATGAAGAAGGACAACTTGAGACAGAATGTGTCAAGTGTCATGTTAAAATAATGGTACCAACTTGTGGAGTGATCCATTATGGATTTGATTGAATATGTAGAGGAAAAATTTCGAATAAATTATATTAATAAAATGTGATTAATTAATAATTCATAATCCTCTTATGAAGGGGAAGGAAATCTCTGTTTACTTGAGTGTTCAAACAATGCTCATTGTTGGAAAGCTCTTTAGAAATCTCCAACTCTTCAAACAAGTCAAACAACAAGGAAATTTTTATTATCTATTTTATGTAATATTTTGGAATTTCTATTGGGACTAAAGTTGTGATTGTGACATTTTATGTGGTGGCCAAAAGCAGATTTGTCGTTTTTTTTTAAATGTTCATTAATACGAGTGAAAAGAGGTCTACAGGTTCTACCAATGTAAGATGCGAACAATCAGAACAGTCAAGCTTGTAGACTCCACTTCTATGTAATTTGTTGATTTTGTCTTTAGAATTTACTAAAAAGTCACTTAAGTTGTTTTGAGATTTAAAAGAAATTTTTGTATCAGGTATGATATTTTCTATAAATTTGGAAATAACAGTACACATATTTTGATCAAAATAAGGTGAGGAAAAATATCTCACAGAAGGTGAATTAACCAAGGTGGTAGAGTTGAAGGCCAATCTTCTATCTGATCTGAGTTTAAATTTACTAATCAATTTGTGAATAATGGATGGTTGATAACCATTGTTGACAGCAATCTGTTTTGAAGTATTTAATTCTAAATTGAAATTGAAATCAATTCTTATTGACAAAGCCTTGTGCGAAATATAAATAACTTATACATGAAATCACAAAAGTATCACAAAAGTAAAATCACTAAAAGTAAGTGATAACATGAACTGAAAAGAGACATGTAAATAATAACAAACGTTCAATAAGAACATGGCCAATAAAATTAAATAAATCAATTTGAACTAAATTGAATAAAATCAAACCAATAAAATACCGTAGATATTACAGTTAGTCTTCTCAATTAAAATTATCATTGTAGAATTCTGCTAAGCTATAATAAGGTCTCACAGAAAGCAAGTCTTTCAACTCTTTCTCAAGCGCTCTAAGGTCATTTATGGTTCTTATAGCTTGAGGAAGGTGATTGAACATTTTGGGTCCATTGTGAATAATGGAATCTTCAACTAAAGTCGAAGAAGGCAGCGATAATTTAAAGCTGAATCTTTGCCTAGTTTGATACATTGGCGCGTCCAAGTTGTTAAACAATACCCTATTTTTGAAGAGAAGGCAGATTGTCTCATATATAAATAAGGAGACCACAGTTAGGATTCTGTTAGAGGCAAAAATGGGCCGACAAGGGTCCCTAGGCTTGGCTTTGCATATGCATCGTATTGCACGTTTTTGTGTTAGTAATACTGATTGAATGCATGTGGTAGAACACACACCCCAAAAGCAAATACCATAACGAAGATGGGATTCAAAAAGGGAATGATAAACCATTCTAGTTTCTGCAGATCCGAGGTCAAATGCAGTTACTCGTATTGCATAACATCCAGAGGAGAGCTTCGATTTCAAAGTATCTACATATTTGTTGAATTTTAAATTATTGTCAATGAACAAGCCAAGGAATTTAGAAGTTGGTACGTTGTCAATTTGAATATTATTTAGATGTACGGCTGGAGTCTGGCAACGATAGGACACTACTTTTGTATTTGATGAATTCACGCTCAAGAGATTTGATTCAAACCAGTCCTTCGCTTTTGTGATGTCATTCTCAATAACTTCATACAACGTATGGTTGTTAGGAGCATGCCATAAAATTGTAGTATTATCAGCAAATAAAGTACATTTTCCTTGGATGTGTATAGACGATAGGTCATTAATGTAAATCAAGAATAAAAGTGGGCCCAGTACCGAACCTTGTGGGACGCCACAAGTAATTTTACCTTCATTTGAGTATGAAGTGGTTTTGACCATCTGAGTGCGATCTGCTAAGTATGACTCAAACCACTTAAGACTTATTCCAGTTATACCGCATCTACTGAGTTTCCGTGAAAGAATTTTATGATTCACACAATCAAATTCTTTGGCTATATCACAGAAGATCGCAGACACTGTTTCTTTGTCATTTATGTTGAAATAAACATTTTAAAGAAAGGAAAATATAGCATCGGAAGTGTTTTTTTGCTTTTGGACGCCAAACTGGCAATCACTTATTATTTTGTTTTCATTCAGAAAACAAAGGAGTCTTGTTTTGACTAATTTTTCTATCAATTTAGCCATTGCAGAGATTAGAGAAATTGGACGAAGACTTGATGGACCATTGATGACTTCTCCCTTTGGCAGTGCTAACACAATCGACTTCTTCAAAAAAACTGGAAAGATTTCTTCTCTAAATGAATTATTTATTAGACTTACTAATATATCGAGTATTCTTATCGGAATATTTTCTAGGACTTTTATAGAGATTTCACCTGAGCCTGTAGAGTTTTTATTTTTAATGGAAAATACTGTTTCATGCAGTTCGTAACTTCGATATTCACATAGTCTAAGGGGTCACCGGCTGCTTTCATAATGTTCGTCAAGTCCTCCGCAATAGAGCAATAGAAGTTATTGAGTTCAGTAGGAGAAAACGGAATGTCTACAATTTTTTTGTGTCTCTTGCCAGTAAGTTCATTAATGATACACCAAGTTTCTTTTGATTTATTCGTAGGATTGAGATACACCTTAGAATGAACTACTTCGTGATCTGACAATCCAGAAGAAAGAACATCACAAGAAACTAGCTCTTAGTCTAAATTTGAATAAAAATAATCTCAATTTTGAGTTGCGTGACCTTGGGAAAAGATGTGTTCATGTATCATCAACTTTGAGTACAAAGCTTTTGTATTTACAAATGCCAACAAGTGATGGCACTTGTAAATATGAACAACCTCTCTTTACAAAGTGTGGGTACGGAATACCTCAACACTGAATTGATTACGCAGCACAAACACCGTTAGAATGAATTCATTTGAAACGTTGGATCCTCATAATACTAACTGAACGTTTTGATTCAACCGTGTGTTTACCGAGCCATCCGAGATTGAATTGCGGTCTGGGCGCATCAGAGTTGCCAACCGTAGCGGAATTCCGCTACTGTGGCGGAATTTACTCGACGGGAGCGGCGTAGCGGATTTAGAGATAAAGTAGCGGAATTTTCCACAAATAACCAATATTGAAAAAAATAGAAGAAGAGGCAGTGGAGAGCACTCGAACTATAAGTCTCGACTGTTTCGAGTATTATAAATTATATGTACAAATTACAGTGAGAATGATAGATAGTTCATCTGATTGTAGCTCGAACGAAAGAGCTACCGCAGTTGAAATTGACGAAAACGAGACATGTTCAAAAAAATACTAAAAGTCTCACAAACAAACTTTTTCTCAATATTGGTTGTCTGATTCCAATTCGAAAGGATGGATTAGATCTGTCGTTCAAGAGTTCAGTGTGACTATACGTACGTGAACGAATTGATATTTATTTTCAGTTTTCAAAATCATTGTTTCAAGCTGAGAAATATTCAGTCGAGACGACAGCTTTAAAAAATTAACTTTTAAAAATTAGGTACCATCTACTGAGTTGCGCGGTTGAAAACTAGCATGATCCTGATTCCTGATACTAGTGACAGTTCAGTTTCGTGATATCTGACCGGTATACAAACTACAAACTGTGAGTTCTGTGGTATTTAATTTCGGATAGGGCGCATGCGCGAACTGATTCCGTCAGATACACAAGCGTAGCGGAATATGAAGCAGTGTAGCGACTTTATAGTTCATCCAGTTGGCAACACTGGAGCGCATCGATCCAGACGTCAGACGTCTGCTTACCATGCCAGTGTAGTGACATTCAAGATTGAGGTTATGTGGTAAATGTACATAAGGTCATATGATGTACACGTGGCTTAGGGTCGTTTGACGGTAATCAAAATGAAAATATGTGAGAAGGAGGTTCCGAAATTGACATACACCTGCTGTTGTAATAAAAGCGTTTTACAAATTCGATTATTCCAGATGCATGAACATTTTCAATCATTTATTAAAGGTTGTGCGAAGAAATTGAGGTATCGATTTTGAATTCAGTTGTGAAAGGTCCAGGAATACACGAAAAATAGGAACAAATTTAATATCTGACATCTTGTTCGGAAAATTATCTATGAGTTTTTATTATATCCCTATTACATCCAACTAATTCAGACTCTAGTCTCTAGCAAGTTTCCATCATATTAATCATACTGAAAAACAGTTGTGAAACTATTACAGTCTTGGCATTGAATAAACAATACGTGAATCTATGAAAAAGAGCAAAAATATAGTTTAATGCATAAAAGCTTACTATGTGTTAGGTTTGGGTGGAAGTTGTCATGAAAATATTTTTTTTAAACATGAAGACATTTTTTCTTAAAATCGATCCAAAAATATTGGCGTGAAGTTATCCACAGATTTCTGGTCACACATGCTGACGTAGAGAAAATAAAAATCTGTGGTTGGGATACGAAATTATTAGCACCCGTACTAATATCTGTGGCCTGGAAATAACTATTCACTATAGGTTGAACGTGGAATTTTTAAGACTATTTGGTGTTTAACTTTTTATAGAACCATGAGTAGATTGACGCATTGATAATCGTTTTCTCACCAACAATACAGATTTAGGGAAAAATAAAATTGGAAATATTAGACTTACTTTCCAATATCCCATATAGAAATGATATTCGATGATGTGCGTCGATCAAAATCACACAACTTCCATAATTTCTTGAGTAGATTAACTTGGTTATAACAGTTTTCTTGTCATCTAAACAGATTTCGATAAAGAAATTGTTGCAACAATCAGACTCATTTTGTGAGATTCCTTGTAGAATTGGAACCGGAAGATGAGCGTTCATGGAAATCACACAACTCTTATAGAATCTTGGGTAGATCGATATAGTGAAAACTGTTTTCTTTTCACCCATACAGATTTCGATAAAAAAATTGTTGCAACAATAAAACTCATTTTTTGAGATTCCTTGTAGAATTGGAACCGGAAGATATGCGTTCATGAAAATTACACAACTCTTATAGAATCTTGGGTAAATCGATATAGTGAAAACCGTTTTCTTGTCACCCATACAGATTTCCATACGAAAATTGTTGCAACAATCAGACTCATTTTGTGAGATTCCTTGTAGAATTTGGAACCGGAAGATGTGCGTTCATGAAAATTACACAACTCTTTTAGAATCTTGGGGGGATCGATATAGTGAAAACTGTTTTCTTGTCATCCATACAGATTTCGATAAAAAAATTGTTGCAAAAATCAAACTCACTTTTTAAAATTCCTTGTAGAATTGGAACCAGTAGATGTGCGTTCATGAAAATTACACAACTGTTATAGAATCTTGGGTAGATCGATATAGTGAAAACCGTTTTCTTGTCACCCATACAGATTTCGATACAAAAATTGTTGCAACAATCAGACTGATTTTGTGAGATTCCTTGTAGAATTGGAACCGGAAGATGTGCGTTCATCAAAACTACACAACTCTTATAGAATCTTAAGTAAATCGATATAGTGAAAACAGTTTTCTACTATTCGATATAAAAGAACATAAATAGAAGTTAGTGAATATTTATATTTGGTTTATACCTGATGGTGATGCAGAACAGTCAATCTGGCCATTCAATAGTTTATATGAAAATAAAACAGATTGAATACTACTGATGGAGCTTTGTCCCTTGCAGTGTTTATGTCTTTCAACCAAGTTGTGAGAATTAATAAAATCGAACGCGTTCTGAAGGCCGCGACAGAATACAAAGTTACAGGTTATAAGTGAAAAGAGATAAGCCATAAGAAATGTTTATTGCATGTATTCAAATGTTCCAACACGGACGAAAGAATTTGCAAAAATCTTGAGGTTAGGTTATAATTTAGAAATTGTCAGAGGAGAACCTTTTTTGATTATCCGTTTTTCTATAGCTTGTGTCTGTATTCCGGGGTCACGTATAATATAAAACTTATCGTTGTTGCTCATTGCTGTCAACTTCTGCAGTTCGTTACAGATTTCATTGAAATTGACAAATTTTTCAATTTGACAATTCCCGATAAATATAGAGATACAAGGGAAATTGCAATTCATATATTTCTGGTGGGACTATAATTTCTCCAGACCATATTCTCTTGGATGTATGTTGGCTGGAGATATTTGAAGGGATCAGTCTACTGTCAGAAACCAGCAACATCAAGAAATAGAATCAGAGTAGTTTTTCACTCTATTTCAAGATAAGCATTAACTGAAATTCGAAAAGAAATTTGTTCATAGGATTGTTTGAACATCGCCTGTGGATTTATCGTTTTAAAAATTATTTAAGTTCATTTTGTTTTTTTTTCAGAACGGATACAATGAGATATTTTGCATTTACAACAAGCTCATGGTGTGGAATATTCTGCCCTGTTCACAAGATGTTCCATTTGAAAATTTTTTCAAAAAATGAGTTTTCATTACCCCTGCATGAAAAAGTGTGACTCTGTAGGAATATTACGTTTTGAAAGACATAAATCCACCATAACTTCCGAACCACCCGATATATAACCAAACAACAAACAACTCTTTTGAAGGAAAAATATTAACAAAACATATCTAATAGACAAATAAAAAAAACTTTCATAAATCACAGATTACTTGAACACTATAATTATTGAAATATAGCATTTTTCAATTGAGAGATTTTATTTATCCCAAGTAGAGAATATCGTCTAGTCAAATATCGTTATCAACTTCAGACGGAAGCCGCTAGTGTGAATATGGGTTCGATCTAAGACGATGTGAGCGTATCATCTGATCCATGCTACAAATCGTTCGTTAAAAGGTAAAACGTAAAACGGGTTACCATTCGAGTTTTAAGGATTGTATTTGATATGAAAACAACAGCTGGTTGACGGAAACCTTATTTTGAACTATTTTTTAGAATGGCGCCTAAAAACACGATACTGAATCTGTTTACTTGGAATGCTGATTGTTAACCGCGTGAAAAAAAGCCTGCTGGAAATGATTATGCAATGAATAAAACTTAAAACTATTACTCACCTTCACTAAACGGATATTTACTTCTTTACACAAATATCAAGAGAAATATGAAAGTAGTAAATGAACCACTATGATGGCTGATAATTTATTTCTTTATCATTTAATATTCTACAATCACAAAAAACATGGCAGGCGATCAAGGATCAGTTATCAACACTAACCATGTACTTGACGAATGATAACAACCTGAAATACTTTGTGAACCGAGTAGAACCGGTAGGCACCTTTACCAATTATTTCGAATTAAATGGTCAGATCATAGGCATTGTTGGGAAAACCAGGACCGAAATGATGTCATACCAGCAATATATTTCGTTTTGTTACACAAATTGTTACGATAATAATAATGTTTCATGGCATAGGCATAGGCATAGGCATTTAAGAACATACACAATGCGGGAGAACCTGCGCACTATTTGTGGCGTTCAAAAAATGTCTTACAAGATAATTTGTTGAGGCAACAAAAGTTATTATTATTGAAGTCCAAATAGTCGATAATGAATAATTATAACTATTTTTGGAGTTCTTTTAAAGAAAACGGCTTGCCAGTATTAGTGTGAATCATCTGATTACCGAAAAAGTTAACATTTTCTTAAAATATTTGTTGTTTTTGTGTAAAAACGTGTCCAGAATTCAAATATCTGATTTTGGTTGCCACATTTTAATATTGATAAATAGCAATATTGTAAGCCTCGAAACATTTTCTTTGCCATAAGTACTTACCACTGTTGTTGTCCTAATTGGATTGTGTGTTCCATATAGGTATCTATGATCGTATATTTTGGATCATTAATGTAGCTAATTGTCAATTCTTTCATTTCGATATGAGTTTCTGAGGTTGTGATATGGTATTGGAGTAAAGGATCAATTTTACAAGTGTAGCACTTATTAAGGAACGTACACAAACGGCGGAAGAACATTTTCGTAGTAAAACTATCGTTTGTCTGCAGAAAATGAACTCCGCCCTTTATTTTCAGAAATGTTTTTATTTTTTTTTGCATACAATGTTAAAATCTATATGTATATTATTTGAAAATAATAAAGACCTTTATTATTATTATTATTATTATATCTTTGATTTCTTCAAATTTATGAAAGAATAACGAAATAATGATCTGTAAGTCATCTGAATGAACTTGAAATCAGTACAGAAGAGTGAGTAGAAAAAAAAAGCAAAAAGAACAGTAGCATTATTAAACACCAACTAGTACAATTGCCTTGGATCAAGTCATTTGAAATATTATATTTCAAATGACTTTCTACCAAGGCGTGGTACAAGGTTTTCAGCTGGTCATATTTCAGTATTTTTTCAAATATTTGAATGTGTATAATATTGTCTGTAGTTTTTTAATAATATACGTGATATGGTGATTCCACTTTGACTGACAATCAAAGAAGACGTCCAAATATTTGATTTTTTCTACTGGTTGAATTTCGATGGATAGACCTTGAATGTTGACCTCTAAATTGTTAAAGGAATGTGTTTTGATTTGTTGCACGTGAATGTCATGTAATTCGTTTTTTCTAAATTTACTGTAAGGAGTTTTTGTTCTAACCAGGTTTTAATACGACGAAAGCTTTTTTCTGCTTTTTCCTTAAGAGAAAACCAGCTCTCGTCTTCATATAATATGGCTGTGTCATCAGCGAATCCTATATAATATCCCCAACACTCAACACTCTCTAGCGCAAATAAACCATTTATATATATATATATATATATATATATATATATATATATATATATATATATATATATATATATATATATATATATATATATATATATATATATATATATAAATAAGTACTCCTTGATCATTCCCATATTGATTTCAATTTTAGAGCCACCGGTATACAGCTGCTTCAGCCTATTGGGCATCGTCAGTACCGGACAGGCGGTCCTCGATTGAAGACAAAATGAGAAAAAACCAAGAAAGCACCACGGAGGCAGCTGCCTCCGTGGTGATTTTGATAGTTTTCTTGTAAACACAAGATCTATTAAGTGAAACCACAAATGTGCGGCTGGCTCCTGCTGGTGGCTCCGTGCATTTGTATTTATTTCTTCTGGTAACCAAGTGTTGCCCATCCTTACACTTGGCTGCACCATACTGATGATGGGCCAAAAGCCCGAAACACGTGTCTATGGTTTGCCACTTCTTTGAGTGCTATGTTCGATTAAAAACTCCTTTATCTATATATATATATATATATATATATATATATATATATATATATATATATATATATATATATATATATATATATATATATATATACTGAAAAGAATAGGACCCAGATATGTTGTTCTTACTACTTGCTTTCTTTTGAGAGATAACTTTCGAATAATTTCAGTGAATTTCCTCGGATGCCAATGTCTTCTAGAGAATGCAAGAGTAAGGGGTGGCTTACAGTGTCGAAAGCTTTCGACCGATTTATGAATAAGCATAAGCATGCTTTTTCTCACTAACAGCACTGTTGATTTTTTTGGTTAGTTCATGAATTGCGTCTTCTGTGGATGTATTCTTCTTGAAGCCAAATTGGTGATTCGAGATAATGCGATATTTTTCAAGATAGGATATCAATCTGTTTTTTAATAACTTTTCGAAAAGTTTGGACAGGTGACTTATTACTATTTGGGAAATTATTGCTTTGAGTGTTTCTGATTTGATATTATCTAATCCGACAGATTTTTTATTTTTCAATTCTTTTATGAGGTATGTTAATTCTCTTTCATTCGTTGGAGATGGGATCATAGAACTGGGAATTGGTATACGATTCAATTCATACTTTGGATCATGGGTAATTTTGTCAGCGAGCGTCTTACCCATCTTGGCAAATTTAGAATTTGGGAAAAATAGAGTTAATGTTCGATGTTCGATTTTGGTTTGCAAATTTGTGTTCCGAAGAGTTTAGCTTCGAAGATAAGCCCCGAAGTGGTCAACCTACAGTAATTCAGGACGAATATTTGCGAGGACCCTGGTGGAAACTGACCCATCACAAACGGTGCGTGAGGTGGCGAAGGAACTGAGCATCAGCTCCCACGCAGCTTTTGATAATTCAAAATATATTGGAAAAATCAAAAAGCTCTAAAAGTGGGTGCCCCACGATTTGAATGATCGATAGAAATTGTCATGCTTTGATTTTTTTTATCTGATCATCATGTGTGATGATCAGATAAAACAGGACAACAGGACAACAGGAACCGTTCAGGACAGTGGTTGAATACTGATGAGCCACCCGGGCACCGAAAGCAAAAACCCACCAAAAAAGACCATGGTTACTGTATAGTGGTCACAGGCTGGTGTGATTCACTATTGTGAGAAAATCTGGCACTGGTCAACAAAAGATGTCCGATTCTGCCCAACGACAACGCCCGTCCCCACGTTTCACAAATCACGGCCCAAAAACTAAACGAATTGAGCGTCAAAGTTCTGTCTCACCCACCATACACCCCTCAACTCTCGCCAAACAAATACCATCTTTTCAAGCACTTCGCCAATCAGGACCGGACAAAAACGGCCTTCGTCGACTTCATCGAATCCCAAGGACACAATTTTCATGCTGACGGAATTAATCGACTTGTGTTACGTTAGCAAAAGTGCACTGATTCAAATGACGCTTATTTCGATTGAATTGAAGGAGTATTCACTGAGATATTACAGTTTGAATTGGACTCATAAAAACTGACAAAACTTTTGAAATAACCTCATATCGACAACTGCTGGAGACTTTTTGGTAGAATGAAGCAGACATCGAAAGATCACCCAAAAGAATTTGTGAGGCTAAATTTAGGTAGAAAAAATCGACAAGAACGGTTTGTTAACTACGAGAATCGTAAGGAAAAACGGAATTCCCTGAAACCTTTGTTATAATTGCAAAAACTAGAGAATCTGCAGATGAAGTGTTGGCATCGACCAAGATCTTACATTTTGAGAACAAGTTATCCATCAGCTGCAGAGGATTAGAGCACAGCAGCCCTTGTGGAGAAGAAAATGATCGCATTTCGAGGACATACGAGAGTTCGCCCATACTCCAACGAAGCAATATAGCAACCTCCTAGAAAATATACAGCGTCTCCAATAACAGAGACAACACTAATATAGGAGAGATAACATAGATTGTATTTCAAATAATTTCATAAAGTGTACCTACCACTAAACGTACCGATACTATTTGTGTCAGTGTTTCCTCAGGTATGGTGGTGTACACTGTCTGTTCGGCAAATCCTCATTAGCTCTTTGATATTCCTGATAGGTGGCGTTTCGAACACTGATCCAGTGACGATTTTTTCTCATCACCACCCTCCCCCAGTACCTGTCTTTACTTTGACCATCGTCAAGTTACTCAGCGACAGTATATTTGATTTTACTGATCATATTCTTCTTGAGATTTCTGAAGTTCTGTTGAGAAATGACTTCTCCAGGTTGGCGATTGTCTTTCGCCTCATGATTTTTTTTATATAATAACATTCAAATGTTTCTATAAACTTCGTGAGCACCCTCAAAGCACCCTTACTACTCTTATAACGAGTCAAAGATAAACTGGTATAGTCATTCTTCTTATGCTTATATTTGTTATCCATTTAGTTCCCTCAGATATGAAAAAAGGTATTGTCCATATACAATGAGCTTTCTGTATAGATATAAGACTTGAGTACTTTGATCGCCTGGTCTCCCAGAGGCTCCTTAGACAAAACCTAATGAGGACCTTGTACCATCCATCCTTTATTACAGGAAGCATAATTCCACTGGATTAGGTCCCAATTTCAGTTGCATCGTACAACTAGCGATGATGGCAAGGACTTATTCTAACCTTCGGTGCTACAGAAAGATTCTCCAGGCTACGCGAACGATACGTCTTAAGTCTAATGCACACTACGACAGGACGGCACAAGACGGGAAGTTTTACAACTAGATTCTAGACATTACCAGAAGATAGCAAATAAGACTTTGCCGAAACGTTGTGAGAATAATCCTTATGAAGATAAAATACACAGAACCCGAAGAGGAACCCGAGAAAACAGCTCATCATACTTCGTCCATGAGAATCTTCGAGTTGACTCTTTTTTCTGTTCAAGCTTTCGAAACTTCATTGGCTCTTCTTCAGAAACTCTGTAGGAATAAGGTGAAAGTTCAATAATTGCCAAAGTTAGTTGTGAAATACTTGAGAAAGGTGAGGTTATACATAAGACGCAAGCATGAGCAATATTGTTTTCCTTAAAAACTGTAACACGTGAGGGTTAATGAACACTCATAAAATTCAATCACTGAAAAGAATGAATGACTTCAATTACATTACATTTGTTATAAAATATTTTTTTAAATATACACATTGTGAAAAGGGCATGTCCAACAAAGTTAATAGTGTTGTGCTAAAGTGCAACTTTTGTTGTTGTTTTTGATGTCATGTTTGTGTGTTGTGATTCTGTCGTCGAGGAGTCTACCGGTTTGTCCTATGTAGATTTGGTTGCAGTCTGCACAAGGAGTTTCATAAACTATGTCTGGACTATATGCAGTTGAAGTTTTGTCTTTTAATTTTGAGAAAATATGTTTAACTGTGATAGTATTTTTGAGTGAAATTGTAATATTTTGGAAAGGTAAATATGTAGAATAGAATAATGTTTGGAGTTTATGGCATTATTTATGAGAAGAGGGAAGAATCTGCTTCACTATACTCAGTGAGTGTGGATGAACGACTGGAATAATGCAGTTCATGTTTGTGGTAGTAGCTACGTATTCATTCAATTTTTTGTTGTCGTACTGTACCAAATCCAGTTTCAGCGCTTCTATACAATATCGCCTCTCCTTATCAAACATGATTTCAATTAGTGAGTTTTTTGTCATTTCTAAGCTGTGTAGCAAAGTCTTGAAGATTCCACCCCGCATCACAATACAATAACACATAAAGGACTGTCAAAGCATCATACACAGTCATGATCATTTTTTATTTAAAATGTTCCGGAGTTGATAAAATTTATGAACGAGTTTTCATAGTTTAGTTACTATGTTGTTAATATGCTCTGTCCAACGGAGACAGTTGTCCACTGTTACCTCCAAATATTTCATTGAATCTGTTCTATGTATAGAAGAACAAGTGCAATTATTATTATTAGAAATGTTTGAACAATAATTTTCATGAACTTGTTACATGAATTTTGTTTTATTCAGATCAACACTCAGTAGGTTACTACTCAACCAGTTGAAAATTGTTCTCCTACTTTTATTTCACCCACAAAAAAAATTGCCGCATCATCAGCAAACTACATAATCTTTCCTAAAGGATTTGACAATGCGAGAATATTAGATTAAAATTAATATTCAAATCTCATCGTGCAGATCACTGATTATATCCTTAGTAATTGATCGATTATTTCAATCGTATCTCCTCATAAGAGGAGTTATCTGTAGTTATTTTGTTTAATTTCGATTATATAAGCTAACTTGTGTAGACAATACAGACTTTTGGTGTCAAAGTTGAAGTAGAACATGAATTTGAATTTCTCGAAACTTGCTTTTCTAAGGTCATTTGTACTCTATGAGATATGCATGGAGCCAAATAAATAACGATATTGATTTATCTACCTCAATTTTATGCTTTTTGAACTTCTTGAATCGTCATGAAACAGTGCCTTAAAAGCATCGTGGAACTGAGAAAAAAATTTTGAGCATACTGTCAAATATCTGCAAATAAACTCTCTGCAGATAAACTCTGTCGTGAATGATTGGTGGGATTGAGTCACCCTGTATTGAGTAGTGAACGTTTTGCCCTTTTCCATCAATGAATAAAATTCAGTTTCGATTACTTGTCTCTCTTGTGATGATTTTCCAACTTTGTCGCACTGATATCGAATATTTCTAATACATGATGATGTCACATCATCATTTGTATATTTTGAACTATCTACCCTCGTTTCTGACTTTATGTCAATTCATTGACAATATAACTTTTGGAGTATTAATCGACAAACTTTTTTTCAACAAATGGCTAGGAAAATGTTTCAAAGTTGAAAAAAATGACTTCGATTTATAATGTTTTTTCGACAATAATTTCGAAATTCAAACAAAGGCAGACCACTATTGTAATCTTCATGCAGTCATCGTTCACTGTGGTTCTGGCGTTGAATCTGGCCATTATTACGCACTGGTCAAAGACGAAACAGACTGGTTTGAAATTGACGATAGTCGTGTCACTGGAGATACCCTACATTTTGTTTTACGAAAGAGAGGACATTGGCAAATCAAGATCTTCAGATGATGTGGTGCTGCAGGTTTTTCCGGGTTTTTCTGCAGCTGAAAAAGCAAATGCGCCACTGGTATCAATGAAGTCGCCCCGAAGCGCCAATTAATTATTGTTGTTTCATAATTTCATGATTTGTATTACTTTTTTTTCAACAAAGGCTATTTTTATAGTCTTTTCAGAAATTATGATTGACAGGAGGAGACAGATGCACTCAGGTTTTCAAACTGATTATCTTCTATAGTAAAATGGAACAGACTTACAGTTTTGTCGAGGTTGCATGGTATTCCCAAGTAATTCAATGTCTTTATATGGCACTCGATAACGCTGATTAATGTCTTCTCAGTGAAACTTCAGGAGTATATTTCTATTAGACTTGTTGCACAAGAAAAATGACTAAATTAGCAATGCGGTTCGAAGGAACAAATAATATGGATGATTTTATCCACATATCAAAAACAACTTTGCTTGTTTTGAATAACTTTTACTAACTTTCACTAAAAATGTCAAATTGTTATTGAATATAAAATTAAGCTGCTGGATTTCTTGCACAGTGGACTCGGCTCCTTTATTTTATTTTTATTTTATTTGTAATACAATACTCTACACGACATAGCCCAATTACAGAGCAGGAAATAACAGAGTATAATAAATACATCAGAAACAACTGACTGTAAAGTCTACAAACACTACAAACAATACAAACAAGTGACTATAAAGACCACACATCTTATATTTATTATAGGTGACAAAACAATTATTTTAGGAAGTGGTATTTTGTATTTGACAATTTGCAACTAAATATATCTAAATTATCGCTAACAGAATTTGTCACTTTACACATGGTATGGATCGGAGAATTCTCCAGAACATTTATGCGAGATGTTTTTATATAGAAAGTACTCGGGTGTCTGGAACAGATTCTAGAAATGCAAATATTAAACTTTTCCAGTAATGTTGGGCAGTCAACTATGCTTTTGATAATTTTATAGGTTAGCGCAACACTATAATATTCACGCATTTTTTCGAGACTTAAAAATTATGCTTTTGTAGCAATTCAGAGTGGGTTGTTCCTATTGGAGAATAAATGCCATCGGTTTTTAGGCTTAGCAGTTTTAAAAATCGTCGTTGAATTGCTTCTATTCTATCAATGTGATATTGATAAAAGGGGCTCCACGCAACTGACGCGTATTGTAACTTTGATCTTATGAAAGCATAGAATAAAGTTTTTAAGGTCGAAGTTTCTTTGAAATCACTACTGTTACGTGCAATTAATCCGTACAAACGACAGCCTATAAAATGATAGTGCAGTGTCAAATGTGACGCCAAGATCAGTAAATGTTTCTGGTCTCACCAGGGAAACGTTTTCTATTGAATAATCAAAGATCAAGATATTCGTTTTCAAACTGTAGGACATGACCTTACATTTATCCGGGTTCAGTGACCGAAGTTATTTCGATAACACCATTCTACAACCCGTCCTACGTTTGCTGAGAGGTTCACACAATCATCTTTGTTCTCAACGAGGCAGTATAGTTTTAGATCATCGACATGTAAAAGAAAATACACATCTATAACATCTGCAATATCATTAATGAATATATTGAAGAGCAACGGTCCGAGATTTGAACCTTGTGGAACACCGGAAGAAGCACTATATTCGGTAGATTTGAAACCATTGAGCTGAACATATTGTTTTCGATCCCGTAGGTAGAACTGAAAGAGTGCGATTAAGGATGGAGATAATCCAAAGGCTACTAGTTTGTTCAGTAGAATGCCATGGTCAAGCCTGTCGAAGGCCTTAGAAAAGTCTGTGTAAATAACATCAGTTTTTGCCATATTGTCAATAGATTCAGCAATATGTTGGGTTACAGTCAGAAGATTGGTGACCGTTGAACGATTTTTCATAAAACCGTGTTGGTTTATACTTATATTACAACTAACATGCCGATATATAACTCGCTCCAGCAGAATCTCAAAAACCTTTGCAAAGTTGCAAATAATAGAGATAGGCCAAAAATTTGAAATATCTCGTCTATCTCCTTTCTTGAAAATGGGACAGACTTTTGATGATTTTCAGATCCTTGGTATTGTAGCCGATCTCAAGCAGATATTAATTAGTATAAATAGAGGACGAGCAAGCACAAGTGCACAATCTTTTAGGATGAAAGCTGGTATGTCATCTTGACCAGTGGTCTTTTTAGGCTTGAGCAACCTTAGTGCCTCGTATACTTCGTTTTCACTGAAGCTTGATATATCAATAAAGTGATTATTATCAATATCAGAGTTTGGTTGAAAAGGGGAAGAAGCGGTACACGATTGTTTCAAAAGATTGGCAAAACTGTTTACGATATTAGAGGGCCCCTCCAGCAGTTGACCTTCAAAATTCAGTACTTGTGATATTTTGGAGCTACCTCGTTTATTATTTATAAATGACCAAAATCTGTTGGGATTGATATGTATTTCTTTCTCAGTTTCATCTAAGAATTTTTTATATGCCACATCAACATCATGCTTTATTTTTGCTGCAGGGCCTGCAGATTACACTCACGCTTGTATTTGCCCCAGATTCTGCTTTTAGTCTGCAAATCTCTAATAATGCTTCTATTATACCAAGGAGGATATTTATTTTCGGATTCAACTGTATACTTGGGACAGCAGCGATCAAAAACATTATAAAGTTTTCCATAGAAATATGTAGATGCATCTTCTGAGTCATCAAGAACTTCCAAGAAGGTCCAGTCACTATGAGATATTTGATTATTCAGTTGTGGATAGTTGGCTCTTTTGAAATTATAATTACTCTAGAAACAGAAATGCAGTTTTTTTTTGTAGTTAGCTTTCATTTCAAGTACACAAGTACTATCCAAGGCAGGATGATGCAGATCTTCGACTACGAAAGGATCCATTGATTTCTCCACATGACACTCTCCATTAAAAAATACCAGGTCAAGAAGTCTATTGAGTTTATTATATACAAAGTTATTTTGAGATAGGTCAAGGATTTGTAAAAAGTTATTGAGAATAGTAATTTCCCTATTAGTTGTACCATGATTAAGATGGCTAGCATAATCGCTAATATTGAAATCTCCTACAATGGGAACTGCACTATTATGTAATATGTGTAGTAATTCCAGAGTTGTTCAAACTCAGCTAGGGGAGTCTGAGGAGGTATGTAAACGTTTAGCAGAAAAATTTGTTTATGTGAATAGGTTATTTTAACAACAACTATATCAATCAGTTTGAGCGTGGGAAAGTTAGAATCCGATAGATTAATTTCTGGAGAAATAAAGTCTTCATGTACTCCAATAAGGACACCTCCACCTCTTGTTAAGGAAGTGCGTTCAAAATTGCGATCCATTCTATATACAGTGTGTCAATTTGAAAACTTCCCACCCTCAATATCTCCCTTCCAGTACATAATATGAAAAAATGGTCAGACAGGTCAACTTTATTTGCAAGGGGGACACTCTGAATGAATATTTTCAACCCTCGGGGTTCAACCCCCTAGGAGGGGTGGATGTTACCCTCAGAATTTCAAATGGAAAGGGGGGTCAAGTGGCACATCATTTTGAAGGGCATTCAATTCTCTTGCCAATGATACCTTTTTCATTAGTTTTTGATGAGCAGTTTTTGAACAATAACGTTCCAAACGAACGGTGATTAGAAGTGAATAAGAATAAATGATTAAAACTCGCCCGCACTAGATGTTTGGTATTCAGGTTGGTATTCAAAACAAATGATTGTAATGGACTATTGGAAAAGGTGAGCATCGTACTAGGTAGCATCGTTCCAACCCTTGAGTAATATTCGAATTCGTGGATGTGAGAGGAATGTAGAACTACTTAGTTAACGAAATACGCATCGAGTGCAAACAAAAAATACTAAATTGCAAAAAACAAATTTCAACCATCTTGTTACGCTTTATCTGATAATATGTTCAAAATGTTGTCCATTCTGCTCTAAACAGTAATACAGTCTGTTTTCGAACTCCTCTCGAACATTTTGGAAAACTTCACCACTAATTGACCGGCATGCTGCTGTAATTCGTCCTTTGAGGTCATCCATATCAGTGGGCTGTGTTTTATAAACGACAGATTTGAGATATCCCCAAAGAAAAAAAATCTAATGGAGTCAAATCCGGTGATCTCGGTGGCCACTCAATTGATCCCCTTCTGCCAATCCATCTCTCCCGGAATCGCTCGTTCAACCATTGTCGGACGGGGCGAAAATAATGAGGTGGCGCACCGTCCTGTTGGAAATGTAACAAATCTTCCTGCAACAGTAAATTACCGTGTGCATCAATTTGAGTTTCGAGCTCGTGAGTTATAAGTGGATCGATAGGTGCTTGAAGCATATCTAGGTACAGATCACCATTCAAGTTTTCTTCAAAAAATAAAGGTCCGATAATGGCATTTCCAAGAATACCAGCCCAAACATTAACTTTTTGTGGGTGTTGTGTATGTCCTTCTCGAAAATTGTGAGGGTTTTCGTCACTTCAATAGCGACAATTTTCCTATTAACATTGCCATTCAGGAAAAATGAACATTCATCACTGAAACAGATATTGAACAGAAGATTAGGTAAAGCATTGATTCGAAGAGTCATGATTTCACAGAATTCTATTCTTCTGTTATAATCATCCTCATGGAGCTCGTGGAGAATCTGCATTTTATATGGATGAAATTTGTGCATTTTCAGTGCTTTCCTTACAGTCTCGTGTGACATTCCCGTCTGTTCTGCTACTGATCGTAAGGAGCTAGTCGGCTCTGCAGCAAATGTTCCCAACACTTCAATTTGAGCATCCTCATTCAGTACTCTGGGGTTATTCCTTTTTTTATTCTTCACCGAACCAGTTTCGGAAAACTTTGTCACCAAATCAAGCACATACCGGTGACTTATATTAAGATTTGGATTTCTTTCATTAAAAAGAGATGCCGCCCTTCGTGCGCACTTGCCCACCTCTTCATAAATAAAAATTATTTCAATTCGGTCTTGGATAGTGTAAACCATTCTTACAATTTATACACTTTCTAAGGTATCGCTGATCAGCTCAACAAATGAAACTGAAATGATAGTACTACCAAATGGCTTGAATGCGATGAACACCTTTTTTGCTCAAAAAACGATACTTTTTATAGCAGAAGTAACAAAAAAGGGGATAAGAGTTTTAAATCCGATAATAAACCCAAATGAAAGTCACCGAAATCAGATAACTAATTAATGTAAATTTTTTGAGGCTTGTCTAATTTTACCCCTGATGGAAAGTTGAAAAGCTGACCCGTCATCACAAGTTTTACTTATAAGAGAGTCAATAAATTGTATTTCTTTGCATACTAACTTGATAACCAGGCATTTTAGTATAGGCCAATTCTAATTACTTCTATTAGTTTAGAACTACATTTTCGTATACTGCTGATCGGAAAATAATAAATGAGGGCACCGTCGGCAAGCGAATTGAATGCCCTTCAAAATGATGTGCCACTTGACCCCCCTTTCCATTTGAAATTCTGAGGGTAACATCCACCCCTCCTAGGGGGTTGAACCCCGAGGGTTGAAAATATTCATTCAGAGTGTCCCCCTTGCAAATAAAGTTGACCTGTCTGACCATTTTTTCATATTATGTACTGGAAGGGAGATATTGAGGGTGGGAAGTTTTCAAATTGACACACTGTATGTTGAAGCTATCCGGAAATAATTCTAAATTAGTGATGGATGATTCGAGCCAGGTTTCGGTTAGTGCAAAAACGCGATAGTCGTTTTGAAATACAGAATTCATTATCTGACCAGTTTTTGTCTTCAATCCCCGAGTATTTTGGTAAAAAATTGATAAGGTGTTCGTATCTTTACTAACACCTGGCTTTGAAGCTACGAGGGAAATATGACAATTACCCTGTAGTTGCTATTGAGAACTCAAGTGACTTTTCTTAAATATTTTTGAAGTTTCTGCGTACGAGACGCATTTATTTTTTTCCCAAACTGCATGATCAATATTCACATCTTTGTTAGTTAGTTTCATGCAGTTAGAGCATTTTTTTAACGGATGATTGACACTGATACAATTCATGGGCACCCCCACAAATCCAACAGGATATTGGTTTGTGGCAGTTGCGAGAGGAGTGATTGAAGTCGTTACACTTGTAACAGCGGTACACATCAATGCCGTCATAAACAGCACAGTTATCATAACCAATGAACACATTTCCAGAGTTGAGAGCCCGCTCATAGGCTACCTTATTTACTTGAATAATTGACTGCCAGATATTAGAGTTTTTTTTCGTGTGAAATATTTTCAATATTTTACATTCTGAATCATGTGAAAAAATTTCGGAGTTACCATTTACCAGAAGTTTCTTAAGCTCATGTTCTGGATAATTTTTCGCCATACCTACCACTCGTAGTCGAGGATGCATGCCAGCGACTTCTTTAACATCATAAGAGTCAGCCATTTTCTCTTCAACCACTTTTCTATTTTTTTCATTATCAGAAGTATTACAGCAACCGATGAGGATTCCTCCATCTTTAATCGTCTTGACCTTTGCCAGTTGAAGATTCTCGGATGTTGGGTCAATATGATAAGGTATGATCACGGCAATATATTTGTATTATATTTGAGTTTTTTCAAAAACCATGTATTATGTTTTTACAGAAGAAGTTGTGCCGGACGAGACCAATTCTAGAAGTCACGATACAGTCAGAGGGCGCGCCGGCATCATTAACCAATGATCACTCCCCATCTTTACCTAAGGCCTTCGTTAGTTTTGGGAAAAATTATGTTGGCTTTCTACTTCATCTTTCCCAAAAATCATCTTTCCTAAAAATATACCCCTTTCAATTCAAACCTTTGTTAAGTTTTTCATTTTTGGTTCCAGAGTTCCAAACAATTTGTTCGAGGTTGAATGAGAGCAGCCAATATTGGGACTCTATTATCCTCCATGCTCCCATACCTAGGCAGGTAAATACAAACGTCACACTAAACACATTAAACAATCTTCACATTATGAACTTCGTCCAAATGTGAAAAATGTTTAGTTCTTATTAGGATAGTGCTATAAATATTCATTAAGTAGCTCTTACAAAGCGTTAGGATTCTCTGAGAGTTTAAGAAACTTTAAGAAATAATGAGTCAGTTTGAAACTGTCATTTATTGTCTGTACACTTTCACATATAATATTGTAAACTATATTGTTGAATTTTAGAAACAAATTCAAGTCGATAGTACACATGGATCACATAAATGACAAAATGAAAAAATCATTTACAGACTCTGAATAAAATAATACAAATTGTATGAGACACTTACGTGATAATGTGATTGAACGTTTTTTATATTTTTTTCACTATCAAGCGTATTACAATTAGACTTATATTTAACGATACTCATCTAGGAAATAATCATAAAACTATTTGCAGTTAGAAATCAAAATCTATCGATATGAAAACATGTATTAGATTCAGCATCAAAACAATACCGGACGGATGGAAAATATATTTATATCACACTGACTAGAAACAAATGCCACAAGAGAGACCCAAAGACATGAATGAACAATCCAACGATAATCAATAATCTTATGTCAATCTATCTCCACTAAAAATTCTCATAGAAAAGCAATTTTTATTGGGTAATATTCATCTCTGAACTAGTCTTAGAGATGATGACAAAATATCTTTATTATTCTTTTTTTTTATACAAGAAACACTTCATTGTAAGATTTTCACTGAACAGTTTAACAAAAACTCAACACGTGTTTCACTTTACAGTAGCTTCTTCTGGTTATATAAGTCGTCCTCCAAAATTACCAGCAACTGGTGACAACTCAAATCAAAATAAAAAATGTTTGAAAAATATATAACTTAAATGATCCGATCAGATCAGATGAAGTGGTGAAGATTAGGTATAAATAAATATAAAAACATGAAATATCGTGAAAGTATGAAAAAATGAACAATTAAAGGGCATAACATCTTATCAAAATGGATCATGTTGCTAGCAATTGAATTATGTTTGTATCTACTACTATCTATGAATGATTCCGGATATTTATACCTACTATAAACTTATACTACGGTCTTTTTGTTTCTACGATAAAAAACTTTCAAATACTACATTCACAAATCTTATAAACATACTTTATGAAGTCAATGCTATAACCCTAGAATAGAGAAAAATTCACAGTCGTTATCTGATACTTCAATAGATATCCTTGCGAATCATATCTTGATAGAGTAGAGCTCATGTAATAATATTTTCAATGATTTTTTTACCACAGCCCTATATTTATTTACAACGGTCGTCTTCGTAGCAACTTGTTTTTCTAATGGTTTTGTATAAAATTCCTCAATAAAAAGCTCTTCTAAACATTTCATGGATATATTTGTTATCAGCGATGATAGTAATGAGCCCATTAGTAGTCCATAATCTAGAGTGAAAATGCTGTTTTCCAGCTAAAAGCAGGAATTCTACTCGTAGAATCCCAGTAAAGTTCATGATATGATGGTCTATGGGTGCCGCATGAAAGACTTTGAGTTCATTAAATATAATGTGTTTCTTTGCAGCAATTTTTTTAACAGCTGAATGACATTACTGACTCAAATAATCGTAAAAATTTGGAATGTGAGAACATGTACATTTCATATCGATCCCCACAAAAAATGACTTTCGTTGAATATGTACATTTCGTTCCAATAATTCTTACTTTCTTTCAAATCTATATAACTATCAAACGATGAAAGTGGAACCCCCGTCATTCTTCCACAAAAAATTAATTATCACATTTGAACATACGAGAACTACAATATTGAATTATCCCTTCGTAGAATAAATATAAACTCTTCATATCACATTCATTCAGGAGGAAACATTTTCAGTTCATATTAATAACTAGGTGTGATGTATTTGCCAAATAATGAGTCTAGTTTGCCAGATTCTCTAAAACAGCTTGCCATTCAAGAATTGTAGTCTCCGGTCCATACATACATTTATACATAAAAATTCGTTTGAACTTTGTCATACTCATTCGCACTCGTTCAGCATTATCAAAATTCAGTTACTTCTTTTTCAGATCCACTGACTGGTTTCTTCGTTATAATTCTTGATAGATTTTCGCTGCTGTGTGATATTCCATAAAAGAAATAGATCATTAAACCTGAAAATTGAAAAGGGAAATTAGAATTCAAGGGAAAAAGTAGACAGAGTTTCATAATCAACGCTGTGATTAAGAATAATGTTTTTGTGAAGGACTCAATACTTTATACTGTTTTTTGGGTTCATAACCTTTCAAAATCTGAAAAAATGAAAGCTGAATCAATAGAGAATCCGCTGAAGTGTAGCAAAGGGCAAAGTGAAAAGTTCACCCCAAAAAGTTACTGCGTGATATACACTATTGAACAATACAATTAGTCAGTAACTTGTCGTATTCATAAATGTTGCCTACAAATTGAAAAAATATTGATTCCACGTTTCGGAAAACAATCCTTTTTCGTTTTCGAAACCTGTATTCACTATAAAAATCTCGCCTTAAACTATCACAGTTTGACTGACTTATTGGACTTTCCAGTAGTTTATATTACGCAGTAACTTTTCGGTGTGAACTTTTCAGTTTGCCGTTCAATACACTTGATCAGATTCTCTATTGATTTTGCTTAAATTTTTTCAGATTGTGGGAGGTTATAAACCCAAAAAAACAGTAAAAAAACATTTTCCTAAAATTTCACCTAACTCATATCGTAATATAAAAACTTAAACTAGAGCCCAAATACAACACATTTGTGATCGAACATCGAACACCACTCTTTCAACTCGCCATAGGTATCATCAGTGGGACTAGGATGAACCACAATGCCCTGCTGGACACAACTGTTATTATCAAAGGACAAGACTGAGTGAGTTGAGACAATGATACCTCCCCCTACGAAAACACCATCTATGGGATCGACTGAAAACCCAATCCTTGAATATCAAAGATAAACGAGGATCCTCAAGGCGGTCAGTTGTGAATCCAAGTTTCGACATCGACCGCCGAATGATATTCGTCCCCGTCTTCCAAGGCAGCTTTCACTGCATAATCCAGTCATTTAAGCTTAAATTAGGTAAGAATCTCGGAATCCGAGATACCCAGCTGTAAGTCTGTAAATACTTGTATATTGACAACCTAAAAGTTGTCTCAAAACCTACATATGGTAGGGTGTAAGCAACTATTAAATTTCAAAGTCAAAGGTCACAAAAATCGGTTTTTTGCACTTTTTTTGGAAATATCTCATTTCCAATGGGTTTTTTGCTATTTGTACTCATTATCAATATTGTAGAATACAAAATTCTCTACAAATTTTGTTTAAAAAATTTTTTTATACGGTGAACCGTTTTCGAGATAGAGGGCGGAGAGCGCGCGGTCACAGCATCACTTCAGGTCAACCGGTGCCTCCGGTCGAAAATGCGCCATATATAGTTGATGAACTATCGATAAATCAATGATTATAAAAATTTGTCAATTTATCATTGTATGACAACATGAGCCCAATTGATTTTGTTCTCAATGAAAATAATGTGACGTTCATTATTGATGGCGGATTTCTTCTTCATCATGTTGTATGAAGCAGAGAAGATACTTTTTCTATTATTTTTGATAAATACATGAATTATTTACAAAGGCATTACAGTTCCAAAATAATTGTTGTATTTGACGGATATTCAGACTACAGTAAGAACGTAAAAGCTATAGAGCAGCAGAGAAGACCTGCTGCACTTTCAAAAACGTATGAAGTTTGTTTCGATGAAACAATGGTTGTACCAGTTAGGGTAGAATGGGGGAATGGCGGTCACTTAAGCAGGAATCGAAATAACTCATTTCTTATATGAGCAAAGGCCAAAGTGATTTACTTTGCTTTTCTGAATAGCTAATTCACTTCACTTTCTGTATATAAAATACAAATACAAAGCTTTGTATAGTTTTTTATATTTTTATGCCTTTTAGTAAAGCTTTCATTGACCGCCATTACCCGGACTTTCGGGTAATGGCGGTCAGCAGGGGGGTAATGCCAGTCAGTCAAAAAATATAAGGTTTATTCTAAGGTTTGCTTTTAAATTAAAATAAAACAATAAAGTATTGAGTACTAATGTATTATAAAATAAGTAGGCAATTCAAAGTTTGCAAAACTAATTTAAGTTATTACAGTTCATATTATAAGAAATTACAAATCAAGACGCTTGATAACCTTCCATTTTTTATCACAATAATCACATGCATATTTATCAGGGGAATCACAACCGGAACAATTTTTGTGAGCCCACTGCCCACAACTTCGGCATCTATACCAAACCTCATTCTTTCCGAACTCTTTACAGATGCAACATATCTCTTCTTCATTTCCTGAAGAAATATCGTCAACATAATTGTCGTAACAAACATTTTCTAAACGCCTTTTCTTTTTTGAAGCCAAAAGTTCCTCATCCGAAGAAGAAAATTCTGAACTGATTTTTGATGCCTTGATATTCTTGGATTGTCTTGTCTTGACATTCTTGGCTTGATCTTTAGTGTTTTTTTTTGTAACCTTTGTTTTCTTCTGACCAGATTTATAGCCAGTTCTCTTATTCTCCTTCATTACTTTTTCTTGTCGTTTTTTTCCCTTTATTTCTAATTCTTCTTTTACAGGTGTTGCTGTCAATATGGCGAAGTGTTGTTTGGTTTTCACACGTTTTGTAGCTTTTGTTGCTGTTGGAAGTGGCAAGGGAAATAGTATAATTTTACTTGGCGTCAAAATATTACTAGGACCTGGAAGGAAATTATCCATTTCAGGCGGAGGTATGGTATTCTGCAGTTGGTTGCTGGTTTCTGGTTCAGAAATATCTTCACCTGTTTCTCGATTTTGATTAGAGGTGTTAGGTATGGAATCATTGATGACAAGATCGGTGTTGTTAGCTAATAAATAGTCTGAAGCGAAAAAGTCTTCTTCTCCAAAAATTGAAGGGTTAATTGGCACTATTCCTGATGCTTTGAAACCAGAAACCCCTTTCTTAATCGTAGCTGTGTCACAGTAGGCTTTGTTAAATAGAGACGCCACATCATACGGGGTAATTTTCTGTAATGCATTGCTTTTCATAAACAAATCACATCCCTTCCGAAAAGCAGCTTTTAGAGGGCCATAAAATGCAATATCTAACGGTTGCATTTTATGAGATGTGTGGGGCGGAATAGAAAGAATGACGATATTGTTTTCTCGGCAAAACTTGTATGCTTCTAAAGACACGTGGCTATAATGGTTATCCAAAACGATAAGGATTGGCTCGTCTGCAGATGGCTTTGCAAACTTGGCAAAGTGTATTAGCCATGTCACAAACAACTCTTGGTTTGTCCAACCATTTTTGGAGCAGTGATAAATAGCTTCAATTGGACCATCTTTCGATAGCTGTGATGACATTCGCTGTCTTGGGTAAATAAACATAGGTGGTATGTAGGACCCTGCAGCGGACACTGCACAAATGACAGTTATATTTTTTCCTCTTTCATAACTTGTGACAGACCCTACTCTCTTCTGTCCTTTTTCCGCAATAACTGTGCCAGGGTCATGCACGGTAGTGACCCCGGTTTCATCCATGTTATATATTTTGGAAGCAGGAAAGTGATATTTTCCCATAATATCTTCCAAATTTTTAAAGAATAAGCTAACCTCTTCCTTGTTGAATGCTGTCACGCGATTTATGCTGGTTGCTTCAGGTTGGCGGATAGATATCGAAGGATTTCTTTTTAAAAATCCATAGAGCCAATCTTTTCCAGCAAGTCCTGCCGCTCTATTGAACCGGTGCTTTATATTATTTGTCTCTGCACGACGAACTTGGCGTGGAGTCAAACCATAAAATAGTTTAGCTAGAATTTTTATATTCTCAGCCATAGATTTTTCTACCTTTAGTGAGAAAGTGGAATGCCTTCCTAAACGTGGTTCAGTAGCAGGAATATTCTTCTTGATCCGTTCTTGCAAGGTACTGAACGGTATGTTGTAGGTTTTGGAAGCTTTTCTAATAGAAAGTCCACCACATACTGCTTCGATAGCTTTTTCTAAGATCGCTTTACTCCACGACGCCTTTGTTGTTGTTCTAGGTCTCTTCCTGGGCATCTGCGCACAAAAAGCAATTATGAGATACTATTTTTACATTATTATATGCGATGAAGATATATGAAAGTTTGTCAAAAACTTGTCCTATATTTTCGTTTAGGGTAATACCGGTCACTGACCGCCATTACCCGCTTCGAATGATTGGCATAACCCCAAAACTACAAAAGTTTGTTTCAGTTGACAATACAAATGATAAAATACGCTTTCAAAATCAAAACCGAGATATTGTATTAATAAATACGCATGCAATAGTTGGTGGTTAACGCTGTTTTATTCGAATAATATATTAAATGACTTACCTTTGGTTAAAAATTTTGAATTATAACAAGAATACACCTCTATACACAGTAATGGCTGGCACGCTCACTATAGGTGCGCCAGCACGATTGCGCCATATATATAAGGTTACTTGCAGGTATACTAGATGGAAGCACTGGTATTTTTAAAGAGATGTTTCGGGAAGATGGATATCTTAAACTGACCGGCATTTCCCACTGATCGCCATTCCCCCATTCTACCCTACTCAAGAAAAATTCTTATCAAATCGAAATAACAAAGATAAGTTCATTAATATGTTAATTGAAAAATTACAAGCTGCAAATATTACTACTAAACAAGCCAGAGATGATGCGGATGTTCTTATTGTTGAAACTGCAATTGAAGAATCAAAGTCTAAAAAAACTGCAGTTATAATAGGACAAGATATTGATTTACTTGTCATTTTAATTGGGCGTACACTGTCTTACGAACAAGAAATTTTCTTTAAAAAAGTTGGGAAAGGTAATGTAAAAACGGAGATATACTCGACTAAAAGTTTTGATAATTATCCTCATTCTAAAAAACATATTTTATTTCTGCACGCATTAAGTGGCTGTGACACAACTTCTGCGCTTTTTAAAAAGGGAAAAAAATCATTTTTAAAAGTTTTTGAGAAACTGACAAATTTGGATGAACTAGCTGCAGCATTTGAGGAAGAAAATTGTTCGGCCCAGAGATTATTAGAGAGTGGAACTCAAACCATATTGGCAGTCTATAATGCTCCGAAATCTGTGAAAAGTCTCGATCATATTCGTTATATGCATTACGTCAAGTCTACAAAACTTAATAAACCTGTGCAGCTTTCAAATATTCCACCAACAAGTGCAGCTGCTCATCAACATTTCAACCGTGTATATTATCAAGTTCAAACTTGGTTAGGACATGATTTGGAACCCCAGGTATGGGGTTGGGCAATGCGAAACGATTTTCTGGAGCCTATCATGACAATTTTACCACCTGCTCCAGAAGATTTGCTAAATACAATTTTCTGAAACTGCAAGAGTGGTTGTGGTTCGCGATGCGGATGCAGGAAAGCGGGCTTGCAATGCTCTTTAGCTTGTGGCCAATGTAATGGGCAAGCTTGTCTCAATGCTCTACCATATCAGAGCGACATTAACGAAGATGGAACCTTTGACCCCGAAATCATGGAAGAACTTGAGACAAATGTCGTTGAAGACGATAATGAAGACCAGTTTGAAATTTACCAGCAGCCAGAAGACGACGATGAAGAGGAAGAAGATGATTGGAATTATAAATTGTAGTTTTTGTACCCTTTATTCCATTTCTTTACTTTCAATAAAAATAAATGTATTCAATGATATTTTTTAATAAAAAGATTAATTCATAATTTATTTGTTTTTTTTTATCATGTAAGTAGTTATAAATATTAATTAGGTTAAAATTCAAATATAATTCCTATATTTTCATTAACAATTCTGCAATTACATGGGCAGGTAAGTGTTGTTAAATAAATTAATACTGAATAAAATGTGGATAAGTTAGGAAAAATGATAAAATATAATATAATAGTTAATAAAAATTGACAAATATTTATAATCATTGATTTATCGATAGTTCATCAACTATATATGGCGTGTTTTCGACCGGAGGCACCGGTTGACCTGAAGTGATGCTGTGACCGCGTGCTCTCCGCCCTCTATCTCGAAAACGGTTCACCGTATAAAAAATTTTTTTCAACAAAATTTTTAGAGAATTTTGTATTCTACAATATTGATAATGAATACAAATAGCAAAAAACCCATAGGAAATAAGATATTTACAAAAAAAAGCGCAAAAAAACGATTTTTGTGACCTTTGACCTTGAAATTTAATAGTTGCTTTACACCCTACCATATGTAGGTTTTGAGACAACTTTTGAGGTGTCAATATACAAGTATTTACAGACTTACAGCTGGGTATCTCGAATTCCGAGGTGAACTTACTATAATGACTGGACTACAATGCAACTATATGAACTTCTGACAACGCCTGACAGTGCTGTCTCTACTCGCCAGAGTCTCATCACTGGTACCAGGCTGAACCATTCGACTATACCAAAAAAGACAGGTCTCAAAGCGTTCATCTGCTCTCTTTATAGTTTACAAAAATAACATATACCTTTTTTTCTCAGTCGTAATTGTGGCTGAATTGCGCTGGTGAAATGCAATGCATTTCCTTTTTTTTCGAAAACCTGAGTGAATTTACGGGAGTATATCGATCTCCTCTGCCCATGTAATCACCAAATATAGAAATATCGTACTGGGTGACGGTATCGTCACTGCAAAAAATAGCCGGTGTTTGCAACTGCAGAAAATAGTGTCAATTGGAGGTCGACAGGCGCAATTTATGAATCTGATGAATTCATGTGATGTTATCATCAGGTTTTCCACTCGATGGCAAGAAAGGACACTCCAGTCGAAGAGATTTTGTTAGATTTATTCAATATCAGGGGTTATATATCTAATAAATCTATTGATTGATAGATGAAATCGATTTTTTTGTTACTCATAAATACAAAATACGAACATGACTTTCATGGCCGGAGTCACAATTAAACAAAACATCATCAGTGATATGTATGGGGATTTCGAGATATAACCTTCGTTCTCGCACATACCACTGATAATATCTGCCGCAATAGCAGACGAAACGTTTGGTACTGCAGGTTCCAAACCAGTACGGCCTACTATCCCGGATTTGGTTATCTCAAACAGATTTCTTGAACCTTTTTTCAACACTTTCATTCTCCATTCAAGCGTAAAGTTGAGTTTGGAGAAAGGGAGAATAGTTAATACTTTGTAGATTTCAACAAAACATGGATTTCAATACTGCGTTTCGGTATGGTTTTATTGTTAAACATCAGCCGAAAATCTTGTGGATGATGCCCACATGTCTGGGTTGAATCTATTGAGAGATACAAAGATTATTTGGCAATGACTTCGGGTATATTCAAATCGTTGTGACATCAGCAACTTTCCAAAAATTGTATGACCGTGGCTTACTACAAGAGTTGTGCCGGTTGTGGTTCAGTTTTCTTTTCATGGAAATAGAATAATTTTGTATAGTTCAACTGTACCAAAACACAAAAATTATCTATGCCCAATTTGGAATCACTGTAGGAATGCCAGGTATTGGTATCCCACCTGAATGAGACAGCAGACAGCGTCATTATCCCAGAAGTCACAATCAGCAGTACTCTCTCATAGCATGAGAGAGTACTGCAGAAGTTATTTCATTCCTGAACAACTTCCAATGGTCTATAAGGTACAAGTTCTACCCGTTCTGGAATATTAGTTACATGTGTGGAGCTCAGAACCCCAAAACACGCTTGCTTGTTGACTCAATACATTCATAAATCTTGATCTATATTATATCTGTGACTACCGTTTCTGTAGTTGTTTTCAATTTCCATGAAATAAATGAATATAATAATTACACATAAATGAAATCCTGGCAATCACTTCAAAAATTCCAACGTGAACTTTGAAATTTCGAGTTTTACATGTATTGGTTCAAAAATTCAATTTGAAAACGATTCCAAGAAGTCGTGTTTATTCACCAGGTATTACTTAGTAAACGTCTTCAGATGTTGTTTAAATTGTTTGAGAGCGTTGTATGATAATCATGGTAGATACATGTAGGTACTCACCCAGGAAGAGCCAAACTAGAAATCTTATCCAAGTGTGCAGATCCAATTCTAACATTAAATACAAGTTGAAGATTACGCTAAGACAGGGTATGTAGGGGATTAGAGGTACCTGCAAAGCAAAATTATAAGCTATGTATTGAGACGAAATGGTGACTTTTGAAATAAATAGCCAACAGCCTCATAGACATTGTGATTCCTATTGACAGCTCTTGATGATATGTTATTTTGAACAATACTGTAATACAACACTGAAATGAAGTTTTACGGAATGAGTGAAAACTACAATCACTTCATTATGTATAAAATCAATTGTAGTAAACCAGCAATTAAAAATTATAATTTGACAACATTTCTATCTGTATAGAAAACAGTGTATGAAAAGTTCAAAAAACAATTTATAATCATGAACAGATATGGACCGACAGTTTTATAATTGATGTTGTACATGAAAGTAATAGAAGATAACCTCTGGTGTAGAATGAATCCAAAACAAGCACTTTTCCAAAACACCAGAACTGCAATACTCTTCTCCGCCCGCGGTTTACCAACCAAGTGGGTATCTTCAGGAGATGAAAAAAACTTTGCATCAGTTTTTCCTCGTGTCTTGGAAGTTGTTGTGGCACAGTGTTGAGCACTCACCTGAGATATCAAAAAGGTTTGGGGAGGCTTACAAGAAACAAATTTCTGATACATTGTCGAGAAAGACTACTGATAACAAATAAAACAAAAAGAGATTATTAAAGAATCGAAGGAGAAAGATATTATCTATCTAAAGGCAGCTATAGGTGATGAGATTGTGATACTTTGAAACAGAATTGTTAATTTAAGCAAGAACGGTTCCTATATTAAATTACCAAGGAACCCATTGTCTGAGTTGGCTTCAGAAGTAAATAACACGCCCAAGAAGTGTCAAAATTTGATCATACTGGCATTGAATAGGAGTAGCACATTTCTAGTCCAACAGATCCTAAAATATACGCTCTACTAAAAATACGCAAGCTGGCAAGTCGGTGCGACCAATTAATTGTCTATGCCATAAGTTCCCCTAGTTACAAAATTGCCACATAGCTAACCAGACAGTTTGGAAACTCCCTCAATCTCACAAATGAGTTTGAGTGATGCTGATTCACATAATTTTATACAGAAGGTTAAAGATGTTAAATTGCGAGATGGATTTATTTCAATATCATTTGATGTATTCTTGTTGTTTCGAAGTGTCTCTGCACCAAAAACTATTGAATATTTGAGGGATCTACTGGGGGGCAATGGTCTCAGTGGAGAAAAAATCAAAAACTGCATACAATTGACAGAAATATGCATGGAAGAAAATTGGTTCCAATTCAATAACTGTTTCTGCAGACAGCATGTAGGCACGGAAATGGAAACCCAGTATCCCACTTTATAGCTAATATGTTAATCAGCAGATTTGAATTGGAAATAATAGATGAGTTAGATTACTTTCCATGGACTTGGAATCAATATGAAGATGATTTATTTGCGATTTTTTATACAAAGGAATCAACTTTCAATAATAGATCTCCAAATATTAAGTTTACGTACGGAATTGAAAACAAAAAGAAATTACCATTGAGTGGAAAGAAGGTACGATATTGAGAAAAATATTTTCAGGGATAAAGCCGAAAGCAACGGATATGAGTCGGCAAATAGTTTTCTTCATCTCGTAAAGTCGCCAACTTGTTTGGTGAACACGCCTCGAGAAGAATATTGAAGTCTTAGTGATTGAGGAAAGTGCTTGTTTTGGAAGTTTTATTCATTTTTTTGGTTTTTGTATTTTGAGTTATATAATTGTGAATTTGTGGAAATAATGTCATTAATGCGTTCATGATAAGACATAAGAAACTGATGAATCGGTAAAATAAATTACTTTCAGTCACAGGAAGTACAAGAAACCACAACAATACCTTTATCAAAACAGCTTACAGGCATAGTTTCAATATGTCCAGTAGATGTCGTATCTGGACGATGAACTTCCCAATTATCTGCTTGCTACCTAAATTTGTAATAGGAAACATGCGGAAGTCATGCAAATAAACAAATCTGGTGATGACCAGAACCCCTGCTGTTTTAATTGGAAGAACTATAGAGGATTCAAGAATCCTAATCACTTGTATAGGAATGTGGGGCGCACAACCACTTGCGCCAATTCACCAGTATGCAAAGATTATCAAGATTGATCTATAAATTGCAACGATAGGTATCAAATACGTTTCTTCCCCTTCTTAGGTACCTGTCGAGTACCTAACCTACTGATTTCATCATTAAGGTTTAAAATCACTCATTGTCTGAAGACAATAAAATCACTCATTACCTCATTTCCTTACCTTAAACGTAATATCCAGATCGGCTGTTGGCTGTCTCGTCATGATCACCAAAAAAACAATCATACAAATTAGAGTAATTATGAACGCCACCAAAAAGTAGGGTTCCTGAAAAACTGAACCTTTGCCGTTTGCTACAGTTGCACAAAATAGTCCCGTGAATATACCTAAAAAAATAATTGTTTCTGAATGACAATGGGAGTTTCCAAGTAGCTGAAATTTTAAATTATTTGAAGTGGACCTCAAAAATGATTAAATTTTACGACTCCACTGTGTAAAATACCTAATAATTTGAATGCAATACTGCAGTTATCTATTACAGCGCAAGCGACTTGATAGGTCCCATTGAGTATATTTTTCAAAGGCAGATAACTTCGAATTCAAATGGAACTCCGAAAAATATTTCTGATATAAGTGAAACACCATCTGCACACCATCAATTACGTGTTGTCACAAAAATTATGAAAAATCATCTTTTTGGGTTCTATTGCATTGATGAGTACCCAAAATGTTTATATTTCTGAAATATATTCCATGTACAAACAACGATCAGTTACACTTTTAATATACGAATTGATTTTGATGTGATACAATTCATTATAATAATGTATGTGTTATACATCATAAAAACACATAATTTCTATACTTTTCATTTCTTTGAAAAAAATTTCACAGATTTATATTGTCTCAAATTTTTTTTTTGGTTTATTTTTGTCTTGTTTATCTACATACGACAAAAGGTTTTCTATCAATTTATTTTTTATTTTCAATTCAATTGTCATTTCTCAGTTATTGCTGGACATATCTTGAGTCTGTTCATTTGATTAATTGTTGAATCAACAAAGATTTTTCCTCGGAAGATTTCCAAAACATCTTCAATTCCAATGACTTTTTCAAATAGTCACCTGAACCATTCCATTTGATATCACGGGAATGGATACGAAAATAACTAGTCTCACTATTTTGGGCGATTTTGTATTATTTCAAACAAACCATTTCACTTGATATCCATATCATGAAAATACGTAAAAATAATTCGTCATCTTGGGTTGTCCGCCATAATGTCATTTGGTTGAGGATGAACGTTTCAAAATTAACTTGCAAGATTTGACCCCAACTAACATACATACATATATCGAGTGGTCCAACGAAAAGTATGCACCTTGCTTTTCTCCTTTTTTTGTAACTTAACGCAAAAACGCTCGGACAGGTCAATTTTACTTTTGAGGGTGAGTAACAACCCTAAAATTTTAAATAGAAAGTGGGGTCGAGTGATATATCATTTGAAAGGGCACAAAATTCTCTTTTCCAATGATACCTAATTTGTTGTATTTACTTGAATAGTTATAAAAAAGGCAAGAACATTTACTCGATATTTTTGGTGTTAATGAAAATGCGGAAAAAACGGCATTTTTATCAGCACTACCACATTCCTCAATTTCTCTCGTGCATTTTTTGGTTCAAATAACAACAGCAAATGAGTGTACAAAAATAATTTAGGCAAACGTAAATTGATTCGGTTCGGTTGCTTTTGAAATTATTTCAACTTTACTGTAAAAATGGTTTATTCCATTCCTGAACGAGTTGAAATTGTTAAACTTTATTATCAACATAATAGTTGTGCTACACTTACTGCTCAAACAGTCATCCCGGGAAAAATGTGAATGATTCGTACGTTGCCAAATTAGTCCAAAAGTTTGTCGATACCGGATCTGTCTGTAATGTGAAACACCAGCCACGGAAACCGATCAGAAATGAAGCAGTGGAAGTCGCTGTTTTGGGACATGTTGAATTGGATCAAACTCAAAGTACCCGTCAGCTTGCTGCAGCCTCAGGTGTCTCCCGTTCGTCCATAATACGGATATTAAAAGCCTATAAATTTCATCCGTACAAAATTAAATTAGTACAGGAACTCAATGAAGATGATCCTGATAGAAGGCTACAATTTTGTGAACAACTGAGCCAGCTACTAATTGATGATTCGCACCTATCATTCAACACGTGCTTTTCCGATGAGAGTACATATTTTTTGAATGGAGCTGTGAATAGGCATAATTGCCGTTACTGGGATGACAGTAACCCACACTTAAATTAGTACAGGAACTCAATGAAGATGATCCTGATAGAAGGCTGCAATTTTGTGAACAACTGAGCCAGCTACTAATTGATGATTCGCACCTATCATTCAACACGTGCTTTTCCGATGAGAGTACATATTTTTTGAATGGAGCTGTGAATAGGCATAATTGCCGTTACTGGGATGACAGTAACCCACACTTATTCCGAAAGGTCCATACCCAGTACCCTCAAAAAATCAATGTCTGGTGTGGCATATTAGGTAGTCATATCGTAGGGCCACTTTTTATTCCTGGGAATTTAACTGGTCTACCTGAACATGCTTGAAGATACAATTGATCCTCTCATAACAGAAATAATTGAAAATGACCAAAATCATAATGATGATCGGCTTCATTTCCATCAAGATGGAGCATGATAGATTTTACAATTTTGCTTCTATTCTATTTTTACTGTTTTTGGATAAAATAAAATAATACTGCGAAGCAACCATCAAATTACTACTATTTTATTTTCTGTCATTCAACTAACTTTACCAACCATACATTTTTACCAACTGTTCAACATAAAACTGAACTAGGAAATATATGTTCGAACTACACTCAGTAGATAACGACAATATAATGATTCAGAAATTATTATCAGCTTATTATTTTAACACCTTCTCTTAATACTTACTGAATCATTGGGTCAAATTAACAATATAAAAGTAATTCAACAAAATGACAAATACATAAAGTTATTCCGGAATACCAAACATCAATGTATTCCTGAATCTTTGAAATTTGTTTACATCCAAAGGTTTTGTGAATATATCAGCCGTTTGCATGTCAGTTGGACAATACAAAATACTTATTAAACCTTCTTTGATTTTCTCATTTATGAAATGGAACCTAACGTCTATGTGCTTAGAACGTTTATTACACTGATTATTTTCAATTATTTTTATAGCACTTTGATTATCCACGTTCAATTTTATTCTCACTTGAACCTTTGTGAGTTCTTCAATTGAATGTTTTAAATATACCAGTTCCTTGACACACTCTGCAGCAGCAATGTATTCTGCTTCAGTACTGGATAGTGATACTATTGGCTGTTTTCTTGAACACCAAGAAATAGGGCCACCACAAATCATGATTAAATAGCCTGAGGTGCTTTTTCGTGTTTCAGTGTCACCCGCAAAGTCACTGTCACTGTAAGCAGTTATTTCATTTATTCCATATGTTGCGCAATATGCAATACCTATATTTTTTGTTCCTTTCAGGTACCGGAGCACTCTCTTCATATTGGATATATCTTTATTTGTTGGATTTTCCATTCTTCTACTTCCATATCCCACAGCATATGAGATGTCAGGACGAGTTTTGTTTGAAAGGTAAAGCAAACTTCCTATTAAGTTTCGGTAGGGAAAGTTTGTGTTAAACACACTTTCGTCTTTTGTATCAGTCGCTAGAGGTGTTTTAGCCGGTTTCGCATTTTCCATATCAAATGATTTCAAAAATTATTTACATAATTTTCTTGACTTATGATTATTGAATCTGCTTTCTTTTCAATTTCTAGACGAAGAAAGAATTTCGGATTATCTTCTGAAACAGTTTCGAATTTTTTGTTTAAGTTTTTCAAGAGATCATTCATTTCTTCTTCATTCTGTCCGATCAATATTCCATCGTCCACGTATATGGCAAGCATAAGTGAACCGGTATCATTTAAAAATATGCAGTTCTCACTTTTGAGAATGCGAAGCCCGTTTAGTCTCAAAAAATTGGTAAAAGTTTTATTCCACTCTAACGGGGCCTGTTTTAGGCCATAAAGGGATTTTTTGAGTTTGCATACCTTGTTTTCTTCGGAATAGCCTTCTGGTATCTTCATATAGATCTCTTCAGACAATTCTCCATAGAGAAATGCAGTTTTTACATCAAATTTTTTGATAATATAGTTGTTGTGAGCTGCTAATGCAAATAAAACTTTCAAAGAGCTCATATTTACCACGGGACTGAATGTTTCTTTGTAATCCAGACCATATTTTTGCTCACAGCCTCGTACGACAAGTCTCGCTTTGTATCACGAACACCCATGTATTGTTTTTCTTTAGTGATTCTTTCTCGTTTTCTATTGCTTTCAACCATTTGTCTTTTTCTTCACTATTTATTGCTTCTTCATAAGTTAAAAGTACATAATCATCGTATTTTTTTGGTGCTCTTACATCTCTTCCTCTGACTGTTGTTTGGCCTTCTCTGAATCTTAACATTTCATTGCTTTCATAAAATTCTTCTTCAGTCTTTGTTTCTTCTCTATTTTCTGGGTCCGATTCGTTTTCTGATTCCAAATCGTTATTCTCATTTACTGGTATTTCTGGATCTGTCAGTTTCTTACATTCATCATCTACCCATTCTATATTTATTTTTGATACATCCTTTTTATCCAGTAAGTTGCTATCAATCTTGTCTTCAAAAATAACATCTCTATGTATAATTATTTTACCTTTTTCATTGTCCCACAAACGGTATCCTGTTGGGGAATATCCAATGAAAATATACTGTTTACTCCTTGTGTCCAGTTTCTTTAAATAACCAAGTACCTTTGCATGTGCTTTACACCCAAATAAGTGCAGATCTGACAAATTTGGTACTTTATTAGTCCATTTTTCAGCTAGTGTTACATTCACCGTTTCAGTTGGACATCTATTCAGCAGATAAACAGCAAATCTTACAGCTTCGCCCCAAAAACCTTTATCAAGGCCAGAGTCAAAGATTAACGCTCTCGCCTTTTCCATAATTGTTCTATTTAATTGAGGAGAGCTGAGGAGAGTGGGGTATTGTGGTGTCCATGATGATTCCCTTACATTTGTACCTATTTCTGAGGTCTGAGTCAATATATTCACCTCCATTATCACTTCTTATTTTTGATACTTTAAGATTATGGTAAGCTTCTACTTCAAGTACATATTGTTTCAGATAATCTGAAACTTCACACTTATTTTTCAATAAGTAAACCATAGTGAAGTGGGTAAAGTCATCTGAGAAGGTTAAAATGTACCTTTTATTATCCCAAGTAACAGGATCAATAGGTCCACACAAATCCGTATGGATTATTTCAAGTGGTCTCATTGCTCTTGATCTGATTTTGTTGAATGGAAGTCGTGTTTGTTTTGCTTCCAAACATGTTTTACATGGTTTGCGCATTTTTTTCACAGTCTGCTCTACTAATATTTATCCCTGTAGAAAGATCCAAGAGTTTTTTAATATTATTAATACTTAAATGACCCAATTTTCGGTGCCATAATTCAGCATTTTCTTCTTTCTCAGTAAATAAACTTGTCCAAATTCACTACGTGAAGTCCATTTTCTTTTTTCTGTCCTTCAAGAATTTTTTTGTTGTTTTTTATTATGGTTACTTTTTCCTTTTCGAATATTACTTTTCCTTCCTTTTCAGTGATTGCGTTGACTGAAATAAGGTTTTTACTTAGTTCTGGGATGTAAAGAACATCATTTGAAACACAGTCATTTCCTTCAATGGAGCCAATACCAAAACTTTTCATATCTTCACCTTTTTTAGCAACTAATATTTTGGATGTAGTTTCTTCCAAATCATTGAATATTTTTATATCATTACACATGTGACTTGACGACCCTGAATCTACCACAAAATTTTTCAATGCTTCTTTTGTTTTTATTTCGCCTTCTGTCAAAAATGCAACTTTTCTGTCGTCTTTCCTTTTTCGAAAAAAACAATCTTCTTCAACATGATTGGTTTTTTTACAGATGGAACAGTTCCTCCGCTGATATTCAGTATTTTTCGTGCACGATTTTGCAAAGTGCCCAAAATTATTACATTTATAACATTTCATCTTTTCTGTGGTTCTTGTTCTGGAATTGTGTGATTTATATCCTCCTTCCTTTTCTTCATAGGTTTTGAACGCAACTGCCCCTTTCTCTTTGTTATTTTTACTTCTGGCTTCTTCAGCAATCAGTCTTGATGTTAGTTTTGTGAGTGTTCTATCTGAGCTCGGAGAAGAGTCCCAAGCAGTGTTGAAATATTTGAAACGTTCTGGTAGCGTTGATAAAATTTTAGACATTACCATTTCATCGTCAATGTTTTGTTTCAAATTCTTGAGTCGGTATGCCAAGTTTTCAATTTTGCTTATATGAAGTGAAATGTCTGAACCCTTTGTATAGGAGAAGTTGAAGAATTCTCGTAGAAGGGTGCATTTCTGATCTTCCGAGTCCTTTTCATAGGTGTTGTGTAGTTTTTGATACATTTCATATGATGTTTTGCAGTTTAATATATGCATTAATATTTTTTTATCGACTGTTGTGATTATTACTCTTCGACCTTTGGCGTCCTTTTTCATCCAATCAGCTTTTTTTTCTGCATCGGTAATATTTTCTGCCAATAATTCTCCATTAACTATTTCCCAAATGCCTTGTGACTTGAAGTTTACTGTAGTTTGAAATTTTCATAATTGAAATGATTCACCATCACTCAGTTTTTCAATCAATGACAACTCTTCCATTGTCGTGTTGTTGGCGGCCATTTTTCGATATTATAGTTCTTACTTTTTGTCGTTTTTCACGTTTTAGTTTTTCAGATCGCTTCCACGATTTACTTTTGGAGCATCTGGGCCCATAACCTGATAGATTTTACAATTTTGCTTCTATTCTATTTTTACTGTTTTTGGATAAAATAAAATAATACTGCGAAGCAACCATCAAATTACTACTATTTCATTTTCTGTCGTTCAACTAACTTCACCAACCATCCATTTTACCAACTGTTCAACATAAAACTAAACTAGGAAACATATGTTCGAACTACACTCAGTAGATAACGACAATATAATGATTCAGAAATTATTATATCAGCTTATTATTTTAACAGAGCACCTCCTCACAATGTTGCTCTGGTAAGAGAGTTTTTAGATGACCGGTTTCCTGGACGGTGGATTGGAAGGAGAGGCCCCACGAATGGCCTGCCAGGTCACCTGATTTATCGCCTTTAGAGTTTTTCCTTTGGGGGCACTTTTGAGTCCATAGAAGATCTTCGCCAACGAATTACAGCAGAGTGCAGAAGTATAACACCTGATATGCTACAGAATGTTAGGAATAGATTTGAACAAAATCTGTATTATTGTATGGAAGCAAATGGGTCACATTTTCAACACTTGCTGAAGTAGGATTCTACTAAGTCAATTACACATTTCAAAGTACTGGGTTGTAGTTGTTTTTCTTCATAATACCTACATGTTTGAGTGAAATACAACAAATTAGGTATCATTGGAAAGATAATTCTGTGCCCTTTCAAATGATATATCACTCGACCCCACTTTCCATTTAAAATTTTAGGGTTGTTACTCACCCTCGCTAGGGGGTTGAAGGCAAGGCACAGGTAGAAAAATACATCTAAAATGTGTCTCCCTCAAAAGCAAAATTGACCTGTCCGAGCATTTTTGCGTTAATTTACAAAGAAAGGAGAAAAGCAAGGTGCATACTTTTCGTTGGACCACTCTGTATGAAGGGTCCAATGTAAAAACAACGAGGTTCATTATCTGTGCTATATATTTTCTAACAGATTCAAGTGGGTGTGTTGACACTTCATGTCACTTTCTAAAAGGTTTCACTGAAATCAAAATTCTGACAAAATATGGAACCCCATTCTTTTTCCACTGGACTGAAAGTACTCAAATCTCAAATTTGATCTTCTACAACTCACTGAATAAAGCTATACTCCAGTTGACAATTTTTGATGTTTCCTTTGTAGGGTATTTATTATTGTTCAAATTGAAAACTATCCTGAAATTATTCCACATATATTGCTCAACATTTTCTGTTTTGTTCTCTTTCACGTCTAGTCCTGGATAAGTCTCATCCGCAGATTGATCATATCTGAAAATTCACATAAACATCAAACTACCTGTTTATATCGAATTATACGAAAAAATATAACCATTTCAATTCAAACAAAATGAATGTTATGTACAAACGATAAATGAAGGGTCTTTCATTAGGTAAACTTATTTCACTCTTTACTTACCTCAAAATCAAAACCGAAATAGCAACAATGGTATATGCCAATAGAGTACCAATTGACATCATATCAATCAATTGATCTACATCGAATATAGTTGCCATTATACCTACAAAATATTCAGGTTACTTCCAGTAAATAATCAAACACTGTTTATTTTCTCACCTGCGAATATTCCCGAGGAGAATGTTGATATAATTGGTGTTTGCGTCCAAGAGTTCACTTTAGACAAATTTCGGAAAATTATTCCATCGTTAGCCATAGCATATATAACACGTGGTAAAGGAAACATAGCTCCAAGTAAACTAGTGCAAAGTGCAAAAATGGCACCGACCGTGACAATCCATTTTATAGTATACCAACCAAGCTGATCGAAGACATATGGAAACGGGGCATCGGAATCCTTAAAAAAACGAACATTTTCATTAAATTTGATATGATATTTCTATTGCTACACTAACCTGTAAATAGTAAGGCCAAACCATTGTCAAGACAGCTGAAATTGCGAAATAAGCTGCAAATATAATAGACAAAGATATGACGATGGCTAGGGGAATATCTCTCTGAGGATTTTTAGCTTCCTCGCCAGTTGTAGCAACTGCATCAAATCCTACGAAGCCGTAAAAGCATTTTGCAGCTCCCGCAGTTACACCTGCAATCCCAAAGGGCAAAAATCCTCCAGTACCAGCATCCGATTTGTACTTTTGATCTATTTTATCAATATCGATTTTCCAGTTATTGATATCAGCTGAAACATATCAAAAGTAATTTGTTTAAAAATCAAATGAAACGTATATATGTATGTATTATTATTATCATCATTATTATTATGGTGAGTCATTAGCCGTTTGGATTAGCGTGAGTGGTTCGTTACGTTGGACGATCGATTTAAAACTTTCAAAGACTATAATGGTGACAGTTTCAATTAGCTTGTAGCTCTTCTTGAGTTCTAATATTTTGAAGTTTTCAAGTGCCAGATCTAAGATGATGTGTTCTCATTTCCAAAAGAAATTTCAAACCCAGAACATAATATTCTTGAATAAAAACAAGTATAAGAGAAGGGACTACAATCAAACATAATTGGCAAAAGTAAACTCGGCATCCAAAGGGAACTCGGGGGTAAAATCCAAGAAGCATAGAGGAAATTCCAAAAACTACATCATGAGGTTCAAGAACTTAGCGAAACAACCTAAGATGTCGAAAAAAATTAATGAATAGAAAGAAAAGTGTATATTGCAAATTGACTAAAAACAAACGATTAGTTTAGCTCTCAAAGCATCGCTAAAGTCGTAGGCAGAATCTTGTCAGAAGCATTTCAAACCAGAAAGAAGAGTGAACAACAGTTCATTTCAGAAAAAAGTGAAGTTCTTAGGTCATCGTTAAAATCGCAGACATAAACATGTAGTTAAGAAGAACACTCCATCAGCCTACCAAAAATAATCAATCTAAATTTTCAATGAGCCATAATCAACCAATTTGAGGAAGGGATTAGCCACGACAACTATTTTGGTATTTCTTCGTGAAAAAGTATCTTCCATTCTGGGTATCGATTCTGTGTAATTCCTTTATAGGCTGAAGATTCTCATAGCGCTTTTTTTTCTTTGCGAAATTTCGGCCTTCAAATGATCCAATAACCCTATATAATATTCACTGTTCCGGTCTCAAGATAGTTGATGAATATTACACCAAGCACATCCGAAAATACCGCGGCCATAAACATTCCAACCAATTGTTGTGCTTTCGGGTACTTTGAACGAGGTTCACCAGTTGCTCTTCACTTAGATGACGATCGTTTTGATTCCGGAGTGAAGTTATGGATCCATGTTTCATCCATTGTCACATATCGTCGCAAAAAATTCCGGTTTGTTAAGTTGAAAAATGGTAAAACACTGCTCAGAATCATCAAGACGTTCTTGTTTGTAAACATGGAGCTCACGCTGCACCCACTTTGAACAGACATTTATCATAGTCAAATGGTCATGCAATATAAAGCCACCACGTTTTTTTGATATTTTCACAATACCCGTAAACTCACGCAACTTCACTTTTTGATCATTCAAAATGCATTACGGCAATCTCGTTTGGCCAATTCTTTGTTTTATGAGGAGAGACGAATCCCAGACAGCATTGGAAAGTTACTGTTGAGTGTCCACAGTGTTAGGATGGATGTTAATTGACCAATGAAATCATCTATAATCTTAGAGTAATACATCCTCAAATATCTCAATTTCGACCCAAGTGCTTTTTCGGTGTAGCTCAATTTTTCGCCAATATCTTGAAGATCGGTTTGTTTTTCATTAATTCTATTAACGTCCTCATGTAAACCTTCTGAAAGATAACGAAGGAAATCCTGGGCGATTTGATAGCATGAACCATGTATCGAGAGTCAAATCTTTGAATCTGACTTTTTGAGGAGACTGTGTTTACTACCCTGTCAGATGAATCTTCTGACCACAACTCTTTGATAACTTCGTCAAACGCTTTGATTAAAGCGCAAATACTAGTATTTGTAGTATGGTGTTTGATAAACATTGGATTATACTCTTCATGAAACAGGTGTTGCCAATATTTCTCAACCCATGCAGCCCAAGAGTTTTGACTAAAGAATGTATCACTGATCTAATATTGTAGTTGTTGATGCTACGTTTGCCACTGCTGTTTTTTTCAGAGTAATCACGAATGCTCTAGCTCGGGCCTGAATGTATCCCAGACCGAATATATGGCTAGTCAGTAATAAACAAGCAGCATTTAAACATTTGTTTGATTATAACCTTAAACACAACAAATGCGATGATTTTTCTCATCATTGAACCAGCAGAATAAGTGATTAGAAGTTGAATTGCTCAAAACTAAATATGGCAGAACTTTTGAGTTTGGGAGATGATGATAACTCCAGAACTTGTTCATATTTTTCTGCATTTTTTGAAAAATTCGAAACATGGTCAATTTATTCACTCCATTTTGGGTAAATCTTAGGAAATTTTGTTTCAATTTGTGGACGAAAGAGTACCCAATACCGATGTGGTATTATCTCTTTGAATGGCGATACTAATGCTCTGAATTAAAAATGATTAGGCTCTGTTATCATCCGGAGAGTTTAGCATTCTTTCACCAATTATTTTTTTCTTTTCATTTCGTACTCCTTTTATTCTATTCTTATTTTCAGATAGTTTTTTAGAAAGTTTCGAACTCAATGGATCCTTAGATTTTATTAATATACGGGTTCATCCAAATTAGGTGTTCATCATGGGTATCTTCATTATTAATGTGGTAGAGTTTTGTGCGCTCATGGAGATTCAAAAAAGAAAAAAGAATTGAGTAACGTATTTTTGAATTTTTGAATAAAATGGCATTTTTCTGGTAGAAAATGATTTTTCAAGCTTGCGACAGGTTTTTTGTGAAGTAAAATGAAGTAGCTATGATGAATCAGATGAATTTCAATTTAATAAGTCGAGTCAATCAATTTCTTCTCCTCAGGAAAAAGTCAAGCGAGTGAAGTCGGCAGACCTGCAAAGCCATTGGATAAAGTCACGTATTTTCATTCATTCATCTCTAAGAATTGCCACCATAAACTGATTTGTTCCTTTACAGTTATGAGTAAGTCTCCATCCTGTTGGAAATACAAATTGTGCCTACTAATGAGGTCGATAAACCTTTCATATTGAAACTCATTCAATTGTAAAACGTACCCGGGGACCTCTGGGATGTATAAAAGATTTTCTTCGACCAGAAATGCTGATGTTTATTCGATATATTGGCCATAAAACATTGCAGAAATTTCGCACATTCTGTTGACAGCAATGAAAAACCAAAAACAAGTTTTCTCTCTGGATCCTCTCTCAGCACTGCACTGCAGAGCTGTCTACACTGCACCATAAGATGTATTGGTATTTTTGACAAGATTTCGTCCAGAGAAGTCTCATAGTAGGCTTCATCATTTTGAAATCTTTGGTACACTTCCAAAAGATATATTTGATCCGGAGAAACACAATCAGGGTATCGAAGAACATTTTCTGCTTACATTTTTCGTAGTTAAACGAAGCAAATTCCTGGTTTCATTCCATTCACGGAAAATGCATGATTCAAATGAATCATATGTATTAATTCCAAAATTCAGTTATTGATGGAGGAATCTTGAAGCTATTTGAAATTTAACTTCATGTAAAAAGTTGATTAGGTACAGTTTTTTTGTGAAAGAGTTCAAGCTAGACTCTCTCCATGTCACGGATATATAAATATATCAGTAATATGAAGAATTAAATTGATGGATGTAGTCGTTACTACGTAGTAGATCATCATGAAAAAATGAGAGATAAAGCTTTCTGTTTTTCCACCACTTTCATTTGTAACTAATGTTGTTACAGCAGTTACTTTATTGTAATTGTTGTTTGAAAATGTCCTTATAGAACGAAACTGTAGCAACAACGTTAGTTACGAATAAAAGTTTAAATCTGTTTAAAATCTGTTTTTCCGTTATTCAGCTGTCGCCCCCATACGAACGACAACTCTCAGAAGTTGAGAAACTTGTGCGAGCTAAGGACTAACGGGGTCTTACCTTTTAACGTGTGATTCCTAACACGATTGCAGAATCATTCCAGCTTCAACCAGATAAATTCTCCCGAGAAAAATATCTGGTCGAGGCGGGAATCGAACCTACGGTCTTCCAATCGTGAGTCGGGCGCCCTACCACCGCGGCCAAACAAACAAACAAAAACAAATAGTGGTAAAAAACATAAAAAGTTTTATTTCTCATTTTTCAATATGAATAAATATTCCCTGAACAAAAAAATTTTCCAAGTTTTTTCCATTCGAGGCTAAACTGATGAAAACCTCACCAATTAACTAATAATATTATTATTATCACAGGTAAATGCCAACAATGGTTTTAATTACTGCATCAGTATGAAAATCCAAATGAATTGTTGACGAAATTGTTCTGTCGTCTAGAGGAATTCATGATTTTTCGCAGATATGCTCGTAGTATGGAATAAAGATGTGGTATAGGCCTACGCAAAGTTTGTTTTGAACTTTTTTTTCTTTGTGCGTTTATTGAACTTTCTGTACATTTTGATCTCATAACAGAAACAATATATGTCTGATCAAATACAAAGAAATATTTCAAACTTTACGATGTTGATTTTAGTTTCAAAAGTCGTATAACGTATTTGCATTGCAATCGCAAATTGTGACTTGAAAAAATTTCAAATTCATCTGATATGTTATCACTAGACACTACGCAGTATGTGCAATTAAGGTAATGCATTATTTAATTTTTGTGAACGACTTCGACATATTTCTAATGCATGTACAAGGTGTATCGTAAGAAATGACCTTAATTTAGAGACAATTCCTTGCATTAGATTAAAAAAGTTCATTTGTACTTATCCCTAACTTGCTTCGTTTGTTGAAAAGTCGAACGTCAAAGATTTTTGTGTGAAATTAAAGGCACATAGAAGGAGTGGGTCGTGATTTCACTTTCAATTCTTTATATTCAAATTAAATAACGTTTCAGAAAGATTGAAAGTATTCCTAGACTATGATTGTTGCTCATTGACACACTATAAAAAAATTGTTAAATGCCTAGAAAAATAGTTCATTTAACAGATATTCACGAAATAACAATTCAACAAATGATTGGTTATCGGGATAACACAAAGACACGAATATAAGATACTTTATAAAAAAAATTACAAATTTGTCGCCTAGATCCCAAAGCAGTTTCGCAATCTTTGATGTGTGAGATATGTGAATTAAATGACAAACAACCCCAAGGTTCGATGTTACCCCTATTGATTATTCGAACATTAAAATAAAATGCATCCCTATAAAATGAAATCAAACTCACGAGCTGATGAATGACGATTTTGAGTGGAGAACGTATTTTTGTGAACAAATCATGACAATCAAAACATGTTTTGTTATAATTGTATATCTGATAGATACCTAGTTTTCTAAATTACTTGACTTGGTTACCAGAAGAAAGAAATACAAATGCACGGAGCCACCAGCAGGAGCCAGCCGCACATTTGTGGTTTCAGTTAATAGATCTTGTGTTAACAAGAAAACTATCACTCGATAGCCTTTGTATTTGTATCATTTCCTAGATTTGGATGTCACGCAGGTAGCTATAGCTGCATCCGTGGTGATTTGGATAGTTTTCTTGTAAACACAAGATTTATTAACAGATTGACGAAGTCACAAAAAAACGGGTCCCCAATTATACTGGGACTTTGCCCAAATTTTATGCCTTACCAAAAATACATAAACCAATTCTGTCTGTCAGACCCATTATTGCTTCAATTGGTTCTCCAACTGATAGATTTGCATCATTTCCCACTGAAATTTTAACTAAAGCCTATGAATTCGAAAATCAGTATTTCATTAAAGATTCTTTTGATGTTTTCTCTACTTTCAACAATATGAAATTACTTACCAACTATGTAATTGCTAGCTTACATGTCGTATCTCTTTTCAGCAATGTCTATTTAGATGCTTGTCTCAGATCTATTGATAGAAAATGGGGGCGTATCAGTCAGTTTTGTGATATCAAAAAAATATCAAGTTGGTAAGTTGACTTGGGTATCACACCAATAGGTGGTTCCACTTATGTCTCGCTTGCGTTTACGCAGTTATTTTTATTGAGTACTTTTCTTGGTTTTTCATATTTTGTCTTCAATCGAGGACCGCCTGCCCGGTACAGACGATGCCCAATAGGCTGAAACAGCTGTCTACCAGTGGCTCTTAAATTGAAATCAATATGGGAATGATCAGAATGGTACTTATTGATTAATCTTTTGATTTTCATGGAATTATTTTCCAGCAGCTTGAACTGCATTAACCTTTCTCGATTTCATATCATTTCTAAAAACATGTGGATTCGTTTTTCGATGACATTCCAGGTTAGCTTCTCAAATTTCTGCCACCGCAGTTGTCGGTTGATTGGTCAAACCACCAACACTGACATAAAAACTTGACAAGTTGACTTGGGTGTCACACCAATAGGTGATTCCACTTATGTCTCGCTTGCGTTTACGCAGTTATTTTTATTAAGTACTTTTCTTGGTTTGTCTGTCTTGTCTTGATTGCTTCAACCTGAATGAACTCAAGATGGATTACGTCTGTCTTGATTAATCAGTCCAAAGGGTAAGGGAGCCAGGCTCCAACCTGTCTGAAATCAAGATGACCTTCCACTCTGTCTTGATTCTGACGTTAGCTGTCAAACTGACATACAGAATATTTTTCGCTGCGATAATTTCGAAGTTTTTTCCACAAATACGATTATTTCTGGTGGATGATCAGCCATTCACCTGTAGTTACATCTCTCCTATTAGTGAGTGCGTTGGTTGTAGTGCGCAAGGACCCTCCAGACTTCTGGTGAGTGCGTTCAAACTATCACTCTCACGGAACTCTTCATCGCCTACCCTTGGGATATCGAAGGGTGTGAGTTTTTCGACAGCAGTATGGAGGAACTGCTTGACAGCCTGATGGCCAGGGATAGGAGTGAAGTAATTACCTTCATGGGTTTATTGCTGAGTCCATCAGAGCTGCTAAGGGGCAGCCCCATGGCGGCAGTTCGGGAGCCCTCTGGCCCTCCACTAGGGGGCAAGCAGCTTCTCGAGCGTCCGTCACGGAATGTATCCTCCAGACATACTCCCGTCGGCACCACCCTCTCTGCTCAGTCTGAAACAAACAACGACGACAATACGATCAATCCTCAAGAACCGGCCAACAAAAAGCGTCGCCTTCCAGAAGAGTTTCCTCCTCTTCCATCTAAACCAGTCGCTCCAGTGAACAAAAATACCGGCACCAAGCCCAAAAAAGTGGCTAAAAAGATGTAAAAGCTCCGGGACGAAGCCAAAAACAACACTTCAGAGTCAGAACTCTCAACAACAGAGTCTTCCATCGTAGGTGACCATGAAATGTTGGTTGACGACAATAGGTCTGAAAAATCGATTTCGACTATACAGGGTGGCCCAAAACAGCCATCCCAAAATCTAAATCAGGTTGAAAACCCCAATAATCAGGGAACTAGCTCCCCTTTCCCTCCGCGTCCTGAGGTGCCCCAAAGCACCAGAAAAACACGCGTTCCCCCAATTGTCGTTCGCCAGATGGACAAGTGGGTTCAATTCACAAAGCTGGCTGCAAGGTTCAGCCTTCTTCGGCCGAGGACTACAGGAGTATGTCCAAACTATTGGTGAGGGAAAAATCCCCCACCACACGTATACCTTACCTGAAGACAGGCAAATCAGAGCCGTCTTCAGAGGAGTCCCGGAACATCTGGAGACCGACGATATCAAGGACGCCTTGGTTGAAAAAGTTTTCCAACCATCATCCGTCACCAGAATGATGCGAGGAAATCGACCGCTCCCCCTGGTTTTGGTTCAAGCGAACCAAAATTAGAAGCATATTTATGACGTCCGGGATCTCCTTAAGTGTAGGGCAGTGTCACCTATGTCAGCGGTTCGGGCATATCTAACGGAACTGCCTAGCTATTCCAGGTGGGTGTAAGAAGCCACAAGCAGATCCGCCCAAATGCAATAATTGCAAGGATGTGCATACTGCAAACTACCGCGGTTGTCCTGAGTTCCCCAGGGTTCGCAGGAGGACCAAAGTAGCTGCAAATGCCCCCCTAAATGCACCCACACCTGGAAGGCATTCTGCCGGAGCATCTGGCACACGCCCGGGAATGAGCTACGCAGGAGCGGCCAAGAGCGGTAACACCACCGCCAGGCCGACTGAGGTGCCCAGTAGTCCCCGCTCGTTGAAGGTTAGTGACATCTGTTCCGCTCTGGACCAGATGAAAAAACTCTTCATTCAGTTTCCCGTACTCGAAAAGATGTTTACGGTGAACACCAACGTGATAACTGGAACCTGTTAATGGCTAGACAACCAACATTGCCTAGTTCTCTTAAGGTTGTATTTTGAAATGCCAACAGTATTTCGAACAAGAAATTAGATTTTGAGAATTTTCTAATACAACAAAACATCGATGTTGCACTGGTGCAGGAAACGCACCTGCACAATGAACCTTTTGGTATTCCAAACTACCGTTTTAACCACAGAGAACGCGTTGGACGTGCTGGAGGAGGAGTTGGCATGTTTGTCAAACGTAATCTTCCTCACGTACAATTCGGCATTGACTCGGATCAGTTACATGGCACGGAAGCCGTGGGCGTTGAGCACCAACTGAGAAGAGGTCGTCATAGACTAATCTCAGTTTACAACCTTCCGCGGAATCGTCTACTCCCAGAATCACTGGATGAACTACTGATGTCGGCAAATACCCCCACAATTGCTGTTGGTGACTTCAACGCCAAGCACAATCTATGGAGCAGACTCACCAATGCGAACGGCCGAGCGCTCCATGCGCATGCTGACAGGCATGAGTATCGAGTGATGGGTCCAGATGAGCCCACGTTCTACCGTGGGGGTGTAAGGCGTGACGTGCATGATATCGCACTGCTCAGGAACGTCTCCATGTCCTGCGAAGTGTACACTTTGTCGGAATCTGACTCAGATCATAATCCAGTCATCCTGATGCTGGGTGATGATCCCCCTCCCCAGGATTATCGCATGAGATCACCAACGGATTGGGAAGCCTTTAAGGCTCACCTAGGGAAGACACGTACAGACCGTGATGCGCTTCAAACTCGCAACGGTCTCGACGCGGCAGTGGCAGATTTCGAATTGTCTGTGAACAACGCTTTCCGCGCAGCCACAACCAGGACATAGTGTACTCTGCGGAGCTACAATGAGTTTCCTCCCAGGGTGAAGAACCTTATCCGGGTGAGAAATCGACTCAGACGAGTTTATCAGCGGACTATCTACCCTGGAGACAAGGCTGCGGCTAGCAGGATGGCCAACCAGGTTAAACAGGCCATCACTAACTATAGAAACGAGAGGTGGAGTGAGTGTTTGGAATCGCTCGAACCTGGGGATGACGAGCTCTGGCGAGTCATCCGCAGGCTCGAGAAGAGGAAAACCGCTCCCTCCCCTCTTCACGGACAGCGCGGCATCTGCTACTCCCCCGCCGAGAAGGCGTTGGCCTTCACAGACACAATGGAGAGACAGTTTCAACTTAAAGTTGATCCGGATGATGATATTGACCGTGATATCCGGCTGGAACACCGGGTTCGGCGCATCCTTAGGGAAAATGATGATGACGTGATCCGTCCAGCTTCGGAGGAAAAACTGAGGGGGTACATTAGGGCATCCAAACTCAAGAAGGCTACGGGTATTGATTCAATCAACAACAGGTTGTTGAAGCAGCTCCCGGAGAACTTCATCAGATACCTGCTGGACATCATCAATAGCTCAATCATTCTCAGATACTTCCCTCGAAGATGGAAGCATGCCGTAGTTGTCATAATTCCGAAACAGGGCCAGAACCCATTGTTTCCACAGAATCATCGTCCGATTAGTCTGCTTTGCTCAACGGCTAAGTTCACTGAACGTGTTGTGCTGCAAAGGCTAACAGAAGGAGTTGGTTCGAAAGCCTTCGACCGAGTCTGGCACGAAGGCCTGCTACACAAAATGCTCGATTTCGATCTGCTTCGGGGTCTGGTCCGGTGGATAAGGTTCTTTCTGAAAGGCAGAACATGTCAGGTCCGAGTTGGAGCAACCCTGTCTCCCGTCAGGGAAATCGAAGCTGGAGTGCCTCAGGGAGCTGTGCTGTCTCCATTACTGTACAGCCTTCACGTGAGCGACCTTCCAAGGTTCAATCACGTGAAGGTTTCACTTTACGCCGATGACACGGCTCTCCTCGCTTCTTCCATGGGTCGGGCGTTGGCGGTCGTCTACATGCAACGCGCATTGGATGACCTCGAACGATGGTACCTTGACTGGAAGATTCGAGTGAATTCAGAAAAAACTCAGGAGATAGACTTGGGGAGACATAAAGTTTCTCCAGACACAAGGGTCACGATTTCAGGCAGGGAGATCGAATGGCAAACGCGAGTCAAGTACCTAGGTCTTTGGGTAGACCGCCGACTCACCTGGGCAAATTACATAGATTATATTTAGAGCAAAGTGTGGATGAGGATAGCTAAACTCTATCCTCTGGTCTCTATCCTCTATACAACACGATGTTCAAGCCTGTCATCATGTATGCTTCAGGTGCTTGAGGACAAACCGCCCCGTCAAACCTCTCCATTTTGGAAAGGTTGCAAAACAAACTTCTCAGGATTCTGGTGAATGTTCCATGGTTCGTGCGGAATGAAGCAATCCGCAGAGATTTGAAGTTGTTAACTATACGGCAGTCCATTCAGTCGGGGAATCAGAGAGTTTTCGAGTCAGCGGAAACTCATGATAACCCATTAGTTAGGGAAGCTGTACATTACACTATAGATGACCCCACTCGATTCAGAAGGCCCCGTCGCTCGGTTGAATGAAGGCCCCACGACGTCTGTTAAAATGAACAGTTTGTTCTTCAAATACCCCAATCAGGAAGGGGTACACAAGGCCAGAGCGGTATAGAGGTCATTGACCTTTATGACGCCACCAGTTGAAAGAGTAAGGTAAAAAATTTCCAACCTGATGGAAATGAAGATGACTATGAACACATTTTGTCTTCAATCGAGGACCGCCTGCCCGGTACTGACGATGCCCAATAGGCTGAAACAGCTGTCTACCGGTGGCTCTTAAATTGAAATCAATATGGGAATGATCAAAAAGTACTTATCTATTTATATATATATATATATATATATATATATATATATATATATATATATATATATATATATATATATATATATATATATAAGATAAATAGATTAGTACTTTTTGATCATTCCCATATTGACTTCAATTTAAGAGCCACCGGTATACAGCTGTTTCAGCCTATTGGGCATCGTCAGTACCGGGCAGGCGGTCCTCGATTGAAGACAAAATGAGAAAAACCAAGAAAGTACTTGATGAAAATAGCTGCGTAAACGCAAGCGAAACATAAGTGGAACCACCTATTGGTGTGACACCCAAGTCAACTTGCCAAGTTTTTATGTCAGTGTTGGTGGTTTGACCAATCAACCGACAACTGCGGTGGCAGAAATTTGGGAAGCTGACCTGAAATGTCATCGGAAAACGAATCCACATGTTTCTAGAAATGATATAAAATCGAGAAAGGTTAATGCAGTCAAGCTGCTGGAAAATAATTCCATGAAAATCAAAAGATAAATAGATTAGTACTTTTTGATCATTCCCATATTGACTTCAATTTAAGAGCCACCGGTATACAGCTGTTTCAGCCTATTGGGCATCGTCAGTACCGGGCAGGCGGTCCTCGATTGAAGACAAAATGAGAAAAACCAAGAAAGTACTTGATGAAAATAGCTTCGTAAACGCAAGCGAAACATAAGTGGAACCACCTATTGGTGTGACACCCAAGTCAACTTGCCAAGTTTTGTTGCAAGTTGTCAACTTGCCAAGTTTTGTTGCAAGTTGACTTGGGTGTCACACCAATAGGTGGTTCCACTTATGTTTCGCTTGCGTTTACGCAGCTATTTTCATCAAGTACTTTCTTGGTTTTTCTCATTTTGTCTTCAATCGAGGACCGCCTGCCCGGTACTGACGATGCCCAATAGGCTGAAACAGCTGTATACCGGTGGCTCTTAAATTGAAGTCAATATGGGAATGATCAAAAAGTACTAATCTATTTATCTTTTGATTTTCATGGAATTATTTTCCAGCAGCTTGACTGCATTAACCTTTCTCGATTTTATATATATATATATATATATATATATATATATATATATGTATATATATATATATATATATATATATATATATATATATATATATATATATATATATATATATGAAAATATCATTTCAAACTTCTTAGTTACCAGTCTCCTCTACTTTTCATTTCGTGAATTTTAGTTAGCTCGTATCAGAAGGCCTAGTAATCTTATCATCAATTATTTTTGTCCTCGCTGCGAAAAATAACGAACTAATTTCGATCCAACTTGCACTGAAATTACAGTTTCAATGATATTATTGTTAAAAAGCCGGTAAAAATAAGAATTACCTATTTCACTAAAAAAAATACAACATGAAGAGATTGTATTTAGTATAACCACTAACTAGAATATTAAAAGTTCTGTAGTCTGATAATATGTATATGAATACGATATTTGATAGAGATAGATACAACTCAAATATCAATGAAAAATATATAATCAGAAGATAGTTTGACAATGTCATAAAAACAGACCTAAGCTTACTTATGAAATGACATATAAAAATATGGAAATATATAATCAAAATGGAATAAAACATTCACAAGAATTTAAAAAAGTTCAAATGTAAGATATGTTTCAAAAAAACCCGTGCTTTCTCTATAAGAAACTTACAGTTTTTTAACGATTACCTTATAAAAGCAAGGTACTTACCTTTCATAGATCCCGCCACTATCGCTATGACAATCGTAACTAAATTGACAATTGTGAATAGATTGTTGAAAGTTGAGGATTCCTTCACTCCAAAGGAGAGTAAAGCTGAAAAAAAAATGTTCAACATGCTTTGAAAACTATTTTCAAATAGTTATAATAGAATATAATATATAATAATATAATATAGTATAATATAATACAATACAATATAATATAATCAATTATAATATAATATACAATCAAGAACAATATCGCTGAATGTAGCATGGAAGCAAATCAAAACATTGACGCCAGCTGTAAAAGCCTACATTCCTATAATGGTAAAGATATTATATGAGGAGTTCTCAGATATTGCCAAACAATTTTAAGCATACGTAGTAATAAAAGTGCCTACACAATCCACCAGTACATCATAAAACCCAATCTGAATAATGAATTTGGATAACACGATCTCTAAAGATTGCAACCTTAGTCAGCTCCCATTTCAAAATCTGGTGTTTTGAACTGTGGAATTCATTTGATTGAGTAATTGAAACTAGAGTAAATTCGGTAACATATCCCCTCGTGAAGACGCGTTGTGGGATCGGCAGAAGACTCAGTCCACGAATATCAAATATAAACGATTATCTCCACGGCGATCAAATGCAAACCCAAGTTTCGATATTAATCACCGAAAGAGATTCGTTCTCTATTTTTCACTGCAGTTTTCAATGCTGAATTGAAACCCAGGCCCAAGAACAAAGCACTCGCGATCTTACACCAGACACCGCTCTTTCGACCAGAAATGCACTGCTGAACTCAACTGTTCTCAAAGGACAATCCTGAGTAAATAGATGCGATTACATCTCCATTTACGAAAACTTCATCTCTGGAATTGACAGCAGAATTAAGCATTCGTGTTTCGGAGAAGAATTATTGATCTGATAGAACGGGTAGATAAAGGAACAAAGTGAGCATGTTTTGACCAAATAAATGTTATCACCTTATGGAATGATTTTTTTCAACGTAGGTACATCAAAATATAAGTAAAATAATATTCCAAGGATAATGTACCTACCAGTTGTTCAAAATTATATTCAACTTATATAAATGAGTATGATTTTTCACGTATCTATTATTCGAGACCACTATTAAAATTTCATTTTCTTCATTCAACTGTAAGATTGTGAAAATACATTGTCTCACTGATCGATATTATTCAGTTCAAAATACTTGTATTTCCTCAAAAGCATGAAAATAAGAAATAGTTTAGAGATATATTGATCAAATTGATTTTGCTTGGGACCTCTTTCTCTCAGCTCTGAGACAATGAAGAAAACAAATGTTTTGTCTGAAGCTCTTATTCATGTGAACCCACAATATATTGCCGAATAACATGTTATTTTAGGTTTCAATTAAATGTACCATGATGATAAAAAGGTTCAAAACATTTTCACTCCCAAAATTTCCATCACTTTTATTAATTATTATTACTCCGATTTACAAATGTACGTCTCTGTTTTCTTCGAAAACTACTGTTTTTTTTTTCAAAACCAGTGATTGATTGTTTTTCACAAAAAATTGGCTCAAATAGTAAAAAAAATGTGTTTTCGAAATTGTATCAGTGTCTTAACAAATAAGGATAAAAATAATAGCTCTAGCCCCTCCAGAATGCCATCGTTTGGAGACATTGGACCAAACTTACTACAGAAAAAAGCTCATTTTGTCTCCTGATTTACCCGAGTAAGTCACTTCAACCTCTGTATATCCTAAACGGTTGATTTCCGGAGATACAAATCCTGCCTCAGTTTTATTATTTTGTAGAGGGAATAATGTGTTATGATTTTATCCACCAAATTCTGAAACACCCTGTAAAAAATATTCTCTGGGAGTCGTCATTCAACGTTATTACTCTTAAATGCAACCTTCGCATTTCCAATAATTCCAGAAACAATTCTCAATTACGATTTTATCGACCGAAACATTGATGAACAAACTCACATCGAAACTCGTCAGATTTTTTTTGTGAGTTGTACCTATTATAATAAGAATCTTAAGTGAGGAGTATAATATGAAAACTGACGAGAAATTGATCAAATACAGTGAGAAACCAAGTGAAAACTTGACCTACATGTTGTCTGTCCCATTGTCGTAATTCAAATTCAAGTGACGAGAAGTGAATTTCAATTCATCCATATGTTCTACAAAGAATTACAATATTGTTTTCCGCACAAGTTTCGACTTTTGAGAGTTACCGTTCGTAGTTGGCGACAGCTGGTTAACGGAAAAACAGATTTTAAACGGATTTTTTTAAACAGAACAACATAAACTCATCATGTGTGGAATAACACAATTCTTTATGAATATTTCATCTCAACTTCGTGAAAGTATTTCAATATTCGTTCGTTTCATAGCAGAGGTCATTCGAATGGAATTACCGATCTACTTTGTACCTATGTTGACTTGCAGAAACACTGGCCTGCCGTTGTTACGTAATGAGAATAGATGTAGTGTACCTAGTTATTTAAAATGATCTTGTTCATATACGTGAAGGATATTTTTGATGCAAAAGTTGTAAATAATGCCATGAATTAAAAATGATAAGGTGATGCTTATTATTATGAAAAGTACCACTGAAATGAGAAAATATCCAAACAAAACTGGAAGTTGTATGTAAATTCATATGAATGATATTATACCGCTACAAACTGGGATCAATACTGCTCGAACTTGGAAAAATATTATAATCCAGTAATTCATAATCACTGATGAAGACATGAAGAACGATAACATCTGATACACCACTTTCACAAAACTGCCTTCTCAAATATAAATTGTCATCTTATTTCAAAATGTTCCAAAATAAGCAACATCAATTTATGTTCATTTCAATATACCCTTTGGTTAACATAACAGTTTTAACATAACATCAATTATTTCAATTAGTGAAACATTGGAAAATACAATTTGGACATTAAACGATATTAATTCAGCGTTATTAGAAAGACTTAAGTTTTCAATGCATCTATTAATTGACATGTATTATTTATACAAAATTGCGGCTTGAAGTCATTATAGAATTGAATTAATTTCATGGACAAGAAGGAGATTTTTACGATTGGTGACAGATTTCTTCAGAATATATTGGTTACTGTCACAGTTGCCGCAGCTACCCCGTACGGGGTAGTTCTACCCCTCTTGTACTTAATTTCTCCCTCTCGCTCCCCTCAAGCAAATCTACCCCGCTCAGATATAAAGCAAAAGAATGTAAGATAAAAATTGAAAAAATGAACAAATATTTTGAATTTCAAACTACCGCGTTACACGAGCAGAGTACCCTTGGCAAAGTTGGCGTAAACTGAGTGTCTGGCGCCGCTGGCGGCGATTCCTTGGATTGTGTCACGCTGTGATTGTGTCTTACTGTAAGACTCCGATAGTTCCGATAGTCTGTGACTGATTACTGAGTTACACTACAATAATGCTCTTTTGCTCTTTCAATGATACCTTAAGGTGCGTATTCACCAAAAAAGCGAGCACGAGCGAACAAGAGTGAACGAGCATTCTGCATCAATAATCGTCTGGTGAGTACGGGCTAGCGAGCGAGCGAACGTATGCGTGTTCGCGTTCAGAAAAGATCGAGAAGAAGGCGGTACATCAAAAGGAGCTCGCACAAAGTAGATGGATCAACTACGACTACAAACTTGAAGCTATTCGCTCTGGTGTGGACGAGACATCAATATGTCGAGCAAAAACAAGCGAACATGAGCGAACACGAGCAAACATACACAAATGCTCACTCATGCTCGCTCGTGCTCGCTTTTTTGGTGAATACGCACCTTTAGACAAGAATGATACCGAGCGCCGTGATCATGCTCGGTGCGTTGAAATGTTGATTGATGTTTGTGACATGACATTCGACATTTTTAGTTAAAGTTGAGCACGTAAATGTGGAAATGTTTATATTATGTGTAGTCTCAGTCTGTGATGTAAATGTAGTTATATGTATAGTCGAAGTAACCGTTATTGTGCACTATTAAAGTTGTCGGCACTCTCAAAATTCAAAAAAACCAACAAATAGAAATGGCAGCAAACTAGTCCACGTGTACTGTAGACTTGGCGTTTCATATTGGATGATTTTTACTAACCGAGTTTTGTGATTGGCCGAAGAGTCATAAAATCAAATTTGAAATCATGTTACGGTGAGGAATAGAAATTATGGAATGCGGCCTTTGGTTATCGCTGTCGTGTACAGTTCGGGAACTGACTTTTCCCAGTGTAGTGATTCCAATAGCGATGATGAACAATGCGAAAAAGAGATATCAGGGAATAAGATTCGGATGCATTTGAATATTGAAACACAGAGAGTATGTTTCAATGTATATAATAATCTACATTCTACATCTCAAGTTTGGTTTCAAGGGAAACAAACTGTTACAAGCAACATCACATTTGACCAAAATTCCTTTCTCAACTGAACGTAAAATACTCAAAAACAAAACTTATGAACGCAAGACGCGATGTGATTACCAAAACCTACAAATATTGATCTAATAAAATTATCGAAAAAACAATATACGACTGTTACAAAATCAATGATCCCTACAACTGAAATCATAAGGAATAAATTGAATACTTCCGGCCTTAACATGAGCTGCTGTGACAAAACTCTTCAGAATTGGAATAAGAAACTAGGATTTAGATTTAAAATAATAAACAAACGTCAAGCAGTTATGGAAAGCAGAAGAATAGTGGAATTGCGTAACAAATGCTTAGAACAAATATAGACAAGAACAACGGCAAATTTTCTATTTGGACAAAACTTGGTATAACACTCACGACACACGAGAATGTGTACGCTTAACATGCCTGCCAACAAAAGATCGCGACTAATCATTGTGTATTGTGGAGGAAGTAAAGGATGGGCTCTGAATTCTTTGAAATTCTGTGGAAAAAAACTTGAGGACTGCAATATTGACTATCATAAGAACATGGAAGCTAATATTTTCGAGGAATGGTTTGAAAACACATCGATCCCAAATTTGGATGCGATGACATGTGACATGTTTTTGATTACGATCGTCAACTTCATCATAGAACATCATAGGCATCAATGTATGCGTCACTGTGATTGGTGTCATCATGTGAATGTGGTTCCACCCCGGTTCTACCCCGCTCCCTTTCAGAAATCTACCTCGATTAAAAAATATCTTGTGGCAACACTGGTTACTGTGCTTTGTTCTCTGTCGGTCGTCAATCAGCAAATTATTCCAATTCGATAAAACCAGCAGGGATTAATGTTAATCATAATAATTACCCATGCCTTTCTTCGCAAATGAATATAAATCGAGTTCGATTGCAAATGTCCTACCAATAATGATATATCTACTGTAGGTAATAATAGAGGCCCTTAATTTAATTGAGTAGATACCTGAAATTTGTTTACCTGTGTGGACACGCTAATTTGAAAACTGGTGAGAAAACTAGGTCGATTTGATCATTCAGCAGATTACATCCCCAATAATTATGCTCAATTATTGAATTTCCAACCCTTGCTTGCATAGTGCAAAATTTCCGTAACGTTCAGATTCGGGAACTTGTGGTTGCATTCCAAGGAATGGTTTGAAAACGTCGAATCATTTTTTTTAATTGATATTTTGTCGTCATGAAAAGTTGTGCTACAGTTTCGGCTTCTAATATGTGTAAATTAATTTAAATTGAATGGGTAGGGTGAACATAATACTTCACAATTTACACAACACTTACATTTAATGCTAAGCTTTCGACATACTGTGTCATCTTTTGAGCGAGTTATGAACTAACCTAGGTATATGATGTCATCTCCTTGAATACTAAAAGTTGCATTGGTAGATAGAGAGAGGTATCAAGGGGCATTTGGGAAATTAATAATAACATTATTGATAATTGGAGAATTATAAATATCTAGCTGATCATTCAGAAAAATGTTTTTATTAGCAAAATGTTTTTTGATTCCTATAGATTTTATAGATCTATAGAAATATCATATCATTTTTTTATATCATATTTATTAACAGATATGGGTCAGGAGGCTTTAGGATTTGTCTTCAAACAATTAACGCTAACGCAAAGTTTTTATCAGCGAAAAGAAGTATTTGACGTATATTATAGAATAAACCATTAATCATGATTATAACAGATAATTTCACTCACCCGTTAATAAAATAACTAGTAAGAAGGCAAGAAAATCAGGATATGGTGCTAAAAAACTTATATTCATCGGCAACCAGTCTGTGAAAGTTTCTCTAATCTTTTTATTGGCCAATGAGTCGATATAGTTGCTCATCCCTCTTGCTACACTGGCTGTACCTGGAAGTAAGTGGAACACATAATATTGAAATAGCAATTCAATCACGAATTACAAGAATAAGGGATAATTCATGAAAAAAATCAACATTAGTAGTTTTATTCATGACGGTGCCTTCAAGTGTTGTAAATGAATAAACCAATTTTACAATGCATAGATTTTTTTCTTCTCATCATGTTTATTTATTCATATGTCTCCTCTGAATTTTACTTTTTATATCATATCTTTACAATGAAATAATTATGTTTTCATTGAAAATTATTGAAATCGATAGAATAAGTATGTTTTTTATTTGCAGTTGTTTGACGGGATAGATTAGATTTAAAATCAATCATCTTGTTTCTGCTTCATTAATCAGTGAGTCATTACTAATGAACAATTTCTGTGATACAATCGTCGTATTTATTGAAAGTAACTTTCAAAGCAATCTTGGAAATATTGCTGCTCCGAATTTACCATTCAATAATACTTTCACAAGCTCTTATGTTGTTACACAAAATTGGGTATTAGATAAGAAATTTTTCAATTACAAACCGTTCTCGATACTTACAAGCTACTATTGATAAAAACAATCATATCTATTGACAGATTAGGAATAAAGAGATAAATTACTGATCCACTAAATGGTGACACACCTCAATATATAATTCATTAATTCATCCTTTTGTATTTGAAATCATTTTTGATAATTGTAAAACAAGCTTTCTGGCTTTCTACTTCTTCAGTATACAGGGTGGTCTAACGGAATATATTCACCTAGCTCTTCAAGTCTTAGTAGAATTTAAGAAAAAAAAGTCTCGAACATGTTGATTCTAATTTCAAGTGGTGGAGATTCATTGTCACATTCAACCCCTAGCAAAAGGAAAATGTATCAAGTATTTATTCGTTTGAAAGGACACAAAATCATTCTATTGAATCTTGGATATTGTTTACATTGAACAAAAATCAGATATATTTGTATTTTGGAAGTTCTAACCATTTGTATTTCAGTGCAACTCTAAATTCTAGAGAAAAAAGTGTAAGTGTAAGTGTAGGGTTAAGTGGAAGAACATTATCGTAGTGAAACTATCGTTTGTCTGCAGAAAATGAACTTCGCCCTTTATTTTCAGAAATGTTTTAATTTTTTTTTGCATACAATGTTAAAATCTATATGTATATTATTTGAAAATAATAAAGACCTTTATTATTATTTTTATTATTATTATTTTTTTTTTTTTTTTCACCGTAGTGTGCGCTGGTCAGGCCCTATCCCCCGAAGCCCCGACACATTCGGGAGGGCGCGCCAGCATAATCAACCAATGACCACTCCCCACACCGTGGGGTAAGTGATCATTGGGTCCGAGAATCATGTGCCCTGAGCAAACGCAGTGAGCCAAGAATGACAGCCTTCTGCATCTGTGCGGCTAAGATTTCTGCCTTAGTGCGGCAAGCCGGTATGATTTTTAGATTCGAGAGTAGAGAAGACATCATTCCACCAAGAACTCCAACAATCAGAACTACCATCTTGACAGAGTGATCTGGATAGAGTCTGCGGAGTTCGAAGAGAAAATCTCGATATTTTATCCGTTTTTCCTCCTATTTTCTGACGATATTAGTCTCGCCAGGAGCTGAAAACTCCACGACAAATATCGTTTTGGTCTGGTGGTCGAGAAGAACTACATCAGGCTTATTAGCTTGTATGAGCCTGAGGGTGGGGAACGAATAGTTCCAATAAATTCGGCACTTCTCGTTCCCCACAACGGATTCAATATCCCCCGGAGCGTAGGGCAACACCGGTGTCTCGTCAATACCGTAAGAGTGCCGTAGATGGTAATATAGCACTCTTAGGGCCGCGTTATGTCGATGGATATAGGCCGAGACCGCATATGCTGGACATGCTGATAGCAAGTGCATTAGGGTCTCGGGCGCCTCGCGGCAGGCCCTGCACCTTGTGTCAGGAACCTCTATACCCATCACGCGACTGCGGTAGACTAAGGTGTTGAAGACACCATCCTGGCAAGCCATGATGAACCCCTCAGTTTCCGACTTCAGCCCACTCGACCTGAGAAAAGCGAACGTCAGGCGCTTTGATAAGCCAAGGTCTTCAATGTTATTGAAGAAGACCCCATGCATTGGCTTATCCCTGTGTCTTCGCAGAAGTAAGGTGATCTCTGCGGCTTTTATCTGAGCTTTTTGCTGAACGGGTTCCAACTCGGTGACAGAGTTGTAGTCACCTCGTTCAGAGTCGAAAACTATACCGAGTTCATCAGCTGCTCGAGCAGCTGCCCTAAGGAGAAATGCTCCAATTCCTGCTCTCTCATGGTCACGGACCATGCACAGAAGGGGATCCGAACTCCTGACGACTTTACAGGCTGTATCCAGTACCATTCTGTCATGTAGACACTCCAAACTCAAAAGTCCACGACCTCCCTGTTGTCGGGGGAAGTATAACCGTGGAACGGACGATTTGGGATGCAAACTCCTATAGAGATGCATCATTTTTCGGGTCCTTACGTCGAGTTGATACAGCTCCTCCCGAGTCCACTTCACTACTCCAAACGAGTAGAGTAAGATTGGAACGGCAAGCATATTTGTTGCAGCTACTTTGTTCTTCCCCGACAGTTCCGATGACCAGATCTGTCGAAGTTTGTGCTGATACTTGCCGCGGAGAGAGTTTTTCACTGCAGTTACCTCTTGTGAGTGGCGTTGTTCCACCCCGAGGTAAGTATACGTCTCTCCGGCATCCAGATGGTGTAGGATGCTTCCATCTACGAGCTGCACATCCTCTCCGTAGTCCCCGCATCGTCCTCTTTTGAGATGAACCATTGCACATTTGTCTATCCCGAATTTCATACCGATAGCATGCGTGTACTCTTCCACCACCCTCAAGGACTGATGGAGATCCTTCTCTCCAGAGGCATAAAGTTTAAGATCATCCATATAAAACAAATGGGTGACCTTGTGCCTCCGGTTTCCGGGAGTGCCACAGTTATACCCTCGAGTCTTTCTGAGCGCAACGGATAATGGCAGTAGTGAGATGCAGAATAGAAGGGGGCTGAGGGAATCACCCTGAAATACACCCCTTCTGAAAGTGACCCACCTTGTTTGAACTCTTGCTTGACCAGATGTTATGGTGAAGCGAGTTCGCCAAAGTGGTATCAGTTGTTCAATGCATCTCACTATGTTGTCGGATACCGCAAGGCATCTGAGCAAATGCAAGATGAGCTCATGCGAAATTGTATCAAATGCCTTACGGTAATCGATCCAGGCCATAGAGAGGTTACGCTTATATTGTATCGAGTCCTGCGTTACACATCTATCGATGAGCAGGTTCTCTTTACATCCAGCGACTCCTCTCTTCGACCCTCTCTGCTCATATATCCGTTCGAACACTCGGTCAACTGCGGTGAGTATTCGTGTGTATAAGATGCTTGTAAACAACTTATAACACGAATTCAAGCATGTTATCGGTCTGTAATTCTTAGGAATCGACAAATCTCCGCTTTTGGGGATAAGAACGGTCCGCCCCTCGACAAACCAATCCGGAATCGGCTGCTCTCCATCGAGCCATGAGTTGAAAACTCTGGCCAGATGGCGGTGGGTACTTGGTAGTTTTTTCCACCAATAAGTGTTCAGCCCATCTGGGCCTGGAGCAGCAAAGTTCTTGGAACCAACGAGGGCCCTTCGAACGTCATCCGGGGTTATCGGGTTGCGCAGTTCATTGGGCTCAGGCTGTCGAAGCTCTCTGTTGAAAGCTTCGAACTGCGCTAGGGCTGGAGTGTCTAAGTTGAGTGGCTGCGGGTGTTCATAGATATCCTTCCAGAAGGATTCCACCTGATCAGCGGTCGGCGGATTATCCACAACACGTGGAGGCTCTTGGAATAAGCGGGAAGGTTTCTCGCGGAACCTAAGGTTTTCCGCGATACTTCTCGCTCGCCTCACTAGTGACTTCTTAGCAGCCACTAGCATTCGTATCCTATCAAGGCAGTGCTGTTTGGTGGTCAGCAGCACGCCTTGGCTTAAAGTGTGATGGATACGTCGTAGATTGGCGGCTATTCGCCGCACTGCGGGCGTGAAAGGCCTGTTGGCTGCCCTGTTGGCTGCCCATATTATTATTATTATTATTATTATTATTATTATTATTATTATTATTATTAAATAGCATGATCAGTTTTGTCAATAAATGAACTAGGAACATTGATATAATGAATAATATTGGTCCCAAGATGGAACCCTGTGGTACAGTTACAAGCAGACTTTCAGAAGAGACCTGTTTGAAATTATTTTTGGTGGTTGAAATAATTGAAACATATTGTCTCTGATCATTCAAGAAAAAATACGAGACATTTATCTGCAACATTTCTAATATGGTATTGTTCCAGTATACCTAAGAGAATTGAGAAATTAACACATTCGAATACCCTGCTTAAATCACAAAATATGCTAACTGGGTATTCTTCTTCTTCGATATACGTCATATCATAAAAACTATAAGTATTGGTGGTCGTAGTTCGTAGTTTATCAAAAAGATTGTTTTGATTCAAAAAAATGTTGTAAGCTGTTTAAAAATGAGCATTCAAATGGTACGGAAAGTTGCCGGCTGCAAAGGACAAATTTACCAATTAACTTAATGGTTCTATGACGAAAAGCAGCACACTTTAAAGAAGGAACTGTGGAATTTCATAATAGCCAGCAAAATGTTTATTTTTGAGTTCACTTTCAGAGAGAACAAAGTCCGGGTTGGTAGACCGTGGTCGAATGGAACTTGTAGAACTGAACGTTTCGTCTGTTACTTCGGCAGATATAAGTGGTATATTCGTTGACTGCGAGAACAAAGGTTATATTTTGAAGTCTCAGCAAAAAGTCCTCGGTAAATTGTATGAATGTATGTTTGCATGTGGGTGTGTGCATATGTGTGTTTGTGTCTATGTATGTGTTTGTAATCAGATAATTGTCGGGAAACACCATGTGTATCCCAACACGAAAACGTTATTCTTAACACCTCAATCACCAAGTGATCATCTTCAAGAGGAAGATTAAACTTAATCTTTCTCTTAATTCAATCTTCCCCTTGAAGACGATCACTTGGTGTCGAGGTGTTGAAAATAACACTTTGGAATTGGGATATAACTCCAGTAATATTCATTGACTAGTTACACGTCTACAAAAAACACGATTCGTCTTGCAAATAGATGAGTCGAGTGGTCTGGCTATCTTTCTGGTTACGTGAGATATCCATATGAAAGTTATTTTGAAGAAGACATGCTTATGTGTTCACTGCTGCCCATAAACACTACCGAAAAAAAAATTTTCAATAAAATAAATATATCTTTTGAAGAAAATAATCTCATTTGAAACGATTGCATTGACATTTGTACAGATGGGATCAGGGCGATGATGGGTAAAACAGAAGGAGTAATGTCACGATTAAAAAATAAAGCGCCTTATTGTAGTTCTTACCATTATATCCTGCATAGACAAGCACTTGCGATGAAGCAAATGCCGTCAAATCTGAAATTAGTTATGAATGAATCGATGAAAATACTTAATTTTATCAAATCACTACCACTACAATCCCGATTGTTCTCATGATTGTGTGAAGATTATGACAGCAAACATAAAACACTGCTGCTCCATACAGAAGTGCGATGGCCGTCTTGGCCGACTTTAACAAGGCTTTTTTTAATCCAAAGCCGAGTTACAAATGTTTCTTTCAGATATTTCTTTCAATTTGGAAAACTGTTTGTATCATGAATCTTGGTTGTTCCGACTGTCTTTTATGACGGATATCTTTGAAAAATTGAACAAATTAAATTTTTCATTGCAAAGTAAACAGACAACAGTGTTCCAGAATATTGAATTTCTGGATTATTTGTGTTGTCTGTCACTAAGTGAGTTTGTTAGCGAAAACGACTCAGAAATGTTTCAAGATGATGTATTTGAAGAATTGGTCTATTTTTTATTGTTGAGGACAAAACACAAGCACCACAGGAAAATCCTCAAGGTGTTCAAAGAGCGGTGCCTATGCGAAAGTAGCGATTTGCTGGATTTGAATCCAGCGATTTGCTGGATTCGAAGGAGGTTGAAGGTAGGGGTGGCATTTTTACGTTGAAGAGTATCAAATTATAATTTACATTTGACGTGTTTCGGGATTTAAAAAAATACATACTGTAACCGATATAATGGATTTATTCCATTTGGCTTTTACACACTGTATACACACACACTGTAAGTTGTGTTTCCGACTGATCTCTTTTTATAGATCTGATCTGTTCTCTCATCCATATTTCCATATTATAGCTTTCCTGATGATGATTAAGATTTTCGAAAGCTTGGAAGATAAATAAATAAGTACCATTCTGATCATTCCCATATTGATTTCAACTTAAGAGCCACCGGTAGACAGCTGTTTCAGCCTATTGGGCATCGTCAGTACCGCGCAAGCGGTCTTCGATTGAAGACAAAATGTGAAAAACCAAGAAAAGTAATTAATAACTGCGTAAACGCAGTTATTTTTATCATAACCACCAATAGGTGGTTCCACTTATGTCTCGCTTGCGTTTACGCAGTTATTTTTATTATATATATATATATATATATATATATATATATATATATATATATATATATATATATATATATATATATGTATATATATATATATATATATATATATATATATATATATATATATATATATATATATATATATATAAAGCGAAGGGTAGTCATGACTGACTAGTTAGGGAGAAATACGGAATATTGCTGGGGATGCAGTCAAGAAGTACTGGGCTGTTGTTTAAAGAATACTCTTTGTTATAGTAAAAAGTCAGACGTTGCATATATATATATATATATATATATATATATATATATATATTCAGTAATTCCAGTAATTAAATTATCTTACCTATAACGTACTCCAATATCAAGTTCCACCCGATAACAAAAGCCACAAATTCCCCAACGCTGACGTAACTGTAGATGTACGCTGAACCAGCTTTAGGCACTCTGGCTGCAAATTCGGCATAACACAAACCTGAATTAAAAGAATAAAAAATTAATGACATATATTCTTCGTCGTAGAATCTGTCTGTATTGTATGTCTTATACATCAACAGTTTGCCATGTAACAATGGATCGTCTCGATTTTGATATTTGCTTTTTTATCAGAAATATTATTTTCATTAGATTGACTTTGAGACCAATCTGAATTGAAAAATTAGTATATACGTAACTCACAGAAATATAGAAAACAATACTTTTGAAATTTATCTCTGTGGTATTGAAAGCACTTCTTAATAAAAGACAATATTGAATAAAAGTAAATCCTTCTCTTCTAGCATAGAAAAAGCAACAGACGAAAAGATGGATCCAATCCTAACAAGAAAATTGAGTGTGAAACTAATTATTATTAAAATTCAGACAAAAATGTTGAAACTGTCAAACTTTCTAAATATCTGACATTGATAATGTCAGGTCCAATTCTATATGTAATGACAGGAATGACATTCTAAAAAAAATTCTATCTTTTCAAAATATCTAATGAATTGTTAATACATCGTCTAAATAGTAAGTAACTTTGAAAAACAGAGCCCAAATGTAACGCACTTGTGATCCAGGCAGATCCATTGATCTCATCAGTGGCACTAGGCTGAACCACAAATTCATTGCTGGAATCAACGGTCCTTATTAATTTTAAGAGTTATTCCATTATAATTCATATCGTATTTATAACAAGGCATAGTTTTTCATATCAGGTGTAGAATCAATTGTGTTTTGAGGTTTCCTACAACTTTAATATTTCTTTTTGATATTATGATATTACTAATTATTGAAATTGAATAATATTCAATTCCTCCATGCACCTGAATACTAAGAATATTTGTACTCATATTTTCCAATTGAAGAATTAACTAATTTTTCGATTCACTTTTTCAATTATAACATTAAATTTATTTTCATTGAATACCATCAACAAAATAATATCTCTTCTAATTATTTTTGTATTCGAGAAAAAGTAGTTTCATTATTTTCTAAGTATTAGTTGTAAAGGGGAATGTTCCTCCTGACGAAAATCAAGTAATAGCTAGCTCTAAAACAACGCATTCCAAACTTATCATTTCAACCTTTTTCTTTAAAAAATTAATTAAACACTCAAAAAAGAGGAATGAAATATTGCATTCAATATTTAAAGGGATTCGTTTCTATTTCACCATTTGGCAACATTCTGTGACATATAACATGTTGTGTACCTAACCTATCTTCCTCTATATAAATAAATCACAAAACAACTGTTGTTTATGTGGCTTGTGGAGGTGGTATTTAACTATAATTAATATTTTGCCTCAATTGTTGATTTATAAAGATAATTTTCCTTTTTTAAAGTAGAATATCTAGGTGCATATATAAATTATTTCAACTTGATATAAGCGCTGTTGCAAATATGTGAATTAGAAACAAATCCCTTCAAAAACTAAAACCCAACATTTGAAACATCAATTTGAATACTTTTCGAAGTGAATTTGAAAAACTCATGAATTAAACTCAACTTTATTTTGTTCAAACTTACATTTGCTGTAATAACCCAAATTGAGGAACATTCCCCATTACAGGTTATAATTATTCAGTTTCTCTAATATTATTTGTGATGTATTCTTCGAAACAATACAAATCACGTGATCAGCAAATTCCTTATGACATGAAAATCAGTTGGAAAAGTGCTTCATCACTGAGAACATCCATAACGTACTGTGTCAGTGTAAGTCAAATTTTTGCAATCATTGACGTACCTGAAAAGTTTGTTTGTACTTATTTTCTTCAAATGGGAACATTCTCAACAACTTTGGCAAACAACATATTTTTTCGAAATGAAGGTAGGTACTTGATTCTTGAACGAATTTACCATTTTTGGACCTGCATTGTTTGCTGTTTGATTTGAAGTCATTAAAAGTAATAATATGGTTATCAAACATGCACTAATTTTTTATGGTACCTATATGTAGAAATTTTGTATGTGAAAAATATTGTTGCAAACTCAGGTAATAGATCGCCCTGTATGAGAATAAACCGGGACTAGAATTATTTATAACAGTGAGGATACTATCACGAAAAGAAGCATCAACATTGTATAAGAAATTCAAATAAATAGTCAATAAATTGCAATACTATATTGACTTTTCTATTTTGTTTATATTTAAATACCTTTCAGCAAAAAGTCTATATTTCTGACTATTTACAAAAAAAATTAAATACGCTTTCTTTATTTTCCTATATCTCTTTCCGCTAGGGCGTGGTTATGTATTTCAGTCCGAAATAGTAAAATCCAAGTCCTCCACAGGAGTATTATATCATTCAAGTATACAAGTAGTACCTATAACAGATATTTCAAAATACTGAATAATGAACCGTAAATTCCTAGAAAAATCGTAACTGAATTGACTCAAGTAACAATCTCAATTGAAACGAAAGTAATCATTTGTTCAAATTGAAAGGGTTACATTTTTAGGCGAAACATCGATGTCTACCAGTGAGGACGACATTGTTCCATATAAGTGAAATTTTTAACTCTCATTTAGTATATTGTGTAGAAATCCTGTGAATGACATCTGATTCAGTTTTATAAGGAATCTTTGAAATACAAACTAAGTAGGGAAAAGTGTTTTCTGTATAATTCAGTGTTCATATAAAAGTAATTGTCTCGAAAAAAAATCTCTCGTGTAATTCAATATGTATATGAAAGTAACTGTTTCAGGAGGAGTGGTCTTCCAGTTTGTGTGAAATTTACTTCTTTGCATGATCTACACATCTATGTATAGAGTTACTTCTTTTGAAATTGATTACTTCCTTCGTTTCTTTGGATGCTTCCCACATTTTTTGTATCAAGATGGAGTAGTAGAAAGTCAAAAACTTTCTTTCCCAATAATCATTCGTCTATTACAATATTGCTTCATTTCAATCGGAAATGAGTTAATGAAATTGGATTTTCCTTCCATTCAACAATTTTGGAAGCCGTCAGATGTGAATAATTTCTTACTGTAATGGAAATCAGTTGATCACCTCAAATGTCCAATACTTATCTTATAGTGAAAAAAGTAAAAGTCCAATTATTTCCCGTAATGAATTGTTCGTTGGAAAATACATTTCGATTTTTAATTTTGAAGACCGAAAAAACCTGTACCTACTCTAAAATGGCCAAGGTTTGAATAAATATTCAAAAATTAACTTTTCATTTTTATTATCAGATTTGAAGTTGCTCGATTCACTTTCTTCTTATTTGTGAAATATAAAGATAAAGATAAAACTGAGTGAGTGTAAAGTTTTGGAATAAAATTGAAATCGATAATCGTCCTGACGTCAGTAAAAATAAACAACAAAATCATTCACTCACATGAAGTACGCATTGTACACAAATTTCTATTTATTATCTTTCCGAAGTATTCAAGTAATTCCATGTGTCATATGACGTTAGCTGTCAAGTTGACAAATCATTAATTTTTCGCTGTGCAAATTTTGAAGAAACTTTCCACAAAAATGATTGTTTCTGTTAGATGATCAGCCATTTACCAGTGGTTAATCTCTTGTCATAGTTTAGTGCGTTGGTTATAGTGGGCAAAAACCTTCCAGACTTCTTGTGAGTACGTTCTAATTTATCAATTCGCGAGACTGTTCATTATAAAGGGCTTTCCAATAGGTACTTGACAACTTTGAATTTAAATTGTGAACGCACTATTTCACTAATCATCTAATTGTTGCTTTCTTTTGTTTCAGTAAACTTAACATTTTCATTATGGTAAAGTACACGAACGAACAACGTTTGGAAATTATAAAAATGTACTACCGAAATTCGGAGTCGGTGACCGCAACTTTAAGAGCGTTAACTCCAATTTTCGGTCGTAATTCTCGCCCCAGTAGACAAGCAATAACAAGTTTAGTGCAAAAATTTGAGTCTACATATTCATTGTGTGATGCTGTCGTGCCAGTGAGACAACGGGCTGGTCGAAGTTCCGAAAATATCGCTACCGTTAAGGCGTCCGTAGCAAATGATCCAAATCAGTCGATTCCGCGGCGTTCTCAAGAACTGGGCATCGCCAAGACCACTTTATGGCGAATTTTGCGTAAGGATCTGGGTTTACACCCATACAAGATTAAGCTGACTCAAGAATTGAAGCCGAGGGACCATTTGAGTCGACGTACGTTCTCCGCTTGGGCTCTGGAGAAGATGCACCAAGATGATGAATTTCATCGCAAAATCATTTTCAGTGACGAAGCTCATTTTTGGCTCAATGGGTTCGTCAATAAGCAAAATATGCGTTATTGGTCTGGTAAAAATCCACATGTGCTTCACGAATCACCACTTCATCCACAAAAAATTACTGTTTGGTGCGCTTTGCATGCCGGCGGCGTCATTGGGCCATAATTTTTTGTCGACAATAACGATCGTCACGTTACTGTGAATGGCGATCGTTATCGCGCCATGATTACCGATTATTTTTGGCCCGAATTGGAACACATGGACTTGGATGACATGTGGTTTCAACAAGACGGTGCCACAAGCCACACAGCGCACGTTACAATCGATTTATTGAAGAGTAAGTTTGGCGAGCGTGTTATCTCAAGAAATGGACCAGTCAATTGGCCGCCTCGTTCTTGCGATTTAACGCCTCTAGATTTTTTTCTTTGGGGCTACGTCAAATCATTGGTCTATGCCAACAAGCCGACAACGTTGGAAGAACTTAGAGCCAACATTGGACTCGAAATAGCGGCCGTTCCGGCCGAAATGTGTGACCGAGTCATTCAAAATTGGGTCCCTCGAATCGACCGCTGCCGACGTGCCCGCGGTGGCCATATGAACGAAGTCGAGTTCCATTCATAAATGTTTTGAATGAATTTCAAGTCGGTAATAAAGTTTTGGAAATATCTCAAATGGTTTGCGTTTTATTTACAAAAAAAGTTGTCAAGTCCTTATTGGAAAACCCGATATCATTGCTCGCTCTTGGAAAATCAAAGGGAGTGATTTATTTGAAAGCAGTATGGAGGAACTGCTCGACAGCCTGATGGCCAGGGGCAGGGGTGAAGTAATTACCCTTATGGGTTTATTTCTTGACCGCTTGGGCCTGAGACCATCAGAGCTGCTAAGAGGCAGCCCCGGGGCGGTAGTTCGGACGCCCTCTGGCCCCCCACCAGGCGTCAAGGAGCTTCTCGAGCGCCTGTCACGGAAAGCATCCCCCGAAGAAACTCCTATCAACACCACCTCCTCTACACAGCCAGATTCTAAAAAAGAAGATACGATCAAGCCACAAGAACCGGCTAACAAAAAACGCCGCGTTCCAGAGTAGTTTCCTCCTCTTCCTTCCAAGCCAGCTGCTCCGATTATTGAAAACACCGACACGAAGCCTAAAAGAGTAGCCAAGAAGACAGAGTTTCGAAATGAAGCTAGAAACAGTGCTTCTGAGTCGAAACTTTCGACAACAGAATCCTCCGTAGACGGAGAACATGACATGTCAGTCGACAAAAATGAATCCGAAAATTCCATTTCTACCATACAAGGTGGCCCAAGACAGTCACCACAAAATCTTGATGTTGATCAGGTTGGAAATCCCAATGATTTGGGAAATGTCTCCCCTCTCCCTCCGCGTTCTGAAGCGCCCCAAAGCGCTAAGAAAACACACGTCCCCCGATTGTCGTTCGCCAGAAGGACAAGTGGGTTCATTTTACCAAACTTGCCACCTTTCATAAGGTCAACTATTTAAAAGCGGAGAACCTGGCCGACGGCATCAAGGTTCAGCCTTTCACGATCGAGGACTATAGAAATATGTCCAAACTCCTGGTGAGGAAAAAATATCTCATCACACGTACACCTTACCTGAAGACAGGCAACTCAGAGCTGTCTTCGGAGGAGTCCCAGAACATCTGGAGACCGCGGACATCGAGGATGCCTTGGTGGAAATGGGTTTCCAGCCAACATCCGTCTCCAGGATGATGCGCGGAAATCGCCCACTTCCTCTGGTTCTGATTCAAGTGAGGCAAAACCAGAAATACATATGCGACGAACGGGAACTCCTTAACGTCAAAGTTAAGGTCGAGCCCCAACACCAGAGGACACTGGTCGGGCAGTGTCACCGATGTCAGCGGTTCGGACATAGCCAGAGGAACTGCTTAGCCATCCCCATCTGTGTTAAGTGCGCCGGCAGACACCTTTCAGGTGAATGTAAGAAATCCAGCGCAGAACCTCCGAAATGCAACAACTGCAAAGGGGTGCATACTGCGAACTACCGGGGTTGTCCTGAGTTCCCCAAGGTTCGCAGGAGGACCAAGGTGGCCGCAAATGCCCCCCAAAATGCATCCACACCTGGGAGACGTCCATGTGTGCAAAGTATGCAATGCACACGGGCGCCAAAATCTAGGGTCAAAAATTGCAATAATTTTCAAAAAAAAAAAAACAAAAAACAAAAATTAATTTTGAAATAAAAGTTGAGAAATTAAATAGGATTAGGTATAAATACACACGAAATTTTATTAGTATATCATCCAGTTACTGCCGATTCCTATGTTGCGAGAACATGTCAGGCGGTGATTTTTCCTATTAGACATGAACAATGCCCGGAGCGCTATAAAAGAGATGATGATGCATCGCCAGAGGCGTTTTTAAATCGGTTAGTTCACTGGACCGTGCAACAAGTGCATAAAAATAAGTAATCCTATTAATTGAAAGTTATTTTTATTTCGTCAAGTGTTGTGTTGTATAATATTTTGTTTACTACTTTTTTTCTAAAAAGTCAAATGCTGAATACCTGCTGACTCCCATTTCAATGGTTTGATTTTTTATAACTTGGTAAGTGGTCCCTACTTTAATTTGTACTATCAACATTAACCCTTTATAGGATACTGGTTATAATTATTTATTGTTTACCCAAATATCTTTTTATTGATTGAAATGTCATGTACAGGGTCTTTGACTACATTTACGTGTTTCCTAGAGCCTTTATTATGTCAGATAGAAAAAAATGTTTTGAGCCGAAGTTGTAGGTTTTTTTCCTATATTATCTTTTGAAGTTATAAGATAAAAACAAAATCGCATCGAAAATGAAAAAATATAGACAGCAATCACATTAATAAAACACCCTGTATATTATGCGCTAAAATAAAAGCCCTTTTTTCTCTGATTTGAAAAATATATATGTTGATATCATTTGAGCATTTGGGTGAGCTGTTTTTAAATTTTTAAGTTATATTAGCTTGAACAAATTGCAGAGAAACATTACATTTGGAAGGATTGACAGATAGTTGACATGACATATGTCAGTGGTTCTAGTGATAAAAGCTGTTACCAACTTTAACTTGTGAAGAATTATTTTTGGAAATTTCTACCTGTGCAGCTTTTTTTAAAGTGAATGTAGGATAATAACATTGGGATTAAAGTATAAAGTACATTATTCTATTAATGCTAGATTAGGTGAATTCATTGAAACATTGTTGTATGGATTTTTATCTAACGTCAAAAGATAGGAATATATCAAAATTCTAGAATTTTCAATGAATTGCCTAATATTAAAATAGCCACCAAAGCAGTTCTCACGATTAGAACTTTACACTCCAGAGTTAAAGATAAACCCCTCATTACTTCTCGAATGAATGTAATATATAGTATTCCATGTCAATCGTGCAACAAAATCTATGTTGGTCAAACGTCAAGAACTTCAAGCTCCAGAATAACTTCTCACAAAAGCGATTGTGGACACCATCCTGAAAGATGTGCTCTAGCTGAACATGTCAATAAGTTTGACCACCATATGAATTTTGATGCCACTAAGGTCTTAGCTAGTGAAACACATTTAACAAAAAGGTCCTTTCTTGAAATGGTCTTCATTGCTGAAAATAAAAATCGCATTAACAAAAGAACTTCAAGCTCCAGAATAACTTCTCACAAAAGCGATTGTGGACACCATCCTGAAAGATGTGCTCTAGCTGAACATGTCAATAAGTTTGACCACCATATGAATTTTGATGCCACTAAGGTCTTAGCTAGTGAAACACATTTAACAAAAAGGTCCTTTCTTGAAATGGTCTTCATTGCTGAAAATAAAAATCGCATTAACAAAAAAACAGATATTAATCATCTTAGTGAGATATATTCCTATCTTTTGACGTTAGATAAAAATCCATATAACAATGTTTCAATGAATTCACCTAATCTAGCATTAATAGAATAATGTACTTTATACTTTAATCCAAATGTTATTATCCTACATTCACTTTAAAAAAAGCTGCACAGTTAGAAATTTCGAAAAATAATTCTTTACAAATTAAAGTTGGTAACAGCTTTTATCACTAGAACCACTGACATATGTCATGTTTACTATCTGTCAATCCTTGTGTCCAATATTTTACATAACCATCGTATGAAACATCCTCAAAAAGTTGTAAGTCTAAACATTCATAATTATATATTAATATTACTTACACCCTCAAATTGTAGCATCCCTGATGATGGAAACAATTTATTAAATTTCCGAAAGCTTGGACAAACTTTAAAATATTTATATATATATATATATATATATATATATATATATATATATATATATATATATATATATATATATATATATATATATATATATATATATATATATATATATATATATATATATATATTCAAGTTCAATTGAATTTTATTTTTTGAGATATAAATAACATTTGTGAACCTTCTGAACATTATTTGCATCACGGACATAACTCGATGTTTAAAAATTCGGACTAGTTACAAAAGCCCATCGATTCTATAAACTATTGTCTCGGAAAATACGCATGTTCATTATATCTTAGATATACAAACAACATTATTTTTCATTAAAATATTATTTATACAGTAAATCGCCAGTTGTAATCGATAGCTGATTTTTTCTGTTTTGGTGATTTATTTGTGGGAACCGTTACACAACTGATCTGTAACTGTAATATTCTGCTCATTGATTCTGCGTTCAGAACGATTCTCTAACCAAGTGAAATTCCTAACCAAAACAAACCTGTAAATTTCAACTCGTGCGATTTTACTGTATGCCGCACATTGTAGATTATTCTAGTCTAATCGTTTTAAATAATAGTGTAAACGTGGATGAGGAAAACGTCCACGCCTCATTTGTGCTCCACTCCCGTTTTGTGTGAATGGTCCCTTACATTCAGCAAAAAAACTACCTTCATGTGAACATTATCACATTCTTGTTTCACATTCCACATGCTGGTATTTTTTACGAATACAAAGTGGCTTTCATCGAAAGTAATAACTGTTTTTTTGTTGCGAAAACAATAAATCGACAAGGATTTGAGAATTTCAAAACACAAGGTTTCTCGGTAGCTATATATTTCCACTGTAACCTTCGAAAAACAGATACATTGCCATATATGGGTCATAATAGGATAAAGATTATTACTACCTTACAGACTCACTAATGATAGTTACAACATTCACTGGGCAGTGAAAAACACTTTAAATAATGAATTGATGGATGTAGCCGTTACTACTTGGTGGGAAGTGAGAATTGAAACTTTCTATGTTTTCTACCACTTTTATTTGTAACTAATGTTACTGCAGTTTCGTCCTATAAGGACATTTTCAAACTTATAACATTAAACAAAAATGATTGATTACGTTACCGCATATACATGTATAACACCATTGTAGGTAATAACAGAAGTACTTAGTTTGAGAAGCTGAATTTTGTTTATCTGTGACAATGTAGATACGCTAATTTGAAAACCGGTGTGTAAACTAGATCGATACGATCATCTAACAGGTTGCACCCCCAATTTTTATGCTTATGATTTTCCAAGGATTCCAAATAATTGAGTTTGCAACCCTTCCTTGAAAAGTGCAAAATTTCCGTATCGATATCGTTTAGATTCGGGAACTTGTGGTTGCACCCCAAGGAATGGTTTGAAACCGTCGAATCATTTTTACCAAGTCTAACATTTTTTGGTAAAATAACAGAGATAATTGCGGGTTTCTTCAGAAAAAACAATGTGAAAGTGGCATTCAGACCACATGTCAGGTTATCTGATTTCCTTTTTAATGTCAAAGATAAAGTGGACAAGTTGGAGAAATCTGGAGTTTGTAAGCTTAAAAGTGTCCGGAGTGTAATTGTGTTTATGTGGGACAATGTGGTCGAAATTTCCCAAAACTGTATGCTGAACATGAAAGGTCCTTCAGACTAGGTAAAAATGATTGGACGTTTTCAAACCATTCCTTGGGATGCAACCACAAGTTCCCGAATCTAAATGATACAGAAATTTTGCACTATTGAAGAAAGCGTTGCAAACTCAATTATTTGGAATCCTTGGAAATTCTTAATCATAAAAATTTCGGGTGCAACCTGTTAAATGATCAAATCGATCTAGTTTACTCACCGCTTTTCAAATTAGCGTATCTACATTGTCACAGATAAAGAAAATTCAGGTACCTACTCAATTGAGCTAAGTAGGTACCTCTGTTATTACGTATAGTGGTGTTATATATGGGCTAATATAATCAATCATTTTTAGTTCAATATACAAGTTTGAAAATGTCCTCATAGAACGAAACTGCAGTAACGTTTTTTACAAATGAAAGTGGTAAAAAACATAGAAAGTTTCAATTCCCATTTTTCTTGACTTTAAATAATAAATTATCCCATATGAGAATTGTAACTCCGTGATAATTCATACTCTTTCCAATAAAATTAATTTCACTAGTTTACCAATTGTTCGAGAAATGATAAGACTGATAAATACTTATCAAAATAATATTATTTTAACGTTCTACATTAAAGGATATCTCTCATTCACTGCACTGCAATATTTCCTCCTTTTGTTGCCTTGATTTCTCAATAACTCATATTTTATTACATATGGCGTGGAAACCTAGAATGAAATAAAATCCGTATCTCTCTAACAGAAACATATTTTGGAAAATTCTCGTGCAAGTCGACTTTTACTTCTGAAATTCTGTTTTTGTCATTTAAAATTTTTCAACCTCCTTTCACACTCATGCCCTTTAAATCAACCACTTCGTTATGTTATAAAAAAGGAAGTTGAGTTATACCTTGTTTGAAAGGTTTTCAAATTTTCAAAACAACAATTCATTTCTCTTCTTATTTCACTGATGACTAGGTCAATTTAAAATATATCGAAATAAAGGTCAGGCAAAAACCTATTTTTTTCACAAAAATGTTATATCTGAAGAATGACTTCATATAAAATTGTAATTAGCATAAAGAGTACCATGTTACTATGTTAGGAAGAAATTATTTATGCTATGTAACTTCATTCTGACACAATTGATTGGATCAATTAATCAAGGGGAACCTTCCTAAAAGTATACCCATTTCAATTCATTCCTTCTGCTTCTCCACCATCAAACAAAAATGTATAATATATGTATAATCTACACATGTATATACATATATTAATGTTCTACAAATATTTAAATTTATTATGGGTTTTCATTGATAAAGAACATTTTTGAATAGGTTTCTTACTTTTGATTATTATTTTCATTATGGAATACATCAGTAATTACTGTGATTGTGAGACTGAGACAATAGGTTTATGGCATGAGAAATAAGATACATATGTATTCGAAGGAAAATTAGAAAGATGTTCTGAGAAAATTGCATTGACTGTTCCATTTTTTGTGGTAGGGGTATTTCGGTTATCATTCATTTGTAGTTCTAATTTATCTTGTAAAAAGTTTACCAAGAGTCCATCTTCGGATGTGAAATTAATATTGGAATCCCCTGCAAAATTTAATGGTATCGTATGATAGTTTTCTCCGAATTCTTTGGAGCCTACTTGACCGTATTTGCTCTTGCCCCTATAATAATATTCGAAACTTAGAAGCAGGTTCTGAAGTTGTACTTGGACCCAATTCTTCTCATCCATTCCGATAATCCTCTGATGTAGGAAAGGACAAGCACTGGTTGTGACGGCTTCTCTTCCATGTGAGGCTCTAGCTGTCTTTTAGCCAAAGTCTGGCTTTGGAGTAGCCATTCCGTTGAAGATCATTTTTGATGTTGTCTAGTTTCGTGAGGCCGCTACGGAAACACTATCCGTAGCGGCCTCACGAAAACCAGACCACCAAACGCGGACTGCGATTCCAAGAATTGCATTTACCGGATACCCTGTGAGTGCGGCGGAACTAGGAGGTCATTGAAAGTTCGCATTGCCGAGCACAAGAAACACACACAGCGAGGGGAAACCAGCAAATCAGGAATAGCAGAGCATATTTGTACCCATTAACATAACATCAAGTGGTCCCAAGCTGAGATCATACACACAAAGAGGCACTGGTTTAGGAAGAAATTCAAAGAAGCCGCATACATATTGTCAAACATGTAGCGTAGAGATACGCAACATATGGAAACCCATAATCAAGCGAAAAATGACCAACTGCCGTCAAACGGCCATCTTCCGCTAAACCGGTGAAGCGGAAAGAGAAGATGAGTTAAAGTACTCGAATGACCCATAAATAGTCAACTCTTAATGTAATTAGTCCAGTCATCATCCGAAAATGATTGTGGATACTCACAATCGAAATTGAATCTCTTAAATTTTTCAATTTTTATTTTTTGTTTAATTGTTCTATTTTTCACTTGTATTTTATTTTACTGTAATCTTATCTCAGGATTTTTTTTGCATAATATAATTGTTATTTTCAGCTATTGTCTTTGATTTTTCATTTGTATTGGTTCTTTTCGGATTTCAAATCATTTTATATAATATTAGACAATGAAATTCTGAACTAATAAAATTCAATACCTGCCTGATCAAAAAATACCTTTCCTGAGATATGGAAAATATATTTCATTCATCCGATTACCAAGTCAAATAATCCCACATCAATGTCACAATTCAGACCAATTAGTATCTTACCTACCATTTCTAAAATTCTTGAGAATATAGTTGCCATTCGATATTGGTCTTAATTGATTATAGCAAATCTTTTGATACTTTGGATTATAATCTGATCTGTAAAATACTTAGATATTTTGGAATAGGGGAATCGGTGGTAAAGGTCATTGAAAGCTATCTGGGAAATCGCAGTCAGCAAATGACAATAAATGGTGAGCTATCTGGAAGAGGAACTGTCTCACGGGGAGTACCCCAGGGTAGTATACTGGGCCCACTTTTATTTACCTTATACACAGCTGATTTTTTCAAATATTCCAAGGATTAACTTGTAAAGCTAATCCTTGGGTATAGAAACAGCGAAATCATGGAGAATAATGAACTTCAAATTTTGATCAATGGTAGCCAATTAAACGCCTCGTACAAATGTAAAAATTTGGGAGTATATTTCGACGTCGAGCTCGAATTTACCATATGTTAAAATAACCGTATGCTAAACTCAAAATGATGTACATGCATAGAGGAATATTCAACACTGAATTGAACTGTAAACTGTGTGACTCTTCAATCTTATCTAACCTTACTTACTGTGGTATTGTCTACTGGCCGGCGCTAACAGTAAGAGACAAGAATAGTTTACAAAACATTCAAAACTCCTGTATAAAGTACATATTAGCGGGTCTTTTAATAATTCAAAATTGTTAAAACTTGAACCTAGATTTATGTTGTATTTATCAAACTTGATATATAAAATCTCCAAATATAATAAACCTATTTATTTAGTAGCCAAACTGGTGAAAAGTTCCGATTTACATAACAGTCACCAGGTTTCCTCAACATAATAGTGCCATGTTCCGTAAATGCTTCTCATATGTATTTAATGCATTGCCAGATATTGTTGAAGATGCCCCTTCCCCTCTAACTTTCGAAAATGAACTCAAAAAATACCTATATGGTTCAAATACGTGATTCATTGATTTTGAAGGGCCTTCTGCTTATGTACTTGGGTGGGTGTACGTGGTAATTTATATACACTTCCAGATAATGTTGATTTTTTGAATGATCAAAGCTATATTATCAACATATTATTATTCTATTACTTCTTAATAACATTCATTTTCATTAGGTTCATTTGTTTATTTTAATTTAATTTTCTTAGTAATATTTCAGTTTTGATATTTATGTCCAGATGCTGTATACTTATATGTATGCATAAGTATATTTATACGGGTACATATCTATATTGTAGATTGTTGATTTCCAAATATACCTATATCTTCATTGTTGGTAAGGGGAAGGTTGTATGGAAGAGCAACTAAGTTGAATACCGCCAGCTTGTTTCTATCATGTGGTATGTTATATGTATTTCCAAAAAATGAATCCATACCATCGTATGCGCTGGTCGGGCCCTATCCTCCGAAGCCCCGATACATTCGGGAGGGCGCAACAGCATTATCAACCAACGACGTCTCCACACACCGTGGGGTAAGTGATCATTGGATATAGTCTGCGGAGTTCGAAGAGAAAATACCGTAGTATGCGCTGGGCAGGCTCTATTCCCCGAAGCCCCGATACATTCGGAAGGGCGTGCCAGCATTATCAACCAACGACCACTTCACACACCGTGGGGTAAGTGATCATTGGGTCCGAGAATCATGTGCGCTGAGCAAGCGCAGTGAGCCAAGAATAACAGCCTTCTGCATCTTTTCGGCTAAGATTTCGACCTTAGCCGGTGTGATTTTGAGATTCGAGAGTAGAGAGCATCACTTCACTCCAATAATCAGAACAACCATCTTGACAGAGTGGTCTGGATAGAGACTGCGGAGTTCGAGAGAAAATCTCGATATATTATCCGTTTCTTCTCTTAATTTCAGACAATACTCGTCTCGCCGGGAGCTGAAAACTCCACAAGAAATATTATCTTGCTCTGGTGGTCGAGAAGAATAATTTCAATAAATTCGGCACTTCTCGTTCCGCACAACGGATTCAATATCCCCCGGAGCGTAGAGCAGCACCGGTGTCTCGTCAATACCGTAGAGTCCGTAGATGGTAATATAACACTCTTAGGGCCGCGTTATGTCGATGGATATAGGTCGAGATCGCATATGCTGGACATGATGATAGCAAGTGCATTAGGGTCTCGGAAGCCTCGCGGTAGGCTCTGCACCTTGTGTCAGGAACCTCTATACCCATTACGCGACTGCGGTAGACTAAGGTCTTGTGGGCACCATCCTGGCATGACTTGATGAACTCCTGACAATTTTACAGTCTTCATCCAGTACCATTCTGTCGTGTAGATACTGTAAAATCGTGGAACGAACGATTTGGGATGCAAACTACTATGGAAGTGCAAAATTTTTTGGGTGTTTACGTTGAGTTGATACAGCTCCTTCCGAGTCCACTTCACTACTCCCAACGAGTAGAGTAAGATAGTAACGGCGAGCATATTTGTTGCAGCAACTTTGTTCTTCCCCGACAATTCCGATGAGCAAATCTGTCGAAGTTTGTGCTGATACTTGCCACGGAAAGAGTTCTTCACTGCTGTTACCTCTTGTGAGTGGCGTTGTTCCACCCCGAGGTAAGTATACGTCTCTCCAGCATCCAAATGGTGTAGGATGCTTCCATCTACAAGCTGCACATCCTCTCCGTAGTGCCCGTATCGTCCTCTTTTGATATGGACCATTGCACATTTGTTCATCCCGAATTATTATTATTATTATCTATTTTTCATATGAAGACACTTTTCTCTTTGGCTTCGTCGTCTTCGACAACTATTATGCCCTTTCAATATTAATCAGTCTCGTGATTTGGTACTATTATGTTAATACTTCCCTGAGCCGCCTAGGGAGCATCATGCCTGATCGCGGTCCTATCAGCCATTCAACGTACCAGAATCAACTCACCTTTAAATCAATGAATTATCACGAGAAAAATATCGAAGAGGACTTCGAACTCAATATTATGAGACAGTCGACTAAATAAAGTCAAAAATTAAACATTAACGAATGAGAGAGGATAAAAATATCTTTCATGAAAATTTTCACCATACTAATTAGGTTTTTTTGCAATTTCAAGAATACAGAGTTGCACACATTCTTTTAACAGTTCATTTGCAAATGGCATAGCTTAGACTTGATTTCCATTTTCACGATTTATATTAATCTGTTCAAACATCAAATAAATTATTTTGGGTGGATAGTCAGTTTCAAAAATATTTTAATTTTTTTGTGTATGGAATCTTATCAAATTGGAGGTTGTCTCTTTTATGGGTGGATGAATAAATGAATATCGAATAAAATAATTTTTCTCTTACCTGCCACTGCTGAAGCTATAGCTGCCACTAAAAATGATAAGCACACAGCCGGTCCGGCTACAGTTTTCGCAACGGATCCAGCGAGGACATACACTCCCAAACCCAGAGTTGCACCAACCCCAAGACCTGTTAAATCCAGAAGAGTGAGTACTCTTGCAAGAGGACTTCCTTCTTCATCGATAATAGTCTTTTTTCGATTCAAAGCTGCAAATATTCTTGAAGCCATCTGCAAATCAAAAATACTCGATAATAACACAAAACATAACATATTTTAAATTGAAAAACAGTGCACTTTGTTTCATCTCTCTAGATACCGTAGTTTTCCCGTAATTAATTATTAAAAATCGAATGTGGTAGGGTGGTGACGTCACGACCCTATTCCCGCTTCTTGTTCGATTGACCAATAGAAACAATAGAAATAATCAACATTGCCAAATCGTAAAATTTACAGAGCCTATAATTATCAATTCAATTATGGAAGTGTATATGAACCCGTTAACGTTTCAATTAATGAAAAATTCTCTACATGGAATAAAATGTACACGATAAATCATGTTTGGAAATAAGTTATATATCTGAAATCAGTACACTAAGTCGATAGATCACAAAATATTTATCTAAACTATGATTTTATGCATTATTTAATAATATACAGTTATGAAAATCAAAAAATATAGCAAACTGGATTGAAGAATTATTTCAGATATTCAATTTATTCTACAATCCTCAATATGTACAACTACAATTTATTACAAAAAAAAACGATTGCTACATACATACCTCTTTCTAATTTAGCTACTGAATTCAAGCGTTATAGGCTCGCTTGGGTAATCTGTTGAATCTTCCAAAACTTGAGAGGAAGGTTGAATGAGGTCAAGTATAGACAGAATTGATTGTCCTCGAACTGATCCAACAAAAGCTTCTGAGGTAATACCATTAATCAAATGATAAAATTCAATGGAGTAAAATGTATCATACTATCAGCAACAGTATTATCTCCAGATAATACTTTATGTGGAGAATACTTGAAGTTGAAATAAAAAACTGTCATTAAATTCAATATTTTCGTCTCCCTTTTGTTTATAGTAACTTTTTAAATGATTTCTATAAAGTCTTGGAAGAGTAGGATTGTAGTTTTTTCTTTTCAATACTTTCACCCATTTTTTTCTCATCATTTTATCCTTTGGAAACCTTAACTCATTTTATGAAATAACTCATCTATAAACCAATGCGCTTTCGGTTTTCTTGCTCCTTTCCGCACAATTGAAATCAGCAAAAGAATGCACCATAATAATATTCAAATATATCTCTAAAAGACTTTTGAAACACACACAAACTAAACTCGACGAAAAAACGAATTATTCCTACGCGAGCTGTCAGCTAAGAAAAAATTGAAACTCAATGTTGCAAAAATAAGCAGAATGGATCCGATATGACATACATTTTCAATGCCGAATAAACCAATAAATTGTAATATGGGTACTCCATTTTCCTGAGGAAATGAACGATCAATTAAAATTTTCTGTAATTATTCATTCATTTTTTTGAAGAATGAAGCCAGCAAACAAATGAATATACAATAATAAGATCGCTCGAATCCACGAATTAAGCATAGAAATGGACAATAATATTTGCCTTGATAACTGATATAGTTCAAGTTATATCTAAATATGATTCCAAATAGAATCAAACGAGCTGTATTTTCAAATGGTTTTCGAATGCTCATGAACCCTAATAAAATAAATCAATTAGGTATGCATTCAACGTGACTAGTATATTGTCATCAGTCAGCCAGCGCCTTCTGTAGTGAATGCGACAATGTGCTCTTTCTAATGTCAAAATGAATGTTGAGCCTAGCTTTGTTAAAGCTGACTCTCAACAACTTACCAAGAGTCGATTTTGAAATGATCGATTAATTTTACTTGAAAAATTTGCATTTGGTACCGAAATGAAGAATGAAAAATTGAAACGGTAGGTGGTATATTTAGTAGGTCCCTTTTATTTATATGATTCATTTCACACTTTGTCTTTTACCGAAGGCTGGAAAGTTTTGATTTAATTTTTATTTTATCTCGGCCAAGGAGCAGTATGGTGACTGAAAAGAGAAGCAAAAATATGTACAGTGAAATGTAGAATTACTTCAGAACATATCAATCCAAAAATAACCTGAAAAAATATTTTTCGGAATGTAAACTAATGACACGGAATATACAGCAAAATAGGCACCCTACGAGACCTACATGAAAACCTTGTTTAATTAGATAATTGTAACAGTTGTATTCACACCGAGTTGACAACAATAACAACAAAAATGGCGTCTGTCAAATTGGATCATCAAATCTGTGATTGGATATTAACTCCGCTCTAGACACGATCAGTTTCATTGGTCAACAGACACGCGGTCAATTTAAATTCTTGCTTTTCGAATTATTCTTTTTCTGCAAATATAAAGAGATTTTGGGACCGATTAGGCTTGATAAGTATAATGTACCCCTAACTCGATCAGTCTATAAGCAAACCAGTATCATTTTCCATAGCATGAAACAAGCCCATTATCAGAAATTGAATTATTCAATGAGAGGTAGGTTTGAAACCTTTCAGTACAATGAATCATGTACGAGCGGTAGCAGTTGTACCGAAAAAATTAAATGAGTTGAAACTTTTACAAGAATCAAACTATCGTTTGCAATAAATGGAAAGATTTGATATTCATGGAAAGAAGAGAAAGACCAGAAAAAAATGTCGTAGACTTTATTATGATTCGAGCTTTCCTTACTACATGGCATTAGAAATTTGATTGACTTACTCATATTATTTATTTTAGATACAACCATCAGGTTAAAACGCATTTACATAAGAGGTACGAGTATAAAGTACTTACTGGTACGCTAGTATAAAATAATACAAAAGTTGAGGTTAGTTGTGTTAGGTCGCATCAAGAAATTGATGTGACCTAACACAAAACTCCAGATGCGGTTCGAACCGCGTCTGGCGTTTTGTGTATACAGAGCGTTTTTGTTTTAGCGAATCCCACTATTACTATCTCTCAAACTATTAAACCTACAAGTTTCCTATTTTTGGGAACTAAGATGATCTCTCTTCAGATCAAAAATCTCAGTGTTTGTTATTGAAGGCAGATAAAATATGGATGAAAACCAATTTATTCGTTTCGATCACAGATTGTGGCATGTTACTAAAGCCCTCTTTTTCAACTAACATTCCTCACGGTATTCAAATACAAAATAACACAAGGAACGCCGAGTTATATGTAGCTGCCTTTGTACTTGATAGTAATAATTATGATTTTGTTTCAGATGTATGTGTAGATTCTCATCTAGAGTACAGAAATTTATTAGGTTTTGCTCAATTGCTTCCTTGGGAGCATTTTATACGCAGTGTTGGGGCACTTCACCGCAACAATGACGTCAACTCCTATTAACCCATCAAGAATGGCTCCAAAAATTAAATCGTGTTCATCGACGAGCATTCCACAAAGTTCAACCTGTGACATTGAAAAAATCAATGTTTACTCAAGTGTGTCATTGAAGTAATACCTTGACCATCAATATGATTCTCCAGTTATCTAATTACAAGTGGTTCATGTTCTGTATCATACTTGGTGTTTGTGTTTCCTCCAAAGGTAGAATAAAGTGAGTTTTTCACCTTATTGGCACAAGATGCCAATAAGGCATCTTGTGAAATAATATTTTGCAAATTTCACCGAAATGTGAAGCTGTTAAGCAAAAACTTCTTTCCTGTTACCAAAAAAGATTGCCAGATTGACATCTTGTATTGAGTTAAATGAGTTTTATCTCTTCTTGATTTTTTTCAATGAATTGATAAAAAAATTTCGAATGGATCCGTGGATGAATCAGAGATAGCATCTGGGTCATAATCTTCATCTGGCAGACCATGTTTCCCCTTAAATTTTGGTGAAAGGTCTTTATTGTTGGGTGTCATGGTTTCCATCTTTTCTACATATCTTTTAGTATAAAATAGAATGTCTAGTCTCGAGAAGGAACTAGACATCATCAAAAATGATCTTCAGCGGAATGGATACTCCAAAGCGATGGTAGAAAAGACTTTGGCTAAAAGACAGCAGGAGCCTCGCAAGGAAGAGAAGCCTTCACAACCAGTGCTTGCACTTCCCTACATCAGAGGATTATCGGAGAGGATAAGAAGAATTGGTTCCAAGTACAACATTAGAACCTGTTTCAGATCCGTTAACACTATCCGTAGCAGCCTCACGAAAACCAGGCCCCCAAACGCGGACTGCGATTCTAAGAATTGCATTTACCGGATACCCTGTGAGTGCGGAAAATCCTATATAGGTGAAACTAAGAGGCCATTGAATGTTCGCATTGCCGAGCACAAGAAGCACACACAGCGAGGAGAAACCAGCAAATCAGGAATAGCAGACCATGTTTGGACCCATCAACACAACATCGAGTGGCCCCAAGCTGAGATCTTGCACAGAGAGGAACATTGGTTCAGGAGAAAATTTAAGGAAGCCGCATACATGTTGTCCAACAACGTATTCAGCCAGGCCAGCGTAGATATAGGAAACATATGGAAACCCATCATCAAACGAAAAATGACCAACTCCCGCCAAAACGGTCATCTCTCACGGAATCAGTGAAGCGGAAAATGGAAAGTAGAGAAAGTGAAAGTATTTCAACGACCTATAAAATAGTCATCTCTCGGAGGAATCAGTCCAGTCATCACCCGAAGACGATTGTAGATACCAACAATCGAAACGTCGTGAACTAACGTGACTTGGAATCTATACACCTTTTTTATTTTTTTATTATTTTCTTTTTTCATTCCTTTAATTTTTATTTATTCAATAATTATATTTTTACTTGTAGGTTATTTCACTAGCATTTCATTTCAGGATTATTGTTGCTTAATATAATTGTTATTTTCAACTATTCTCTTTTAATTTTTCTTTTTTACTTGTTTCAGGGATTTCAAATCATTTTATATAGTAGACAATGGAAGTCCGAACTAGTGAAATTCATATACCTGTATGTATTATATTTTAAATTATTAGTGACTCTTAACGAAAATTCTCCTGTGTAATGGGTTCTACCCTCAAATAATAGAAATAATATAATTATTACTTTGCTCCTTTTAACAAGAAAATAAAAATGATAATTAATTTTCGCACAATATGATTCATTGTGATAAAAATGGATTTTTCAAAGATATCGTAGATATTCAAGTAATCCCTCAATAAGTGAAATTCCAACAACCTGTATCTCAATATCAACAAACCAACGATCTGAAAAACGTGTAACTTTGATAATTTGTTAAAAAATGGATGGATATACATTTATTTTATACTCATAGCGTTGAATTATGGATAAACTTTATTATCATTACCATTCTATAATTCAATTATATGTAATTCAATGTATGAAGGATATTAATATACAGGGTGTTTCAAATTCGATCCTCACCATTGGGATCTCGGAAACTATGAGAGATATGAAGATGGTTAAATTGGGACAAAGTTGCGCATTTACCTGACTAGCAATATGCCCGTGGGAAAAAGATATCCGAAGATATCCGGAAAAAACAGAAATTTCGGAAAAGGTTTTTATTTTTTTCTGGCTTTATTTTTCAAAAGATTCAAAAGTAAATTGCACTTCCACATTGCCATTTTTTCCCTGCTACATAATGGTGTTTTCAGATTTACTATCAGACGTTTCATCTTACATCCACCATCATCAACTTTATTTTTTCTTATTGGCGCTACATTGGATTCATTCTGTTTTGTATAGAACCAGAGACACAGATTATGATACAAGTGTATCTGAAATATGATAGAAACAGTGTTAGGACATCGGAAATGTTTTCGAACTTGTATCCCGAAAGACGACAACCACATCGAACTATGTTCAAGTTATTGGATCAAAATCTCACCGAGTTTGGTTCATTCGAAAAGCCGAGGAAAAACTACGGAGACAGAGTGGACCAGGAAACTAAAGAAAATTTGATAAATGAGGTATGTATAAGGTATGTTAGACCTTTTCAATAAAAATTAATAATTTACAGACAAACATGAACCCGGGGAAAACTACACGTCAAATTTCCTCCCAAATGAATATCTGTCATACAAGTGCTTGGAGTCATCTCAAAAAAGGGGGTTTAAAATGTTACAAAATACACATATCTCAAAAATTGCATCCAGGTGTTCCCGAAAGGCGATTAGAATTTTGTAATTGGCTAATAAGAAGACCTGATTTTCCTGTTTCCTGTGGGATATTCACAAACAACCCCAAGTAGTTCCGAGAAATTCGACCTCAAGTGCGAATTGGTATTAACGTGTGGGCAGGAATTTACAGAGTTTGGTTAACTATAACAACATCTGGTTTCAACATAATGGTGCACCACTGCGCACTACCAGACGAGTATCTAATTACCTTACTGAAAGGTTTGGTGATAAATGGATAGAAAATTATGGGCCGGTGCGATGGCCAGCAAAGTCTCCAGACTTGAGTGTTATGATACATTCTTCTGGGATACACTGAAAAATAGAGTTTATAGTCAGAGGGAATATAAAAATATTGATGACCTTCAACACAGCATTGTTAGAGAGTTCGGAAGATTGGTGAGGAGGGAAATTAATCGTGCAGTGAATAATATTCGAAGAAGGGCACAGCTGTGTAATCATAAACAAGGCTAGCATTTTGAGCATTTGCTGTAATTTACTTTTGTCTTTACAGTTTAGTTAATTATTGTTATTTGTTCAAAGTTCCATTTTCATTGAAAAGGACACAATGTCTAATCTACCTCATACACACCTCATTTATCAAATTTTGATTGTTGATTTTGTCTCCGTATTTTTTCATTGGCTTTTCAAACAAACCAAAGTCGGTGAAATGTTGATACAATGACTTGAATATAGTTCGATGTGGTTGTCGTCTTTCGGGATACAAATTTAAATACATTTCCGATGTCCTAACAGTGTTTCTATAGTATTTGCAATGAATTTGTATCGTATCTTTTTTTTCTTCATTCGTGAAAGCCATTTTTTGCCAAAAATCCAATGACTTGTACAATAACAAAATGTCATTGAATGTATACCTAACAAATTGAAAGTCAAATTCAGAAACATCAAAGTCAAAGCCCATTATGATAAGATTTTTTTTTTCATTATTTCCAATTTTTCGAAAAAGAATTATAACTTATGATACACCATTGAAAAGGTAAAATCTGGTTCTTTTCAGAACAGAAAGAATCTAATGTAGCACCCATTAGAAAAGATGGTGACTCGAAGACGAAACATCGGATAGCAAATCTGAAAACACCATTATGTATCAGGGAAAAAATGACAATGTGGAACGGCAATTTATTTTCGAAGCCCTCTAAAAATAAAGCCAAAAAAAATAAAAATCATTTTCCGAAATTTCTGTTTGTTCCAGATATCTCCGGATATACTCCGAATTTCAGAAGTTTCTCTACGGCATATTGTTAGTCAGGTAAATGCCCAACTTTGCCCCAATTCAACCATCTTCGTATCTCTCATAGTTTCCGAAATCCCAATTGAGGATCGAATTTGAAACACCCTGTAGATACAATCGAATTTGAACACATACAAAACGTCATACAGAAGGGAAATTGCATGCGAAGTTGAATTCCAATGAATTTACCCCAATCATCGTTGCTAATAAAAAACCTTAAGTAATACGGATGTCGCACAACTTTCGGGATTTTACATCTTAATGGTTTAATTTGAAAATCTACCTAATTTTAAAAAACCTTCATTCGTTGAAAGGTAACTCCCATTTTCCATGATTTCAAATCAATTTAGTATTGTTAATTTTTCTCTTGGAGAAAATTCGAGAAACAATACTCATATTTTTTCGAAGCGATCGGTGTGAGCTGCATGAAAATGTTTACTTGAATACGTTATCAAGAATTTTCATTGGGTATCATCCAATTCCAACATATATGAATTTCAGAATTGAACGTACAAATTTCTGGCAGAAATCAAGTAAATATAATCAATTCATCGAAGGTAAAAATCTATCAGTTGATGCATAGTGTCATTTTTTAAAGATGTGTCATGTCAGTATGTCAATTATTTTCCTTAGGATGAAACTGAAACTGTTATGGCGGTTGTTTTCTGTAAATAAACTGGTAGTTGCGCAAATTCCATAATTTGTGATATATTTGAAAACTGAACTTCTACATTTTTTTAGATACTCTGAAATTGAAATGAAGCAGTGCCACAGGGAGTAACAGTACTTTTCCAGGACTATGAACAATAATTTTAAGAATATGATCAATTAGAGGTTTCATAATAAAATAAAGCTTCCATCATGCTTCGTCCTTCAATATTAAAATAATAATCATTGATGTAACTTCAAATTAGGTATTACCTAACTAACTACCGTGGAATTAAATATACAATGCAATGCAATAGATTATGAGTAGAAAGATTTACAATAATTCTCAGATAAGGGGACTCATACATGGATTGGTCAAAAATTCAAACGATCATCTACATATAATATGTGTGATTGATGACTAGTGATTGATACTAGTGGTATTTAGACAAAAGTGTTTTTATTCATTTCATTTAAGTCATCTACATATACTTTACATTATAAATCGCTAGGCATGATTTCATATATGTACATACAATTATAGTCTCATGTATTGGCAACATAATTACCAACGAATAATTTCTTCACAGTCAACTAAATGGGTCTTGGAAAGCTGGTTACCAAATTCTGCGAAAGTTTTCTAAAAGTGAATTTTTCAAAATATTCAGTGAGTCAGCGCACACTCGCAAGTTCAGGAAGCGTTACACCTGATAGCGGCAAGCTCTGAAGAAATTGAAATCAAAGCATGCACTAGAGAGTTTTTATTGGTTGAAATTTGGATCCGAACTTGATTTCACCATCTGAGACCGAGAGAAAGTAGTCAGACAACGCAGTTAAGTAATGCAGTTCAGCATGTCGCCGAAGTTGTAGAAATATTAGATCGTTTCAAAAGTTTTGTCCGTTTATAGGAGTCTGATATATCAGTAAATACTTAATCGAAGTAAGCACCATTTGAATCAGTGCACTCTCACCAACGTGAGACAAGTCGATTAAATCCGTCAGCATAAAAACTGGGATTCGATGAAGTCGATGAAAGCCGTTTGCCTGGTCCTAATTGGCGAAGGTTCTACTGGTTAGAAAGTTATCGAAGAGTTTGAAAAAATGGTATTCGATTGGCGAAAGATGTGGGCAGTATGGCGGGTGCGGCAGAACTTCGACGTACAATTCGTTTAATTTTCGAGCGGTGATTTGTGAAATGTGCTTATGAGCGTTGTCGTGGGGCAGAATCAGACCTCTTCTATTGGCAAGTGCTGACTGCTGCTGACGCAATTTTTACTACATTTCGTCGATTTCCTCACAATAGGATTCTACTGTGATTGTTTTGCCTGGTTGCAGAAAGTTATAGTGAATCACACCAGCCGCTGACAACCATACAGTAACCATGGTCTTTGTGTTTTCGCCTTAGGGAAGTGGCTGGGTGGCCCTGGCCCATCGGTGTCCAACCACTGTCCTGAACGTCTCCTGTTGTCGTAGAAGATTTACTTTTCATCACACGTAACGATCCGAACCAAGAAAAATATTTTTGGTTGCGCATAAGCAATAAGGAACAGACGCCGAACAGTCGATCGTTTTAATCAAAAGGCACCCAATTTTCGAGATGTTTGACCTTTCAAATACGTTTCGAACAATCAAAATCCACATGAAAGTTGACGCACGCGCACCTTTTGTCATTGATATGTCTCTATCAGGGTCCTCAAATCTTCGTCCTGGATTACTGTAGGTCGACCACTTCGAGACTGAAATCATCAGAACGAAATTTCGCAAATCAACGTCGAACAGTGCTTTCATTAAAACTATCATTGCCAAATACCTAGTTAATTTTTCGGGCTGATTTGGCAGCGCTTTGGTTCCATTTGAGTTACTAGAGAAAAATAGTCCGAAAAATGCTTAGCGACATCATAAGCGGAAAAGAGGCAAAAGTTTAAATTTAGAAAAAAATTAACAGCATCAATGTATAGAGTATAAAACTTCTCTATCGGTCAGTATATACCACAACACAGTAAAATAAATATTCATTGAGATATGGAACTAAAAAATCACCATGAATTAAAACGGTGAAAACTCTTGAAAGAACCTAGTAGCAATGAAAATTTGTTTCATTATATCTTTAGTCTACAATAAAAAACTTTCGATCCCAATTCATTGAGTCAAAGCGAGTCGTTGAAATCGTTGAAAGTGAAGATATGAAGCGCCCGCGGGTGCTCTGGGGGTGAAATATATTTTTTGATAAAAATATTGTCATTTTCATATATAATAGACATATAGATATTGAGTGAGAGCTTCGAAATTTGAACTTCAAATAAATATAAGTGAATTTTTTGGTATTTGACTAGGAAAAAGGTGAAATGGCGCCTTTCATTGAAAAATTTACCCTTCAGAAAACTGTTGCAAAATTTGCTCGCTAGCTCTCATCCGATACCTTCAAAAGGCTTCTAGACGAATATAGTATATTATTAGACGAGCGAGAGATGTAGAAATGCCATTATTCGAAATTATTGAATTTTTTCGAGAAGAATACTTTGCTTTTTTTCTACTACTTGGAAACCGTCTGACTTATCCAGTTTTCTGAAGAATGCGAAAAACACTACAGCCTAGTTTTGTTACTTCTTCCCTTCATTTTTTTTTTATACCCATTCCAAAAATGTTTTCTGTACTAGTTTGTACAGATCCTTTGCTGAATGTATTCATATTCTTCTGAATTCTGAACATAATTTGGACCGTACATAAATTATTTGCCTACTGTGATTCAGTGATTCGTAGTCACAATAAATATAGTTTAAAAACCTAAAAAACACTCTTCTAAAGAACATCGAACTAAAAAGTTAGAAATGATTTTTTAAATAAGCTTGAAATCATAACGAACAAAAAATACTAGTATTATTGTGAAAAAATGCGACGGGCGCTTAATATTAAAAAAAATGGCACAAAGCGTCCACGCTTTTTTCACAATAATACTAGTATTTTTCGTTCGTTGTTTTGAGGTTACAAAAAAAATTGTAACTTTTTAGTTCGATGTTCTTTAAAAGCGTCTTTTTAGTTTTTTAAACTATATCTATTTTTCATTTTTTACACATCTAAAGTGATTTCGAATTATATCAAGGAGGTTACATACAGCACCATCTGCCCTCGAATAGATCAAGCAACAATGCCGATAATTCTGTTAAATACAGATCCCAAGTTCGAGAGTTACTAATAAATAAAAGAGTGTTAAAAATTCTTTTTTTCAAATGAAGAAATATATGTGAAATGAGTTCGAATTATATCAAGGAGGTTAAGTACAGCGCTATCTGCACGCGAATAGATCAAGCAATAATGTCGATATATCAAGGAAATTACGTACAGCGCCATCTGCCCGCGAACAGATTAAGCAATAACGTCGATATTTCAAGGAGGTTACGTACAGCGCCGACTGCCCGCGGATAGATCAAGCAATAATGTCGATAATTTTGTCAAATACAGATTCTGAGCTTGATAGTTACACATAAACAAACAAACAAACATACATACAGGTGAAGCTAATCTAAAGCGTGTAAAAAGTATCACAAGCTGTCATCATAGTACAGCCCTAGTTTAATCGGGTGTCTTGCCAATGTATAATATCCAGTGAATAACCCTGTACATGTTTTGAACTGGTATCTGCCTCGTTGTAGCGTTTTTTACTTTTCTTCTCAGGCGGCCTCTTCATAAAAGTTTTTCTGTCACTTTTTATATTTTTTTTATACTAGACACATAGAGTCAATATATTCCTGTCCGTCAGTTTCCTCATTTCTTGACGACATTACCAGATCAGTTTTGATTTCACTAGTGGATTCATCAGAACCCCAAATGTATCTGCAACCCCAAGGCTATCTGTAAAAATATTCATCCACTAATTTTGTTGAGGTCCCAAATTAATATTCCTTGCACATACACTCCTCTCTGGAAGAGTGATCTGTACTGATCGAGTAAGTAACATCGCCCGTTCAATTTTCGACCCGTCTGTATATTCGGTACTCCTGTCGAGTATGTTCTCGGGGTGACTGGTCATTCTCCACTCTTCGCGGTTTCAAACTCAAAACGTGCAATCACATGGTACCATGTGGTCCGAAAATATGTTTGATGTTTGTTCCTCTACATATTCTGAAATTTCTATTTTGCTCGATATTCAACCTACTGTGTAGGTATATCCGAGACTGGCTTGAACATTTAAAGTTCATTTCTTTAGATTTGTTTACTGCCAGTCTTCAAGTATAGCCCACTGACTAATAAGAAAGTGTTTCTTCCTTATTCAGAGGAATCGGGCAAATTTCGGGTATGCAGTTGGTAAGTACATCATCCACTAGATGGAGCGGCATTTTTGTTGTTCGCTCCAACTTAAGACGAGGAATGAAATACTCTGAAAGAATTTCGATTTTCAATTATGGAATATCATTGACTTTAGGTCGATGATGGTCACTATCTTGCACTGATGAATGGCTAAGGAGCCCGAAAACGGTCTGCAAGTGTGCCCGTTCCAAAATTGAAGGTCGTCTCTTTCAGTTGTATTGCCAATTGCATATGCAGGAAATTTTCTGTGAAGATTGTCAACTACTGTCTCTCACATCCTAATCCTAATCTTCCATTAAGCATGCAGTCTATCCACCTGAAGCTTGTGTCATTGATTCCGCTTCTCCTCGACGCCTAGACGAATATGTCCTCTATATTCAAGAAAGCAACTGAAAGCACTAGGTTCACTTACTGAGTGTTCTAAAACTTGAAAAAAAAATTGTGAATTTTTCATATTTTTCAAATTTAAACAGGTCAGTTGATAGGTCTATAGTTGAAAAATTAGGGAGCTTTCAATCCGCTTGTTTGTCAAGCTTATGCTTTGAAAATAACAAGATTTCTAGATGATTTGAGTTTTTTCAAAGACTAATAAAGTTTGTCACAAAGAATATATCATCAGGTATTTAGCTAATGAACATATTTATCTCGCCTTTAGTCAGTAATTGGTATATTTGTTTTTCCATCAGAGTTGCCTATCAAAAACACGATTCTATGTTAACTTCATGCTTGAAGATAACTTTTTACCATATGATATTTTTCAGGTTATACTATGTAAGAAGGACAACTCGAGTAGTTACACCTCCAAATACTATACATTCCAAAAATTAAGTAACATAATATTGACAAAAGTATATCAATCTTGTCATTTTTATAACAAAGAGAAACCAATCTTAACGGCTTGTCAATATCTCTTGATGGCGTAAGATTAAATTCAATTGTTGATCTATTACCGTAATACTATAAAGTACAGATCAGACACGTCATAAAAACCATTATGATTAGACGCAATGGGACAATGAAAAATTAACATAAGAATAAATTCATTTTTACTTAGAGACTAAAATCAACAGAGATATACATTTATGATAGAGGAAAGTGTAGCATGTTCATGGGTCATGTTTAAAAGCGTCACATAAGAAGCAACTCACTGCAGATATGAATATCAGGACTTATGGCAGGTGCGCTCAAGTTGGTGCGCCAAAGTTGGTTTCAATCCTAACACTACAGCCCTGATGTTAAATGTTGCCCAGCTCACATATTCCAAAAATTTGGGAGTAGTATAACTCACCGATGTTCATAAACATTATAGGAGACCGACTCTGACTGACAAGGTTCAACCGTGTCTAATATCAGATCCATATTCATACTCAAATAAACCTGTGATTCAAAGTTGAAAATTGAAGAATTAGGTAAATTGTAAATCATAAGTGATCTATCCAGTATTGAACTGTAAGTACAGTTTGAAATAATTCCGTATACCTAACCTTGCATACTGATATACAAATAAGAGAAATCCTATTTTGGTGACGGTATGCTCAGTACCCCTGCGTAGCCAGGATCGTACTTGAAAATTATTTCTACTCGCTGATCTAAAATGGATCAGTTGAACTCTACACCTGGGACTTCTGACTACAGGGGATCCCAAAATGGAAACCCAACTAATAAAAGCTACTCTGCTGCACTTACTCAACAACAATTTTCCACCAAAGAACAAGCCATCATATTTAACGCTATAGACGGAATTCGACTTCAAGACTACCTTATTGGACTGGGATCTGTAATAAACCCTAAAAACATACTGTTTGCATCAAGATTATCAAACAATAGAATATGCATGTATCTTTCGAGCAAAGAGATAGTCGACAAATTTATGAACGAAAATGGAATGATTGAAATAAACGGCGAATCCCTAAGAGCCAGATGACTGATAACTTCTGCTGAGCGGCTTGTTTTGTCCAATGTGTGTCCAACTATTCCTCATGACCTACTTAACCATGAATTACAAAAAATTGGTCTTTCCCCAGTTTCTCCAATAACCTTCCTGCGAATTAGCGCATCCGTCTCCGAATATAGCCATATTCTGAGTTTCAGACGACAGGTCTATATCAGCACTCCAGAAGTGACGATCCCGGAATCAATATTGATAACTTTTGATGAAACATCCTATCGTATTTTCCTCTCCCAAGAGGAAGCTGTAAGCTGTAAGAAGGCTGGACATATTTCGTCTCAGTGCAAAACCTCGTCAAGTGAACAACCACCCGACTTGCATGTCCTGTTACCTCTAAATACAGTGTCGAGTAAACGTACTGTAGATGATATATTAACATCAACCGAGGAAAGTACTGAAACGGACAAACAAGATACCACAGCTGATCCTTTTATCAAATCCTCGGCAACCTCTCGAGCCAAAAAACCAAAAATTACCAAGCAAATAGAAGATGTATTCAAACCTACGGAAAACTTCATAAAAACACACTCTCCTGCATTTGTATTGAATTATAGTCAAATTGAGGACCTTTTCGACAATGTTTGGGGATCCGCTGATCAAGTCAATGTGGTTAAAAATTACACCAATGATCTATTAGCATTGATAATTATGCTCAGAGAAATATATCCACACTTCACTGAAAGGAATATCAAATCGAGGTGCACTAAACTGAAGAAAAAATTATTGAAACATCTTGGAGGAGAAACCATTGACGATTCAGTTACAGATATTGAAAGTGACTCCTCAAACCACTTACTAATTTAAATTTTTATATTCATCTTTTAGCATTCAACTCTATTCTGCAGTGGAATATAAATGGTTTTTACTGTAACTTACCAATGTTACAAGTATTGATTTCGGAACAAAAATCTAATGTAATCTGTTTACAAGAAACCCATTTCAGAAATGATAAAACTCCGAGTTTGAGAAATTTCCAAACTTTTCTTAAAATCAGAGACGTACAGGGAAAGGCAAGTGGTGGCGTAGCTATATTTGTCCAAGAAAAAATTCAGGCAAATCTTATCGACATAGATACTAAATCAAAAGCTATTGCTGTCACATTGGAAGGGAGCAAAATTTCTATCTGCAATATATATCTTCCTCCAAATGAAATAATTGATATCTTGGATCTTCTGAGTTTGATAGAACAAATTCCTCAACCACGTATTATGGTCGGTAATTTCAACGGCCATAATATCATATGGGGTTCTGTTGTCACCAATAGTAGAGGTCGGACGATCGAAAAATTAATCAACCACTTTAATCTTTCTCTGTTAAACGATGGAAGCAAAACCAGATTCAATGCGCACACAGGAGAATCGTCCGTCTTGGACCTCACGATGTGTGACCCCACTCTTACTCCTCTACTAACATGGGAAGCTCTACCTTTCAACTATAAGAGTGATCACAATCCAATAGTAATATCCAACAACCTGAGGAGTCAACAGCCGGATAACCCGATTTCAAAATGATATATCAAATCAGCTGACTGGAAACTTTTTTCCGCCACAATAGAGAAAGATATAGCAACTTGTGAAATCACTGACAATATAGAAGAAACTCTAGCCAACTTCAACACAGTCGTTCTGCAAGGAGCTGTGATTGCTATTGGAAAAACTTCTTTCAACCCTAAACATATTCCGGTTCCCTGGTTGAGCAATGAATGCAAACAGGCAATACGTGATAGTAAAAGAGCATTCAACAAATGTAAACGATTCAAAACTACAGAAAATATAATTGAGTTCAAAAAACAGAGCAATATCAAGAATAACAATCAAGAATGCTAAGAGGACTTCATGGAGACAGTATATTTCGAGTATCAATAGCTCAACACCTATGACCGAAGTATGGAAAAAGGTGAGGAGTATATCGGGAGTTAATACTTACCAAGGAATCAATATCTTGAAAGTGGATAACCGAACTGTATCAGATAAACAAGAGATTGCGGAGTCTCTGGCAGAAATGTATAGAGAAAACTCATCTTCCTCCCATTATGACGAATCATTCTTGGCAAAAAAATGTGATGAAGAGGAAGTTGAAATACCCATCGTCATAGACTATGAGGACCCCTTGAACATGCCTATAAGTAAAGAAGAATACGAAGATGCCCTCTCAACGTACAATAATACAAGTCACGGCCCCGATGAGATCCCAGTAATTTTCATGAAGAATCTCCCACATAATGCACATGAATTTTTTTTACGCATATACAACATAATATGGATAGAACACAAATTTCCATCAGCATGGTCAGAGGCGATAATTGTTCCCATCCTCAAAGCACGTAAATCAAAAACCGACCGTAACTCATATAGACCGATCTCTCTCACATGTGTGATGTGCAAAATCCTAGAGAAGATCATTAACAGAAGACTGCTATGAACCCTTGAACACCGTAATCAATTGACCCCCGAGCAAAGCGGTTTTAGACAACATCCATCCGCCAATGACAATATTCTAGATTTAGAAAGCGATATTCATGAAGCACTAGCAGTAAAACAGAAATGTTTGGCCATCTTTTTTGACATAAAAAGAGCATTTGATACTGCATGGCGATACCGTATAATGCTTCGCTTTCATCCAGAACTTTCTGAAAGTAAGAACTTTTCGCGTCAGAACAAATGAAACTTACTCGAGCAGTCACACACTGGAAAATGGTACCCCACAAGGATCTGTCATTAGCCCAACACTGTTCCTTATCGCCATGAATGACATCCTAAAAGAAAATAAATCACCAATGAAAGCACGTCTTTATGCTGATAACCTGGTATTCTTCTGCAAAAACAAAAATTTAGACAGTTTATTATCATTGTCTCAGGAAGCACTCTCGAACCTAGAGCATTGGTCCAATGAAACTGTATTCATTTTCTCAACAGAAAAAACACAATGTATTCTCTTTTCCAAAAAAGAAACGGCCAATATACCACCCCTCTACCTATATGGGCAAAATCTCAAATATATCAAAACCATAAAGTTCTTGGGTATGATATTTGATGACAAACTGAATTGGAATGCACACATTAAAAGCCTAGCCGAGTCGTGCAACAGAATACTGAATATGTTGAAAACGTTGGCACATAAAGAGTGGGGATCTGATGGTCAAACAATACTGCACATTTACAGAACACTCATCAGATCTAAAATGGACTTTAGATGTATTGCATACAACTCGGCGAACAAGACAACACTCAAGTTACTCGACAATATCCACAACAAAGCCTTACGAATGTCTTTAGGTGCTTTCTGTACAACACCAGTTGAAAGCATCTACTGTGCAACAGGAGAGTCATCTCTCCACAACAGACGTACCTATATCAGTTTGGCATATGCAGCAACAATAAGTGCAAATCCAACAAACCCCACTCATAGTAACACATTCTGTGATAAATATAGAAATCTCTTCACAAATCATACAAGAATCTATAAACCTTTCTACCAGAGGATCCGCGACCATTTGTTTACCCTCGATCTATCCCTACCGGAAACGTTTCTTATCAAATTCAATCCACCTTTTCCTTGGACTGTTAAACGGCCGAACTGTGACACGAGCCTAACTAAATACGACAAACACAGTACCAATAGCCAGATCATCAAAAACGAACTCAACCAAATTATTTGTAACCACCCTAATCACATGGAAATCTACACGGATGCCTCAAAAACCAACGAAGGAGTAGGAGCTGCCATAGTTACAATATCTGAATCGTTCTCATATAAATTTCCCTCAACTACCAGCATATTCAGTGCAGAACTATATGCCATTTACCGTGCGCTGGTCTATGTCAATGCGACAGGTGGAGATAATTACAAAAAATAAAAAGAGAACTACATCTGATCCACCAACTTGGAAAAAATATTAGTTTCATTTGGATCCCATCACATATTGGAATTCAGGGCAATGAAAAACCCGACGAATGTGCTCGTGGCGCAATTACCTCTACCGAATCGGAAGTAGTGTCGAAAGTAGTATCTACAGACATTAAAACAATGGTGAAAACAGCGATAATCCAGAAATGGCAAAATGAGTGGTAAGTGTCCGGGGCAAAACTACGTACAATCAAATATGATGTGAAACCGTGGCCTGATGAAACAAACAACCGAAAACATCAAGTGCTCATCAATCGGCTATGCTTGGGTCATACCAAACTCACGCACAGTTATCTGTTAAATCACACCGAAGAGCCAATGTGTGACATATGTGAAACAAAACTGAGTGTTGAGCACATTTTCACCGATTGTCCAAAATACTGGGTGCAGCGAAACAACTTTAACTTTCCCCTAGATATCTACAACACTATTGGCAGAAACTGTAATATTCCAAATATTATCAAATTTCTTAAATGTATCGATATTATAACAAAATTATAAACATGTACTACTCGCTAATAACCACTAGGTTGATGCAAATTTGCTTAAATAAAAAAAATAAATAAATAAACATAATATCCAAGGATAAAATAGCGATCTATTAGCAGTTTCTTGATAAAAGTGTGACACAATAATTTTTGTCATACGCTTTAGATACGGTGGTTGTCAATACAACTATTTTCTTCACTCCGTGAATATAACGATCCGAAATGGTAACTGTGAAAATTGAGCAATAACGATATGTTTAACCAGCGTGATATCGGCTTGTAAGTGAAAAAACTTAAACAAATATTCAAAATGTTTGCTGTAAATCAATAAGTTCACTCGCTCACTTGATGTTTTGGAGGATCAGAATACATCAGAATCAGCAAAATAGTGAATATTCTGAATTTCAAAAGTAAAATAACTAATAACAAAAATGCCACTAAAACTCTTTTTATTTATCATTACAAACAAACACTTTCGTTTTCTCATTTGAAAATAATCAAACAATACCAGAGAGCGATTATACTTCAAATGAAGTGAATTCTCTCACTCTGACGACTATTGAAGATAAGATTACAAAGAATTTAGTCTTTAATAGTACGATTCAGTCATTTCTCTAGGCCAAGGCCAGAAAAAGAAGGTTTAAAAACAGATATTTCGACTGTAATATTTATAAGTATAGTCAGTTTCAATCAAATAGGCATACTTTGAATATTGTTGCTTGACATTTTTCTTCCTATCATTGATAACAAACATTTTTGTCCAATAATTGCATCAACAAGTATATGTATATTCTCAGATTGATTTCAATTTGTGAGGATCGAATTGATATATGTGAAATGCTTTTGTATACAGTACCATTAGAATGATTATTTATTTATTTCTGTTACTTTTCTAATATATTTTGCCGGATGCATAACAAATACAATCACTATTTTCGAATTCATTCATCGTCATGTTTTTCATTCTAATCTTCATTATCTTTCCCATAAAATAGCTTCTAGTTAGTGGTGACACTCAACTTCAACACTGAAATATTCTTAAATTTGGCAATCAGATATATTATATTAAGACACTTTTTGTCACACAACGAATTGTTAATAAATCTTTTCTCTTATTCAAGTAGGAGAAATTGGTTGAAATCCTTTTTTGAGGTAATTATAAATTGGATGAGCAATTTTTTTGAGGTATTACATCAAGACAATACGACCTTCATTCATTCATGACCTTTACCTCGACCAACAAACACGATAGGTTCCAAAAAATTAAAAATTCAGTAGCTCCTTCGATTTCCAGAGAAAAAATTAAAGTCAAGACGAAGCTCATCTAGAACTATAGTCTCTGAAACAGACATTTTTTTCGAAAAAATTAAAGTCAATCGAGTAAAATAATAAATTTTACCAGTCGACTGGAGCGAAATTGCATTCAGAAAATATACGAAAGAAAAACACAACTCACCACGCATGTAAGTTATAGGACACACTACAAATGAAAATCTGTCAGATTCTGATTTACAAGATCTCATTAAAACATTTAAAAATGAACGATGTACTGATAGCTTATTAAATGATAAGATAAAAAAGATTATAGATATGTATGAGAATATTGAAGGTATTATAGGAAATATGCAACTGCTAAATGCAGTTTTACTTACGCGTAAAATTTGTTGGAAAAATCAAACAAATAAGTTCTCACATATAGTCAGTGGGCATACTTGAAGACTGGCTATAAATCAAATCATCTAAAAGAACATTTCGTTCAGGCCAGTATCAATTCTCTACACTGCAGGTTAATGGACTGACACCAATCAGAAAAAACTAGTCCCCTGGCTAATACCACGAATGGCGTTGGATTATATTCGACAGGTGTCAGTTTATTATCCTACAGTGTAGGGAGTTGAGACTAGCCTGAACAAATTGTTCTTTCAGATGATTTTTATAGCCAGTCTTCAAGTATGCCCACTGACTATATGTGAGAAGTGTTCTTTCCTTATAAGAGGAATTGGGCAAATTTCGGATATGCAGTTAGTTACCTCGTTCACAGGCAGATGGAGCGATGACAAACCTGTTGTTGTTGTCTGCTTCAGCTTACTTCGAGGAATGATACACTGAAGGAATTCGATTTTCAATTATCGGAAATCGTCGACTTTATGTTGATAATATACACTACCTTGCACTGACGAGTGGCCAAACAGCTCGAAACCGGTCTGCAAGTGTGTTCCCATAATTGAAAATCTATTGCGGCAGTTGTATCGCCAACATCATATGCAGGAATAACTTCAGTGAAGAATCCTGCACTGACACCTGTCGGATATAATCTAACGCCCTTCGTGATATTAGCCAGGGGAGTAGTTGTTTTCTGATAGGTGTCAGTCCATTAACCTACAGTGAGGGAGTTGAGACTAGCCAAAACGAATTGTTCTTTTAAATGATTTGAAAGTATAAACTTAATGATCTCCCAGATTTGAGATCTCAGTCCCCAAGTCTAACCTGATGGAAGTTGATTTTTTAATTTTTTACTTCGATATTTTTCAACTGTCTGTACAACGATTCAACTATATAGGTATAATTGATGAAAAAGGAATATGTTTTTGAAAGAAAACTTGTCGGCTTTATACTTTTTCATCATCATAGAATGAAACAAAAAGTGAAATACATCAATCTTTTCCCAAATATATAGTACATTTACGAACATTTCTTTAAAATCAAACTGTTAGATAAATTCATTCGAAACAACTACTCTCAAAGAATAAATACTGAATACCTCACACAAAAATCACGTTTTTCGTAACCAAACAATCGTAATCGAATTGGAAGTGCAGAGATGGGAACTGACATCCATGCGATGAAAGCTGCAATAGAATCGTTGAAAAATGATCTACAGTCTGTAACAACCGAACTTCAAGCAATCAAAATCATTTCACATGAATCCTCTCTCATCAACGACTAATTCGAAAAGAGTGTTCAAGAAGTTAACGAAAGACATTTGAGAAGAAGCTAAGAGTTATTATTATAAAACACTGACAAACGCGGAAGTTCCTACATATTTATCCTCAGATTTTATTTTAGTACTATACATAGATTAAGTAGATTTGATAGAGAGAGATATATCCCAAGACCGCTGAAATAACACTCGATCACCCGAATCACGTCATGCAGCTTCTGAAAAAATCATCAAAATTAAAAACATCAGATCATCTCAAATACGTATCAATAAAACCAGGCGAAACCCTACGTCAAATGGAATGTTACAAGCGAGTTGGATGAATGGATTGAATGAACGCAAGCAAGCTGGAGAAACTAATATCAGAAACTACCGTTTAGATAGTTGAGAGAGATGAATGTTTCGAAATTTCATTTGGAAATATTTATTTTCTTGTATAAAATAGGTTAATGGAAATTCTATACAGATACATTTTCAGATATATTACCTAGTTATAGTTCTCCCTAACAACGTTTACTACCAGAATGTTAATGAATGGAATTTTAAAATGTCTGATTGAGTGTAACCTAACTCACTTCAGGAATCTACAATGCCGAATTGTTCCCACTAACATACAATGTCTTCAGAAAAGATCATGATATGAACCTAACAAATAAAACCAAGGGTGGAGGTGTACTTACAGCTGTAAAAAATTGATTCTACCCATTGGACTTCTGTGAAGTGACACCGAATATAGACATTGCCGAAACAGTCTGAAAAATTTACTAGAAATTTGGCAATGATAGTGTTAATGAAAGCCCTGTTTGACGTTGGTTTGCGAAATTTCGTTTCGGAGAAATATAGCCTCGAAGTGGTTGACTTACAGTAATCCAGAACGATGATCTGAGAACCATGGTGGAGGCTGTCCCATCACAAACGGTACGTGGGATGACTGAAGAACTAAGCGTCAGCTCACATGCGGTTTTTAATAGCTTGAAACGTATTGGAATGATCAAATAGCTCGAAAATTGGGTGACCCACAACTTGAACGATCAACAGAAATTGTTTCGTTTCGAGGTATGTTCTTTGGTTTTGCGTAACCAAAACGATCCTCTTTTGAATCGATCCTTCACCTATGATGAAAAGTGAATCCTCTACGATTACAGGAGACGTTCAGGAAAGTGGTTGGATACTGATGAGCTACCCAGGCACTTTCCAAAGACAAAAAAAGACCATAGTTTCTGTATGGTGGTCAGTGGCTGGTATGATTCTCTATAACATTTTGCAATGGAACTAAACCATCACAACAGAGTCATATTGTGAAGAAATTGATGAAATGTATCAAAAATTGCGTCAACAGCAGCCGGCACTGGCCAACACATGTCCGCACATTTCACAAATAACCATCCCAAAATTAAACGAATTGAGGGTTGAAGTTCTGCTTCACCCACCATACTCCCAAGATCTCTCGCCAACCGACCATCATCTTTTCAAGCACCGCGATAAGTTTCTCAACGGTAGAAGCTTCGCCGATCAGAACCAATCAAAAACGGCCTTCGTCGACTTCATCGAATCCCGATTATAAATTTTTCATACTGACGGAGTTATTCGAATCGTGTTATGTTGGTAAAAGTAAAATGATTCCGATTGAATTGAATAAGTATTTACTAAGGTATTACAGTTCAAAGTAGACTCATAAAAACGGACAAAACTGTTGAAACTAAAGCGTAGCGTAGAATGGGATCTTCAATCACTTTTGCATGAAGACATACGCAATGAGTTCCGTGATTTCGAACAAAATCTTGTGGTTTTCTTTACTGAGTGCGTGTCCTTTATGAGAAAACCTGCACAAATGTCTATCGGACATAATTGAATGTTCATCGTAGTTTTACGCGGGGAAATAGTTGTTTACTATGTGGAAGAACATTGGGAGAGGTAAATATTTCAAATTTCATTTCTAAACATGTATGTTTCTCGCCTTGAAACAGTCTCCAGACTCCAGACAACAAAGCTTATTGTCGAATCATCTGAAAATGGAACTTTTACCGGGTGATGATCAACTGTATTGCCAAACATGCGCCAAACTAACTGACTATTATAAGAAAACAAGTATAGCTGAGTCACCAGCCAATCTAATAATGACACTGATGATCTTCAAATATGACTCAACCTCTAACGGATGCACCAAACTCTTATGAAAGTTCGGAATAGATGAACACTTCAATCTAGCAGACCACTATTATAAATAATCTTCGTGCAGTCATTGTTCACTGTGGTTCTGGCGTTGAATCTGGTCAGTATTACGAATTGGTCAAAGACGAAACGGACTGGTTTAATTTTGACGATAGTCGTATCACTAAATATTCTGGCAATATATTGAATTTATTGGAGCTTCTGGAGATTCCCAACATTTTATTCTATGAAAGAGAGGACATTGGCAGTCGCCCCAGATCGTCAATTAATTTTTGTTTTTTCATAATTTCATGATTTGTATTACTTTCTTTGAATAATTAATAAGAACGATTTTTTTCATTAATTAAATTTCATAACCATGTCACTTTCAATTTTCACTTTGCACCGATTTTATATTTAAATAAATTTCTTAGTGATAGCTTTACAATGGTTCTCAAGGTTTTGTCTTCACATAATACACATAATGTCAGTTATCTCATTCTCACTTTTCATATATGCGGAAAACGTTTCAAAGCAACAATAATTACAGTACATACTCTTCAACTTAGACTGTACTGAAATCCTGGCATTTTGTTGAATGAATGTTTCGAATAAAAACAATTGATGAGGTCGTTCGGTACTTCTAATAGATGACCTACTCTTAGGTTAACAAAAATACATGTCTGCTCTCGGTTAACAACACTCTTTGCAACTACCATAAAAACTACCCACAACAATTCGACTTGAACTAGGTCAAAAGAGATACAGATAAAGCATTGAAATTAAGTACAAGAACAACCTGATATTTTTGAAGTTAAATCAAAACAGGTCTGAGAATTTATCAGGCTTATATCAGCTGTATCGAAACGCAAATGAATGTCTACCCAAGCAATCAATTATCTGACAATGAATAAAATATGAATTGCTATTATGTTATATATGCAAACTTAATCAGCCGTTTAGAAATGCATCTTCTGATGAAGTTTCAATGTAGTTTTTATTGTACTATTGTGCAAATACAGATAAAAATTGAATGTCAAATGATACGATGCTTCACGATTATCGAAACATTACCATAAATAACCGATTTTATGTTGGAAACCAATTTTTTAAAATGTGTCAAATAGTTGAAAATTTTAATACTATGAAAACTGAACATATATTTTATTGTTATAGTACGTATGACCTGAAAGATGTTCGTTACAATAAATAGGTTTCGGAAAAAGTTGGAATAGTTCATACCTTCTTTCAACACTCTTATAGTCTTCTCAAAAACGATTTCAACGGAATTCTATTGAATTACTATTCATACTCGAAATATCGACAAATGATTTTATTTCAACGGAACGAACTGCCCAGATCTATGACTTTTCAGCAAAGCTAATGTTTTAACAATAAGTAGTGTAATGTGTGATATATATAAATTAATGTGAATGAATATATAAATAATAATACTCAGTGTATTCCTTGAATAACTTTTGGTACAATGATTTGCAGAAAAAATTAAAAAACACGTTAAAGATAGAATACAGGGGGACACATTTTGACAAATTCACATTTGATGTTACTTCCCCTATCGCACCACCAGAGAATGTCACCAATTTTTTTAATGGTTCACCCTATATTGTTTCGCATTATCAGATGCTCCATGATGAGCAGATTTCAACAAAGTATAAAACATATGGTCTAAAGCTTATGGTTCGGGAGCTACAAATTATTTGAGTTGAAAACGAGCCACCTTGAGTAACTTTTGAAACAATGATTTGCAGGAAAATAAAAAAATAGGTCAACAATCTTACAGGAGGTCACATTTTGAAATATTCGTTCTTAGAGACAAATATGGAAGCAATAAATCATGAAAAGAGACTTTTGATTAATTCTTGAATCAAAATCTGATGACTGGACAATGGGAAGAAACAAATTTTCTATAGTGAATGTTCAAAAACGTCTCCACCAACTTCCATTCAATGATACAAACGAGCTTCCATTGACGCCCTCACATGGTTGAGAATTTCGGGAGATATTTCTCTGCAATGCCTCATGATATTCTCTCTTGAATCTTCTAATGTTGTTGATTCTATCTCATACACTTGAGAAATCAAATGACCTCCTAGAAAGAAATCTACAGGAATGATATCCGGAGACCTTGGTGACCATTCCGTAAAACCTCTTCTGCCAATCCAGCGACCAGGAAAATGATCATCCAAAAATTATAGCACTGGAACTGTATAATGAGGAGGTGCATCATCCTGCTGAAAAACTATTTCGTTTTCGAATAAATTTATATCCTCTTCAATTGCCCTATTGATACACGGTATTATTCGATTCTCCAACATATCCAAATTTTTATCACTATTCAAATCATCATCGATAAAAAAAGTTCAATGTGGTTACCTGAAATTCCTGCCCAAACATTCAGTTTTTGAGGTCGTTGGGTATGAACTTGACGGTATAATTGAGGATTCGAATCACTCGAATATCGACAATTTTGCCGATTCACCTTTCCATTCATCCGAAAAACAAATTTCATACAAGAAATTCTGATGCAGGTTGATCCGTTCAGTGAGACTTTCACAAAACTCGATACGTCTATCGAAATCATCTTCGTTCAATTCATGAACTAGTCTAATCTTATATGGATGAAATTTGTACTTATGAAGCATCCTGGAAACATTTGTACGACTGATTCCTGATTCTTGAGATAACTTAGTGAGATATTGCGAATTTTCATTAGTCCAACATGCCCTAAAACTGCAGTACAAATAGCTTCATCGTTGACAACTCCTGAACGGTTATGCTTTTTATTGTCAACAGATCCAGTTTCCATAAATTTGTTCACAAATTCCGAAATGTATATGTGTCGTACTTTTCTTTCTGGATGATTATCATTGAACATCCGGGCAGCAGCTCTATCACTATTTCCATTCTGGTAGTACAAACTCACTATTTCAATCCGTTCTCCGTTTCAATGGTATAAACCATTGTTTCTCAAGAATTCACAAAAACAAAAACACCAATTGTAACTTCACCTGGTAGGTAATCGCTATTGTAGAATGAGACAAATACAAAATGAAGAGAATATCGAATTCAAACTTTAGACAAAATAAAACTTTTTTGAAGTATACTTCACAAAAACACCTATGAAACCAAGGTAACAAATTTTACAGAAGTTTTATTCAGGGTGGCTCGTTTTCAACTCAAATAATTTTTAGCTTCCAAACTATGAGTTTTAGACCATAATGTATTCTACTTTGTTGAAATCTGTTCATCATGGATCACCTGATAATGCAAAACAATTGATTCATTAAAAAAAATTATGACATGCTCTGGGGTGCGATAGGGAAAGTTAGATCAAATGTGAATATGTCAAAATATGTATCCCTGTATACTATTGCTGAGGTGTTTTTTTTATTTTTCCAGTAAATCATTGTTCCAAAAGTTATTCAGGGTGGCTCATTTTTAACTCAAATAATTTGTAGCTCCCGAACCATAAGCTTCAGATCATTATCGACGTTTTTTGGGTAATTGTTACCTTCCACAATCTGAAAAAATATAAAAATTATAATGGAGAACTTTATGTATGTTGGAAAAGTCATCAGATCAATTTGATACAAATGTTTATCGGAAGAAAACACATACAAATAGATATCTCCACTATACATCAAATCATCATGCGAGTGTTAAAAAAGGTATAATAAATTGCCTTTACAAAAGAGCTAAAATGATATGCAACTCAACTGAAAATCTCAAAAAAGAAATATCATTAATTGAATCTGTTTCGAAAGATAAAACTTATCCAGATTCTTTCATAAATTCAACGATAAATTCAATAGAAAATAAAGAATCAATTAAAAACCAAACGAACATACAAACAGCTTCACAAATTCAACAACATCCAACTAAACAATTACCGACTCAACATCCAACGACACCTTTTACAACTAACGTTATACCTTACATTCCAAGACTATCTGAAAAAATAAGACGAATTAGAAATAGATATGATGTTAGAACTACTTTCAAAACAAAAAATACACTGAGATCTATACTCACACATACAAAACCCAACAACACTGAAGAAAAAACAAAAAATTGTATTTATAAAATACCTTGTTCTTGTGGTAAAAGTTACATTGGTGAAACCTCAAGACCATTGAAAGTGCGTGAGAATGAACATCGAGATTATATAAAAAATAGACAATTGACAGGATCAAAATTATCAGAACACATTTTAAAATCAGACGGTGAACATCGGGTGGAATGGAATAGGACAAGAAAGATTACCAATGAGCCTCATTCTAAGAGACGTAAGCTAAAAGAATCAGAGTATATTCTCATGTCTGGAGAGAATTGTATCTCGAATAGCTCCTTAGAAATAGACCGTACTTGGCTACCCATCTTGAAGAAAACTTTGGATAGTGGCGAAATGGCAACAAACTGATATCGGAGAGTACCTTGTATTACATCGAATGTTTCAGTTGTCAATCAACAACATTGACATAATTTCATATTTCAAAACTTCTTTGACATCTGTCGAAGAAGTAAAGAAATAAGCTATCAAAAAAGGAATAACTGCGTATATATTCGAATTTTTTTTATCCATTTCTGAAGACGGAGGCAGATTATGGCCTCCGAAACGTAAAAGATAAGTATTATTTCTTAATAATTTTTTTGATAGGCAAAATTGTTAAATACGACAAGTTACTGATAAATAGAAGATTTTTCTTTGTGAAAAATACTTTGATTTTTACGCAGTAACTTATCGGGGTAAACTGAAAAGTTTGCCCTTCTACACTTGTATAAAGTTCTCCATTATAATTTTTATATTTTTTCAGATTGTGGAAGGTGACAATTACCCAAAAAAGGTCGATAAAAAACTGATTTTTTCCTCCACAAAAAATGACTTTCGTTGAATACTTCAGATCATATGTCTTATACTTTGTTGAAATCTGCTCATCATGGAGTATCTGATAATGCGAAACAATATAGGGTGATATATTTGAAAAAAATGGTGACATGCTCTGGGGGTGCGATAGAAAAAGTAACATCAAACGAGAATATGTCAAAATGACATATTTTTTGACGTGTTTTTTTTTTATTTTTCCTGCAAATCAGTGTACCAAAAGTTATTCAGGGTGGCTGATTTCAAATGGAATACTATTTCTTGGACTATTTAAGGATATTTTGTCCTCTGATGATTTTTGATAGAGCTCTTTGTTTCGAAGATAAGGAGCGAAAAAGAATTTCGACAATAACAATTTATTATCAAAAATATATGTAATGTTTCTTAATATGTTGAAAATGGCTACCCCCGCTCGGATGCAAGAATCCAATCCTCTCCTCATCGACTCCCGAACTCTTTCAAGAGTAGAGGTACCTGGATCTTCTATCATGGCCAGTACTTTCTCTTCTACTTCTACCGTTCCTACTGTCATTGGCCTTCCTGGTACTCCATTTCGCTTCAATGCTCCTGTTTCACGAAGTCTTTGATGTGTACTTTGGAAGGTTTTTTTGGGAAATCGTTCCCTGTACAACCACCTAGCTTCCAATGAATTGTCATCAACAAGTCCATAAATGAAATGCATGTCAGCCAGATCTGAATTGTTGAATTTTTTATTACTTGGTAGGTCCAGTGTAATACGCTATACTTTTATTTAGTTTATTATTTAGTTAATAATAAAAGTACCAAAATTGTTATTGTATAAATTCTTTTTCGCCCCTATCAAAAATCATCAAAGGACAAAATATCTTCAGAATAATCCAAAGAATAGCCAATGAATATTACTGGAGTTTTTTCTCAACACCAAATCGACACCACCTCGACACGTGTTTCGATCACCAAGTGATCATCTTCAAAGAGGAAGATTAAGATCAGTTTTAATCTTCCTCTTTGAAGATGATCACTTGGTGATCGAAACACGTGTCGAGGTGTTAAAAATAACGATTTGGTGTTGGGAAAAAACTCCAGTAATATTCATTACTACACCAAAGGTTCCAAACAGTGCATCATAAGTGCAAAGAATAGAAGAAACAATTTTTCAAAATGCTCATTTTTTGCGGTGATATCGATAAATACCATCTTTAAAATTACTTTCTCGCATACTTGGGTGATTCAGCCGAGCGTGGCCAACCAAAGTTATATTTTTTTTTAATAGAACACCTAGTATACGAATACCTCATTTGATTCCATATTTTTTAGCTCTCTAAGGATGTTTGTTTTCGAATTTCGATTACGGCATTGCCAAGTTATTCCAGAAAAACCTAGTTTGCAGACAATATTTTTTTTTATTCACCGCCCGCATGTCTACAGCAATTGAGTGGATTCCTAGGAATAGTTAGTCAACATCACTATGATAATTTCAGAAAATTTCAATTTCGGAAACCGGTACAACCGGTCAAGTTTCATTCATTTTCAAACAGACATAATTCAACTTTTTCAAATTGAAAACCCTGTATCTCTTCATTTGTATGAAATGTTTCAACATTTCATTACATTTTTTATCAGAGGTCTATACGAAATACTTGAATTTTAGAAATTATACCAAGTTCTAGTAATTGCTGTAATCATAAAAAAATTTATTTTCTCACGTTCACTTACTCGAATAGTTTTTCGAATATTCAAATTAATCGCTACTACATTATCACTTTTCATGCCATTTAGTGATAGTTATCAGCGGTTTCAACGGTAAGAAATGCATAAAAAACCCAAACAATATTCATACTTTTCTCTAGTTCGGACTTCCATTGTCTACTATATAAAATGATTTGAAATCCCTGAAACAAGTAAAAAAGGATAATTAAAAAAGAATAGTTGAAAATAACAATTATATTAAGCAACAATAAACCTGAAATGAAATGATAGTGAAATAACCTACAAGTAAAAATATAATATAATAATTGAATAAATAAAAATTAAAGGAGTGAAAAAAGAAAATAATAAAAATAAAAAGTGTAGAGATTCCAAGTCACGTTAGTTCACGACGTTTCGATTGTTGGTATCTACAATCGTCTTCGGGTGATGACTGGACTGATTCCTCCGAGAGATGACTATTTTATAGGCTGTTGAAATACTTTCACTTTCTCTACTTTCCGCTTCACTGATTCCGTGAGAGATGACCGTTTTGGCGGGAGTTGGTCATTTTTCGTTTGATGATGGGTTTCCATATGTTTCGTATATCTACGCTGGCCTGGCTGAATACGTTGTTGGACAACATGTATGCGGCTCCCTTAAATTTTCTCCTGAACCAATGTTCCTCTCTGTGCAAGATCTCAGCTTGGGACCACTCGATGTTGTGTTGATGGGTCCAAACATGGTCTGCTGTTCCTGATTTGCTGGTTTCTCCTCGCTGTGTGTGCTTCTTGTGCTCGGCAATGCGAACATTCAATGGCCTCTTAGTTTCACCAATATAGGATTTTCCGCACTCACAGGGTATCCGGTAAATGCAGTTCTTGGAATCGCAGTCCACGTTTGGGGGCCTGGTTTTCGTGAGGCTGCTACGGATAGTGTTACCGGATCTGAAACAGGTTCTAATGTTGTACTTGGAACCAATTCTTCTTATCCTCTCCGATAATCCTCTGATGTAGGGAAGTGCAAGCACTGGTTGTGACGGCTTCTCTTCCTTGCGAGGCTCCTGCTGTCTTTTAGCCAAAGTCTTTTCTACCATCGCTTTGGAGTATCCATTCCGCTGAAGATCATTTTTGATGATGTCTAGTTCCTTCTCGAGACCTTCCTTTGTATTACAGAGCCCAAAAGCACGGTCTAATAGAGTCTTGATGATTCCTCTTTTTATCGATTGATGGTGGTTGGATTCGTGGTTCAGATACTGTCCCGTATGAGTGGGTTTTCGGTATACAGATGTTTCCCACTTAGTGTCGGTCCTCTTCACCAAAACGTCTAAGAATGGCAATTCATTGTGGATTTCCTTCTCCATTGTGAAAGTGATGGAAGGTCTCACGCTGTTGATGTGTTTCAGAAAGGCGTCTAGTTCAGAGGACCGACACTAAGTGGGAAACATCTGTATACCGAAAACCCACTCATACGGGACAGTATCTGAACCACGAATCCAACCACCATCAATCGATAAAAAGAGGAATCATCAAGACTCTATTAGACCGTGCTGTTGGGCTCTGTAATACAAAGGAAGGTCTCGAGAAGGAACTAGACATCATCAAAAATGATCTTCAGCGGAATGGATACTCCAAAGCGATGGTAGAAAAGACTTTGGCTAAAAGACAGCAGGAGCCTCGCAAGGAAGAGAAGCCATCACAACCAGTGCTTGCACCTTCCTACATCAGAGGATTATCGGAGAGGATAAGAAGAATTGGTTCCAAGTACAACATTAGAACCTGTTTCAGATCCGGTAACACTATCCGTAGCAGCCTCACGAAAACCAGGCCCCCAAACGTGGACTGCGATTCCAAGAATTGCATTTACCGGATACCCTGTGAGTGCGGAAAATCCTATATTGGTGAAACTAAGAGGCCATTGAATGTTCGCATTGCCGAGCACAAGAAGCACACACAGCGAGGAGAAACCAGCAAATCAGGAATAGCAGACCATGTTTGGACCCATCAACACAACATCGAGTGGTCCCAAGCTGAGATCTTGCACAGAGAGGAACATTGGTTCAGAAGAAAATTTAAGGAAGCCGCATACATGTTGTCCAACAACGTATTCAGCCAGGCCAGCGTAGATATACGAAACATATGGAAACCCATCATCAAACGAAAAATGACCAACTCCCGCCAAAACGGTCATCTCTCACGGAATCAGTGAAGCGGAAAGTAGAGAAAGTGAAAGTATTTCAACGGCCTATAAAATAGTCATCTCTCGGAGAAATCAGTCCAGTCATCACCCGAAGACGATTGTAGATACCAACAATCGAAACGTCGTGAACTAACGTGACTTGGAATCTCTACACTTTTTATTTTTATTATTTTCTTTTTTCACTCCTTTAATTTTTATCTATTCAATTATCATATTATATTTTTACTTGTAGGTTATTTCACTATCATTTCATTTCAGGTTTATTGTTGCTTAATATAATTGTTATTTTCAACTATTCTTTTTTAATTATCCTTTTTTACTTGTTTCAGGGATTTCAAATCATTTTATATAGTAGACAATGGAAGTGCGAACTAGTGAAATTCATCACGAAACATTGTCAATCACCTTCAAACAAAATATTCCTACTGCTTTTTTCTTTAAAAACCGAGTTATCCATGACGGACATCAAAAAATCAAATAACGCCATGTATTGAAGTTTCTTTCGCGTGTAGATTGAATCATTTTCATTATAAATTATGTATTGGAAGATATGGTGCAAAAGATCTATGCTTTGAGGGAAAGTGACGAAAACTGCCTTCTTGCTTCTAGGATTTACAAAGAGAAGTTCCCCGAAAAAAGACAACCAGATGGAAGGGCATTTCAGGATCTAATAACAAGATTTGGAATAACTGGTAATGTCAATCACGAGAAGTTTGAATGTGTCTACCCTATAACAAATGAAGAGATTACATTTCAAATTGCCTTCACCTTGTTGAAAATCCCCATGTAAGTACCCAAGACCTGACCAGGGAATTAGGATTTTCTCAAACCAGCGTGTCACGAATGATACGAGCAAGCAAATTTCATCCTTACCGCATGCAATTGATGCAAGAGTTAGGAGAAAGAGATTTTAAAAAACGTGTTCAATTTTGTCGATGGGGCTCTTCGATTTCGTGTTATTTTCTGATGAAGCGACTTTTCATAAAAGTGGAACTGTGAATCGACATAACATGCATAATTATGCAACGGAAAACCCCCATTTTGTTCGTTGCCTGAACCATCAAGAGCGTTAGTCACTGAATGTTTGGGGTGGAATTCTCGGAAAAAGAGTTGTCGGTTTATATTTTTTGATGGGCATCTCACAGGAAAGAAAATATGTGAGGTTTCTTCGGCATGAGTATTAGAATTTATTGGTCGAGGTACCATATGGAACAAGACTCAGAATATGGTTACAAACAAGACGGTGCATCACTACAATTCAAAACTGAGGAACGTGAATATCTCAACGATCAATTCAATCGAAAATGGATAGGTAGGGGTAGGCCTAAGCATACCCTGAAACTACTGGATTCCCCTTAAAGAAGTCACGATCTTCATAATTCCAGAGCACTGAAGTGCTTGGCGCCCATAGTGCATAAACCACAGCTAGCAATTATTCAATAACCTACATGCAATTATATCCGTTCAACCTCATATAATGAAAACAGGCTCCAATTTAATAATCGCATATTTCAGTCGACACCTTAATGGAAACTCGCTCCAAAATGTTCATTATGTATTTGAAAATTTCAGTATAATTTTGGATTCTGAATCACTTTTTGAAAAAAAACACTGGCAAAAGTTCATCCTCGATAGAAAGTTTCACATCACATCCTACACCAATTTCGTCAAACAGGCGACATGAAATTTTACTCGCCGATCGTGGAATCATAAACATTTTTTTGCAGCACATCTCCAGTTAAATCGGGACTTCTTCCGCTGCTTGACGAAATAAGTGTATTTTGCAGTGTCTCCGTTTTGCATGTAACTTGGATGGGATTTTATAAAATCATTTGAAAAATACTTGAGACTTGAAGGAAGGAGGACTAATAGCTTTGTAAATTTATTCCTTATACTGTTTCTTGAGTTTCAATCATGTATTTAAAATGTCATTGAATATCAATACATGGCACACAGGGTGTTCCTCAAACACATGCTAATATTTAAGGAGGTAATTCTTAGACCCATTTTAAAGAAAAAACGCTCTATGGACGTATGTCCTAAACGCCTCAACTTTTGAGATACAGGGTGGCAAAGTTTTTAAAAATAATCAGTTTTTTAATAATAACTGAGATAATTTTGTAGACATTTTTGGCATATTTGGTACATATGTTCCATGCCTCAAGGCGCATTTTCTGATGTACAATTTTCTTAATTTTCTCTGCCAGTGGCGTACGTACGAGTTTTGAAATGTATATTTCTGGCGAAAAAATACTACGCCACTGCTTTATCTTGAATTAAAAATTATTTTTAAAATCTCCATACATTTTTGAGCATATTTGATATGCTGGGTTTTCTTTGTCCGACGCATGGTTTTCGCTCAAAAAATTAAAAGTCGCTTTACTTAAGGATAAATTCCTTAAAAATCTGATGCGGTATCGTGCATCGACTGAAAGCAAACTAAGAGATCAGATTTGTTGCAAAATAATTGAGGATCTAAAAGGTATTTGTTTGTTGTCAGATGCACTGTTCTCAATTAAAATTACGTCATAACGCAGCACCGCTTAATAATTTTTGAAAACATAAATTTAGTTATCCTGGAATAAATGACGTGTAGCAGAATTTATTTACTGTACCTCTTGGAAATATGGAGTTTGTCGATATGTGATTTCTTTTAAAGATTGAAAGCAGAAAAAACAGCGTACCCACCATAGCAATGAAAAACGAATTCTCTGTATGTACAAACGTCAGTAGCTAATATTGATGTTGGTTTAAAGTAAGGTGTTGGTGTTAAAAACTGTCACAGCGCGTTTTGGTTGATTTTGAAGTGTTATTGAAGTTATTTTGGTAGTCCGCTGTTTTTCTGAATATCAGTAAGTATGGTAAATTATGCGAATGCGGAAATGGCGCAAAAGCATTACGTATATGGCCTTGCCGATGGTAATGCAACAGAGGCCAGGCGCATTTATCCTAATCGTGCCTTACCATATAGCCGAACCTTTTCAAATATTCATCGTCGACTTGGGGAAACTGGTAGTTTCAAGAAAGGGACTCCGGAAGGTAGACCTCGTGTAGTAAGAACTCCTGAAATTGAGGAAGCGGTGCTGCAAGAAATTGAGGAACATCCTGAGACGAGTACAGGGAAGATCGCTAGAACTATGGATATTTGTCATCAAATTGTTTGGCGTATTTTGGTTGATTTTTTGTTATACCCATACCATATTTCAAGAGTGCAGGCATTACTCCCCAGAGATTTTCCACAGCGTGTGAACTTCAGTCAGTGGTATCTACAAAGTATTGCACTAAATCCGCAGTTTGAGACACAAATTTTGTTCACAGACGAAGCAAATTTTTTTCGGAAAGCCATTCAAAATTTCCATAACAATAATGTGTGGGCTGAATAAAATCCCCTGAATAACCGAAACCCATTTCCAACACCAATTTTCGGTTAATGTATGGGCAGGAATTATAGGTGATCATCTAATAGACCAGGACGCCTTGATGGTCGTTCTTATTTACACTTTCTCGAAGAAGACTTACCTGGGTTATTAGAAGATGTGCCACTTGCGTTGAGGAATCGAATATGGTACATGCACGATGGCACGCCTGCTCATTTCAGTGTAATTGTCCGAAACCATTTAAATACAGTTTATCCTAATCGTTGAATAGGTCGCGGAGGACCTCAGCAATGGCCAGCAAGATCCCCCGATCTCAACAGTTTAGATTTTTTTTATGGGGTCACCTTAAAACTCTTGTGTATAAAACTCCCGTTAATACTTTAGAAGATTTAAGAGAGCGAATAGTTGCCTCGTGTGAAACTATACGAAATACGCCTGGAATATTTGAACGGGTGCGTAATTCCATGCGTAGAAGGGCGGAAACATGCATACTAAGTGCAGGTGGCCACTTCCAACAATTTTTATAATCAGTTTTGGTATTATTACTAATTAACAAATTTGTGCTATTCGTTTAGACTTACTGTCACAAAATAAAATAAAACTCGTTTTTGTGAAAAATGTATTTTTTTACAGATTATGTTTTCAAATATTATTAGGGAATTGGTAATGCGTTATGAAGCAATTTTCAGATTCTCATTCATTTTAGAATTGATCTAATTTCTTAATTTGCTTTCTGTTGATTTTTATTTTTTTGAGTGAAAATCATGCGTCGGACAAAGAAATACCATGAGATCAAATTTTCTCAAAAATAAATGAAGATTTTAAAAATGATTTTATTTTGAAAAGAAAGCATTGGCGTAGTACTTTTTCCCCAAAAATATTTAATGCGAAACCCGTAGGGATGCCACTGTTTGAAAAAATACAAATTTGTGTACATCAGAAAATGCGCCTTGCGGCATGGAACATATGTACCAAATATGCCAAAGATGTCTACAAAATTATCTCAGTTATTATTAAAAAACTGATTATTTTTGAAAATTTTGCCACCCTGTATCTCAAAAGTTAAGGCGTTTAGGACATACGTCCATAGAAAGTTTTTTTCTTAAAATGGGTCTAAGAATTACCTCCTTGAATATTAGCATGTGTTTAAGGAACACCCTGTATAAGAAAACTGTACCTAAGTGATTGATTTACGTTTGTGTGCGCTAATTTTGAAAAATGGCTTATCCAGTATGGGTGTGGTTTTCAATAGTGTATTTTGATAAGTTTTACTTATCATTAGTGTTTGATTAATTTCAATGGTTCAATAATAAAAAAGTTACATCAATGTTAAGATAAATGAGGAATGCAACTTTTCGTGTTTTTTTCACCACTTTTATTTGTAACTAGGTAATGTTGTTACTGCAGTTTCGTTCTATTAGGACATTTTCAAAAAATAACAATGAAAATGTTTTGAAATGTCTTTATAGGAGTATTAAGAGTCACGTCAATCATTATTTAGGAGCTAGTATATAATAAAATTGCAATAAAATTTAAATAAATATTTTCTGTAATCCAGTGTTCAATAATATTTCTGAATACATTTTTATCGCTCTCTTTTGAGTATTTTCACCTTCCACGATCTGAAAAAATATGAAAATCATAATGGAAAACTTTATACAGGTGTATATAGAAAATGAAAAACTGTTTAGTTCACCTCGATAAGTGCAAAATTTTCTATTTATAATCAACTGGTCGTATTGAAAATAAAATTATACAGATACTCAACTCGACGTTTCAGGATTTGAAAAAATCTAAGCATATTCGCATTTTTTTCCGCTGGTTCGCATAACTTCGTGAAGAAGCTTGTTTTCAAATGTTTTTCTCATTTTCAATTTTTGAATCTTTCTCATCATTTATCTTCGTATTTTATATTATATTGTTCATTACTTCCATTTTTATTGTTTGCGTATAATAGATATTTTACTAATTGTTTAACCGATTTATCAATTCATTTTGATTTCAGGTCTCAAAATCAGTGTTTTCCATTATATTTTTTCAATTTCATTTAATTTTTCACATGATTTATTTTTTACCACCTGTCAACCACCTGTCAACAGTTGACAGAAGCTCTCTTGGGGCCCGGCAGTCTTGCTCGAGGCAAGGCTACCACCCCCTAGTTTTTTCATTCATTTTTATTTCTTGAAAAAAACTTCGGATTTTTATTAGTCGTCTCATTCCCGGGATACCTTCGAATTTTTAGCTCCACATACATGGCCCCTTTTACGTGGTTACCCGAACCATCCCAGCCTATAGACCGGCATGAATAAAGGAGTCATCTACAATTTGACTAATCCTGTCACATATTGGTTGACTCAAAACAATGGACGATCACAAGACAAAAATAAGCCCTGCGATAGCACATGACATCTGCCTACCTTCTTTGTGGACGGACGGTATCGGCACGTCACCTAAATATTTTGGGTGACTCAGTTGATATAATTTTATTATTTCATCCATTTCATTTTTCTTTCATAGATTTCAAATCTTTTCTCTCTCTCTCTGTGTACATGACTGTTGCTTCTCTCTCGGGCGCATTTGGCCAACGTCCCCGTGTCAACAGTTGATAGAAGCTTTCTTGGGGAGGGGGGGGCAGCATTGCTCGAGGCAATGCTGTCACTCCTAGTTTTTTAATTCATTTTTATTTCTTGAAAAAACTTCGGGTTTTTATTAGTTGTCTTATTCCCGGGAAACCTTCGGATTTTTAGCTCCACATACATGGCCCCAGTTCAGTAATACATGCAGCAAGTATTACTGCAAAAGCATCGATGAGAAGAAAAAGGATAGGAAAAACAAGTCACAGATCATTTTGGTATTAGATTCAGTAAGCTATGTATACATGCAAAATGCTAAGTCCGTCAAAGAAACTTGGGATAATTTGAAAAAGGAATTTCAGAAAACAGAATTATTTCAAAAATGAAATTGGCATTCAATTTGAAGAATATTGGTAAAAAACGTATTTGAGTGAATCCGATGCTTTTAAAAACAATATCAATAACTGGACTTTAGAAAAGCTCTCAATCAATGAATTTGATGAAAAAAACTCATCCTTATCTTTATTGAAATATTCCATACCTAATCATGAATAAGTTTTTCTATGGCACCGTATAGAAGTAAACACAAGTAAGTTCACTCTGCGTTATATTTGGGTCAAGATTTCCCACCTCGAATTGTATGCTCAGCCAACCTACAGCGCAACCGACTGAATCTGATGGTTTTACCAAGCGAGCCAAGTTGAGGCATGGAATATTATTACAGAGTGAGTCGTTGTAAACGGTGATTTTGTATTTGTGAAAAATTCTTGTCTAGTTTCAAAATGAACAAGTGTCGAGCTGTGGGTTGCTGTAATCTGAAGGGTGATGTCGGCATTGATTTTTTTCGATTTCCAATTGTCGAAAAAATGTATTTTTTTCTAATATTCATTATGTAAGATTGAAGGAATTAACATATAACGAAAATAATCATAAAATAAATTGTTATAGACCATATATATGCAGACTTTTTTTATGAAAGTAATTTGATGAAATCGAACTTTACGAATAGTATACGCCTCCCTAGTAATGAAAAAACAATCGGAGCTCCACTGGAAATCCACAAAGGAAAATAATTGTTGAACCACATTTTTTGATTTGGCTAGTAGGAAAAATATTACTTCCACTGAAATTTCTGCAAAACCAAAGTATCAAATGTATATTCGAATAACCTTTTTTGGGGCCTACTGTTGCAAACATTTTCACCAATTCATCCACATCAATACTGGATATAAAAAGTATTCTGATTGAAGCTGTAAGGCAATTATCAAAAATTGGATCAAGAGTTAGGGGTATCATTTCAGATTTAGGTTTTAATTTTTATACACTTGCTAGAAAAGATGTCAATGTGAATGTAGAGCAGTCATATTTCTTAGTTGAGAAAAAAATATTTTACTTTTTTGATACTCCTCATCTGCTGAAATGTAGCGGAAACCATTTTTTCGATGAGTTTTTGAAATTTAATGAATTTACGGACGATGAATTTACGAACAAAAGTCATCTTGGACAACTTTACAACTTGGATAAGGAAAAGGAATATAGACTAGCACCCAAACTTACTGATTTTCATTCATTTTCAACTAACTTTCAAAGGATGAAGGTTAAATTAGCCAGTCAAGTTTTCAGTCATTCGGTAGCTACAGCGATGAATACTTATGCCAGTTTCAATCAGATACCATCAGCAGCTATAGGGACAGCTACATTTATTCATCTAGAGACAGAATTTCCTTATCATTTTTATAATTTATGTGCCAATGATTGCATAGGCAACCAGCGCAAAACAATGTTTTCAAAAATCAACATTTCCTTAGGATTATTTATTTTCTCTTTTCACAAGGGTAAGAATTTATTATACTTTGAAATTTGCCAATAGAAATTTGAAAATAAATGTTATAAAAAATCAAAAACTCATCATTCTGAAAAACCTTTAGAATAGATGAGCATAAATTCTTGACATAAATTGTATAATCTGACCTTGTTTATAAACAAATTCAAAAACTTATCTTATGAAGAATCAAACTGAATTGGATAATTCGCCATTATTGAATCTGTTCATTTCAAGGTTAAAATAGTTATGTATATTTGACGTTCTTTCAGGTTAGAGTATAAAATGGTTGTAATTTGGAAGTAACTTTTAGTTTATTCTTGAGAAAGCTATTGTATAGCGAAATACGTGTCGCGGTTTTTGTAAAACCCTCTATAGTGAAAATCATGCAATAAACTGCATTTATTAGTTTTAATATGGATTTTCATCAAGTATCGGCCAGTTCTATTCAACTAATTTTCCTTTGGATTATTTATTTCCTCTTTTCACAGGGAAGAATGTAAGAATGTATTACCTATACTTTGAAATTTGACAACAAAAATTTGAAAAAAAAATCAAAAACTCATCATTCTGAAAATTCTTCAGAATAAATTAGCATAAGTTTTGACCTAAATTGTATAATCTTACTTTACAAAATATACGTTTATTTCACCACCTTGCCTTTTTCTTTATCAATTCCTAAACAGTTCACAATCATATGAGATATTTATTGTGAGCTTTTCGTAGCAATGATGAAGTCAGATCATGGTCACATATTTTTTTATCGAACCTCATGCAGAGGTGCACGATATCTCTTAGCCTACACCCTCCTGCCCCGACACATGGCAGCAAAAAATAAAATCTCGACCCGATACATCAAAGACGCCGACCGGGAGTGAATTTACTTGTGCTTACTTTTATACGATGTCTATGGTAAGTTATTTTTGACACTTCTCTCTCTTTGTCGTCGACGACCACACCTTTCTGGTAATTGACGATCTACAAGAACTAACAGGAGTGCACAAGAACTTACGTCATTTCATTGTTCTCGGGGGTACATTTAAGACTTTTTTGCAGCTTTTCACGTACCTACGTCACCCCTACAGCTAAGGGAGGAGATAATTCGATGATTAAGTGCAGTGGTTAGATAAACGCCAATTATGTAAAACTTACATTTTTTTTTTGGGACGTCCGTTACATCTTTCTCATCTTTCAAACAGAACAGCAATTATGTAAATAAACTCCGACCTCGAAGGTCACATATAATAATTATTCAAATCGAAGCCTCGAAAATGCAACAAAATCAGCAATTATGTTAACAAACTGCAACCCCAAAGGTGACGTTGATTTCCAAGATGTCATAATCGTCTCTCTTTCTCTTACACATTGAATGACATAGCTCGGCCTCCAGACGAACCCTATTTATCTACTCACCTACGAGAATTGTATTAAAAACTAGACTTCCGTTCAAAAGTACTGGTATCCGAGTAAATGATAATCTAGAAATGAATCAAATCTCACTTACATGGACCAATGCAAGTTTGGTGGTGGATATTTCATTTCATCCGTAGATTTATTTCCTTCGAATGAAAAGTGAGTGGTTATTCGAAACGAAAAAGGAAATACATCCCAATACAAAGTAAGGCTGGTTACCAAACGATGTTTTGTAAAATAGAGGAATGATTACGAAGAAACCAACCGGCCTATTATAAGATGAGATGATTTTTTTTTTATTTTTATTGTATTCAAAATCGTTCAATTGATCTGAATCTACCATCACGATTGTGCAAGCCTATATTGTCCATCACTTTCTCATCTTAATTTATATAATTTTCAGTTAGTTCGTCCAAAATAATTCGTTATTAATTTCTACATTTGAAAGTCTCCAATTATTTATAGAACTTGTGCTCGATGTTCGATTCAAAATGCAGTACAAGTTGAAATATACAATGTTCAGACATGGTTGACATTGGAGAAAACGACACAGTCTATGTTTACAGTAGAGAGATGGATTATAATTTTGCAAGTAATATTCATGAATGTGACGTGATGTCGAAATCGCTCGTGGTTAATGGGTTGTGGTTTATAGTTGACATTAACCGGCCTTGAAACAATTCTGTGGGTAAATATGCATTAAACGTATAATTACAATAATAAAGTAACTTTTTTATATCCCCTACAACTAGTTGCAACATTTTGAAACTTTGAAATAACAGCATATTGACGTATCTAGACAATTTAAAGATCTATCTGAAATATACAAATGAGGAGGAAAGGTTCATTTGAATTTAGTACTATTTCTAAGGGTTTGCATACGTTCATGTATTTATGAAAACTTTTTTTTTGGGTTCAATTTATCATGAGTCGATTAACATTCATTTCTACATTTTCGGAATGGTAAAAATAAAATGTTACGAACAAAATTACCATGTGACGATTTTGTGGCGAACTTCAAGTGATGGAAAACTGTAGGAAAATGTATTTGCCCTACTGAGAATTTTGACGATTTCGCTTTTACTGCGTACTGCATAGGTATGTTATAAAAACACGCATTTTCTCGAGTAGCTAGGCGCCTGAGAAATCTCGATATAAGGCAGCTCGTCGTCAAAGATATCTATTTCTGTTGTTTCTAGTCGGACAGTAGTAGATTACAGCCGGTTCTGAGCCTCCCCCCACCACTATGACGTCACGTGGGGTGGATGACCTTGTGACCTTGAAAAATATGTCTGGAGCATGCGACGTTGAAAAATATGTATGGTGCATATAACTTTGAAAAATATGTCTGGTGCATAGGTGGTATATGTACGTCACAGATTACAGCCGATTCTGGACCTCCCCCCACCACTATGACGTATTAATTGTTTTTTTTTGTTGTTGTTGTTTAGTAACATCAAGGCGATGTGACCTTGAAGAGTCTGGTGCATGGATCGTTCAGAATTTTTTTCATATGAGATTTTGTGTGTGTGTGTGTGTGACATAGTGACGTAATTACATTTGATTGGTGTGTGTGTGTGAGAATGAACGGTACAGGGTTTCATCATGTGCTTGTCTATGTACAAACATACGTCTGCATACTTCGAAGATCCTTCAAGTAATGAATGTTCCATCGGTGTGAGCCCACCAAGTTAGTAGTGGTGTGACGTCACAGCAGCAACCGTTCAACGGTAAGAGAGCAATATGTTCACTCCACGACGTGTGGCTGAGTAATGCGTATTCATCGGTGTGCCCTCACCTCTCTCGAAGCAGTGAAGGCTGTGACGTAACGCATCGCTCTAGCCTCGCTATCGATGGTGACACGCAGGCGGCCGAGGACTGTGCTAACGTCTGCCCTCTCCGAGAGCGCAACGACCACTGCCTGTTCGTATCGACATCTGTTATCGCATCCAGTTGGGAGGTGGGCTTGGCTTTAACGTCAGGCATCTCTAGTGGGTAGCAAAGTAGGGTAAACTGAAGAGGGTTAAATAACGTGCATTTGTATAGATAAATATTGTAGAATCTCGTGAAGTATTAATCTGAAAATTATCAACTTGAGCTGTTCCAAGGTATTGTTAGGGCGAATTGGATAAATATAACAATTGACAGAAATTCTCCCTATTATAGCAAAATTTGTCCTCACATTTTCGCTTTCAAAACTCATTGAACTATTGAGGCCCGCGTCGGACTGCAAAATTGAAGGTTATAAAATAATTAGAGATAAGTAATGAGAAAAGTTCATTGCATGTATTCAAATGATTCAACATGAAACAATCCAAATAAAGTACAACTGATAAGAAATGGGAGTTCAGAGTGAATTCTTGTTGCTTGTAACTATCCGATGGAATTTAAGATCTGAATCTTGTGCAATGTTATATTCATAATGACAAATAAAAAAACAGTTATTATTTAGGTCTATTTTATGTACGGAAAACACTGAAAAGAGTGAAATTGAATTACAGAATACATATTCGGAAGAGAAATGAATATATTAGGATTTGGAAAAATCTTGAAGTTTGGTTAGAATTTAAAAATTGTCGAAAGAGACAACTGCTTTGATGTGCCATCACTTTGATCGAAAATAAATTCATTCGCCTGTCATTGCCAGATTTACCCGTCGAATTTGGTTTGACTTTGAAATAAATGCAAGGTTATTATCTGCCCCAAAACAGATGCGTAGACTCAACATAACATTTCACAGGAGAACAGACTGACATTTCTCACGCATATGCATGTCTAACATGAGCTAGGTACCACATATACAGGCTGATTCACGGTGGATGGCACATTAGACGTTTCTGGTGAACCAGACAACGGATAACTTTGAAAATTTAATGGAGGGCATATTCGGACATTCTCTAGCCAACTAAAATATTTTCGACAATGTGGTGTTGCCGCTTCTATTAGAAAGCAGTAGCAACTTTGATTTTTCAAACGAAACACTCTGTATATAATATTATTTTTGGAATCTCCAACAATTGCCCGACAACTTTTCTTGATATTTCCCTATGCCTATCTGTTATCTGTTTTTCTTCGAAAATCATGACTTCTAAAAATGCCGATATCTTTTAGTTAAGAAGTACTATAATATCGAAATTTGGTTTGGAGTTAGGTGATACTTGGACACTTCCCACACGTCAGCCTAATCTCCGTTACTTCAATACAGGGTAGTAAAAAAATACAGTTTTTTCGTTTGCTTGAAAAAGTTGCTGAAATTTGATTATTTTGAATGGAACACCCTGTATATTATTGAAAATTCGGAAAGCTGCTGAACTTTGCTTTCTTTCTATGTATATCATACCTATGCCTAACTAGTCAAGTTTCGGACTTATGAACATTTATTTGTGAAAATGTCCCTTCAGAATGGTATTTCCATTCGGTATTTGGTAAGCAGGCCATGATTACTATTTGACAGTAGCGTTGTGACATTCTCCTAATAATATCGACATTTTCGTCACTTCAGAAGTTGCAAATACCTTCAAAACGATGGCACAAAACTATTCAAACGAAATTCTTATGAATTTGTTTATTATTTTTGGACAGTGTGACAAAATTATCAGCAGAACATGTAGAAAGTTCAATGAAATGTATCCGAATCTACCGCCAATGAACCTCAAGAAATTTATACGAATTCAGAACAATTTCAATGCATTTGGATCAACTTTAAAAGCACCAAGAAACTTGAAATTGGAAAAATTGATATGAATAATTATAAAAAAGTAGAACAATCATGTGGAATATTTCAAAATATGTTCGAATCGCTGGCCGTTCACTTCCAAGCACTTTAAAATGCGGGTGTTGACTGCTTTCGTGGTGGCAGATCTGATTTCATTGGGATCCAAATCTTCAAATGTTTGGGCAATCCTTTCTAACAATTCATCTCTCGAACGCACGGGTATTTTGTAAACTTTTTCTTTGAACATTCCCCACAAGTAAAAATCTAATGGATTAAGATCGGGTGATCTCGCTGGCCAATTCCATGGTCCCAAGCGCCTCATCCACCGATCGTCAAATAGTCTATCCAGTTCTGCGCTCACTTCTCTTGTGCAATGTGCAGGAGCTCCGTCTAGTTGGTACCAACAGTTTCGATAATCTTCGAGTGGCAGATTATCCACGAAACTGTCTACAGTATTCTCCAAAATATTCAGGTAGCTTCTGGATGTTAATGACTCCTCGTATATCACGTACCTCAATTTGTTGTCCATCAACATGCAGAAGACATTAAAACTAAATTTTTCTTGAAATCCGGCTTCTTCTGTGACGTGAGGATTTTCACTGGACCAATAATGACGATTTTTTCTATTGAAAATCCCTTCTCTCGAAAATTTCCATTCATCAGTCCAAATAATTTTATTTGAAAAAAGTGGATCTTTTCACAAAATTCTACTCTCTGTTGAGGATCTTGAGGCTTCATTGCTTGAATTTTGGTGAATTTATAATCATGCATTTTATGTCTTCGCAAGATTCTTTGAACCGATGAATATTTTATACCCAAATCTTCTTCAGCACTTCTTATCGATGACTCGGGAAATGCGTGAAAATATGCTAAGACATTAATCTGGTTGTCTTCGAAAGTTACGGGTCGAGGCAAGTTTCTTGGTGCTTTTAAAGTTGATCCAAATGCATTGAAATTGTTCTGAATTCGTATAAATTTCTTGAGGTTCATTGGCGGTAGATTCGGATACATTTCATTGAACTTTCTACATGTTCTGCTGATAATTTTGTCATACTGTCCAAAAATAATAAACAAATTCATAAGAACTTCGTTTGAATAGTTTTGTTCCATCGTTTTGAAGGTATTTGCAACTTCTGAAGTGACGAAAATGTCGATATTATTAGGAGAATGTCACAACGCTACTGTCAAATAGTAATCATGGCCTGCTTACCAAATACCGAATGGAAATACCATCTGAAGGGACATTTTCACAAATAAATGTTCATAAGTCCGAAACTTGACTAGTTAGGTATAGGTATGATATACATAGAAAGAAAGCAAATTTCAGCAGCTTTCCGAATTTTCAATAATATACAGGGTGTTCTATTCAAAATAATCAAATTTCAGCAACTTTTTCAAGCAAACGAAAAAACTGAATTTTTTACCACCCTGTATTGAAGTAACGGAGATTAGGGTGACATGTGGGAAGTGTCCAAGTATCACCTAACTTCAAACCAAATTTCGATATCATAGTACTTCTTAACTAAAAGATATCGGCATATTTAGAAGTCATGATTTTCGAAGAAAAAAATTGAAATTAATTTTTATTTCGAAAACGGTAACTGATAGGTATAGGAAAATATCAAGAAAAGTTGTCGGGCAATTGTTGGAGATTCCAAAAATAATATTATATACAGAGTGTTCCATTTGAAAAATCAAAGTTGCTACTGCTTTCTAATAGAAGCGGCAACACCGCATTGTCGAAAATATTTTAGTTGGTTAGAGAATGTCCGAATATGCCCTCCATTAAATTTTCAAAGTAATCCGTTGTCTGGTTCACCAGAAACGTCTAATGTGCCATCCACTGATGATTCAAAATGCTACACTATATTTTTTCATGAAATATTACATTTCAATTTGAAGCAACATAGTAGATGATATTGACGTAATTTCAACTGAAACGTGGGTATCGCCTCACTTTGGTCTCTTTTTCTTTCCACACATTGGCAAAATCTGATGGTGAAGTTTGGTTTAACCTTGAAACTAAATACTAGGATTTTCTCGAGGGTCGAGTATTCATGTATGCCGATGACACAACATTGTGACGTCCCTAGATCTAAATGAAATATACTTATTGATATAAGTGCTATAAGATAAAATATCTTTTGTAAAATGTGACGTGACATATACACATTCATGTATCGAAAATGATGACTAAAATTCGACTTTGACTTCTCCGCCAATGTCATGCTAGACGGAGATTTGTAGACATGTAGTGTCAACACTTGACATTTTACAGGAGAACAGACTGATATTTCTCACAAATATGCATGCCCTACATGAACTTCCGCATGCTTGAAAATGATGTGATAATTTAAAATGTCGCACTACGTTTTTCTTTAAGAAATATAATTCATTACAAATCTGAAGCCATATAGTAGATGATATTGATATGATTTCAACTGAAAAGCAGGTTTGTTCTCACTTTGGTCTGTTTCTCCCCCACCATGTCAAGATCTGACAGAGCAGTTTGGTTTGAGCTTGAAACTGAACGTGAGTTTATTCACTGCCCAGGTTATGCTAGACGGAGATTTGCGGAGTTTCCAAAAGAAATGCGTAGGGTCATGCCGTTTTGCAGTAGAATAGAATGATATTTCTCACACATGCATATGCTCGCCTAACAAGAACTTTCATGTATTGCAATACAATCTAATCATTTGAAATGCAACACTATATTGCAATATCTGACGGTGGAGTGTGGTTTGACTGTGAAAGTGAATACAAAGTTCATTGTTTGCTGAACGGGGTTTGGACGTTCTACAAAACAATGCTGTAAAATGGTGCAACACACCATTTTACAGCGAAAAAGACATATTTTTCAGACCTAAATATATTCTCGACATGAACTTTTACATGTCGCAATACACATGTTTCAATTTGAAATGTATCACTATCTTGTTCTTAAAACCCAATATTATCCAAGATTCAAGCCAATATACCATATGACGTAAGCGTGTATTCAACTGAAAAGGAGGTATTTCCACACTTCAACCTGAAAACTGATTCCTCCCCTCCACCATTTCATGATCTGACCTTGAAGTTGAGTTTGATCTTCAACTTGACTACGTGGTCATTTTCTGTCGATGTCCTGCTATACTGGTTTGTGAGTCCCCAAATATTACATAATGCACACATTTTTTGTACATACACACGCATGCTTCACACCATGCATGCTTATGCTTATGTTGTAGTATGTTTCTCGAGAGAATTTATCTGGTTGAAGCTGCGATGATTCTGCAACCGTTTTAGGAATCACACGTTAGAAGGTAAGACCTCTTTAGTCCTTAACTCGCACAAGTTTATCAACTTCTGAGAGTTGTCTTTTGTATGGGGGTGAATCTGATTAACGTAAAAACAGATTTCAAACAGAACAGTATGATGTATCCATCAGAAGTGCAATACTAGGAGTTTGATACAAACTAGCATTATATTCCAATACATGAGTTGGATTCGACCTAATATCGATACTTACGATCAGTGTAGGCTAAAGAAGGCGAAAACAAGTATCTCAAAGAATTTTTCACTTCAATTTATTCAATATGAAGTTTTGGCATATTGGTTTCTCTATTCTTTTAATCAGTATAACATTTACTTGCTGCATGAAGAAGATACAGTAATGCAACTTGTCGCTATCGAATTGGGTACTGTAATAGCGCGATAAACATTTTTGTCGACATTTTTACTGTTGTTCCTGTAAATATAGTGTTTCAGACTGATATATCATCATAAAAATTCATTTTTCTGATATACTATGATTCCATAAGACATGTGTCTCAATAGCAAATTTTATTCATATTCATATTCGGTCACATTACTTCTAACGCAAAGTTTTTCCCGCTAGATAGTGCTGTTTCTAATTTACTGTTCGAGGAATATTTTCTGGCGCTCCATTTCGGTCAATCAGTTATTGTTAAACCTGCTTCTGCAATTTTGAAAAATGTTTGCTGATGTGATGAAATATATCGCATCTATATTTAGCCTCATAAAAGATGAATACAAGGAGAAAACAGTGAAGGATGGACTTGAAGAGTGTTCTAAGGCTTCTAAACGAATAAAAAAAGATCTGAAAAATACTACTACTATGGGTGGGAAACAAAATCTACTAACATTCTTGGTCAATATTACAACACTACGTAATCAGATGAAATTTGATATGAAGAAAGGAGCAGGCCTGATTAGCCGAAAAGAGACAGCCTCTAATCGAGTACATTGGGATGATTAAGAATCGGCTTTCAATTCGCGTATCCGGACTGAAGTAATTAGTAATCTCAAGCATAAGAACCCTACCTCATTTTTGATCGGCTGTAAGACCCTTTTTGTGAGACGAATTCAAAAGGCATTGAAAAAGGATGCATATTTAAAGGTTAATATGACATTCGGTGGAGAATTTGAGGTTGTTAAAGGCGATCGAATCTTCAACGAATATAAGTATTTTACAATATCTAACGCATCCATCCATAGTAACACTGATATGAATATGTGGTTTGAGGAACATGTTATAGAGCCAATCATGATAAAGTTGGAAGAGTTTCAGGAACGTGACAGAGGTTAGACGTTGAAAGCAGTAGTGAATTTGGGGGGTTAACGTAAACAAATTTGTGCCGCAGAGAGGTTCATCATACATTGAACTGCCTCCTCAAATCAAACGAAAAATCATGATAATTCCTGCTTCGCTTGGGCCATTGTTTCGACATTGTATCCAGTTCCCCATGGGCAACATTCAGATCACATCCTATCTTATCCTGACTATTCAAAAGTTCTGAAGTTGTAAGGTATTCACTTTCCGATGACAATTATTCAGATAAATAGTTTCGAAGAGCAGAATGATCTCTCAGTCAATGTTTACTCGTTTAAAACTTTTTAAATCCAAGTATACCGTAATACCGCTAAGATTGAGCATAGCAAAAAATAAAAGCAAACATGTGAACCTACTCATGATTCAAGACATGTATTACGATGAAAGATGTGAGGATTCAATAAATGTCTATGATGTTACGTCACCAACCAGAAAACACTTTGTTTGGATAAAAGATCTATCTAGTTTGGTGAGTAATCAACTCAACAACCATAATGGAAAAAAAATATTTTTGCCATAGGTGTTTTCACTGTTTTTCCACGCAAGCTATGTTAGATAAACACCTTAAAGACTGTTCGAAGACAAAGGAATGCCTACCAAAATGGATGGAAAGCATATTTTGAGGTTCAAAAATTTCAAAAATAAAATTACATCGCCTTTCGTCATATATGCCGAGTGTATTGGTATCTGCACAAGATGGCAATAAATATCAACGACACATTCCGGCATCTATTGAATATTATGTGAAACGCTCTTATGATGATACTCTATCATTTTATCGATCATTTCGTGGTGAAAATTGTATGAAATGGTTTGCCGATGAGATAGGTCAGTTTGCTGAAGATGTTGCAACTGTGTTCCAGTGTCCATTTGATGTAGATATATCAGCCAGCCAGGAAACATTTTTTCAGGCAGCAACTCATTGTCATATATGTGACAAACCATTCAATATATCAGACAAAATAGTATGCGATCATAATCGTCTAATACCTAAAAATAATCAATCGCGGACCATCACACAATGAGTGCATTATAAACTATCAAGATGATCAAACAATTCCCATCGTGTTTCATAACTTATCAGGGTATGATGCACATTTTGTTATAGAAAATATTGCATTGGATCTCAATGGAAGTGTCGCCGTTTGGCCGATAACAAAGGAAAAGTATATTTCCTTCACTAAAAATATTTCTGGTAGCAAGATCCACTTCAGATTTTTTACCTCATTCAGATTCATGAGTTTTTCGCTGGATACGTTAGTATCATATCTATCAGATTTTCCAAATCTCATATCACAGTTCTCCAACCTCTCGAATGATAAAGAGTAGATTTTGACAAAAAAGGGTGTAATGCCGTATGACTATATCTATTCTTTCAAAAAATTCAATGAAGATTGTTTACCCCCTATCGAAACCTTTTACAACAAATTGGAGGGAAAACCGTGTCCTAGGAGTTCTTACTTACGTGCCAAACTGATATACTTCTAATATAAACACATTAGGAAAATATACGGATCTGTATTCGAAGACGGATGATATGCTTCTGGCTATATCTTCGAGCAGTTCCGCTCAAGTTGTCATAAAACTTACGGTTTGGATCCTGCCCATTATTTCACTCTGCCTGGCTATACATGGGATGCTATGTTATTCAAAACGAAACAGCAACTTGAACTTCTCACCGATGTAGATCAGCTGCTTTTTTTCGAAAAGGGAACAAGAGGTGGATTGAGTCAAGTTTGTTCCAAGCGAAGAGTCACAGCTAATAACAAATACATGGGTCACAATTATGATAGAGCCAAAGCTGACTCATACCTAATGTATTTCGATGTTAATAATCAATATGGTTGGGCAATGTCTCAATATCTACCATACGGCGGATTTGAGTGGATGGACACCAACATTGACATCACAACTGTGCCTGATGATGCCTCGGAAAGTTATATACCAGAAGTTGATATGGAGTATCCAAACAACCTTCACGATATGCGTAAGGATTTACCGTTCTGCCCCGATCATGTGGATCCTAAGACAAAAAAAAATTATGTGGATCATTACAGAAATCTCAAGCAGGCCTTAGAACATGGTCTCATTTTGAACAAGATTCATCGTGTTCTAAAGTTCAAGCAGTCCCCATGGTTGAAGCCCTACATAGATTTGAACACACGTTTGCGAACTGCTGCCTCAAATAATTTTGAGAAGAACCTATTCAAACTAATGAATAATGTATTTGATATGTATTGCTATCTTCAAAACTCAATGTTTGTCCCATATATATAAATATTTGTTTCAGGGAAAACTATGGAAAATCTGAGTTGGGATGGGCGATATGGTGCCAAAGCCAGAATCTCCAATCCACGGTTCAAGAGTTTGACTGTCTTCGATGAAAACTTGACTGCCATTGAATTGGGAAAATCCGAAATATTCTTCAACAAACCTATATATGTTGGAATAGTAGTACTGGATTTGGCAAAGTTGACCACATATAATTTCCATTATGAGTACATGGCTCCTAGGTATAGAGAAAATTTTTGCGCAGTTTATACTGACACGGACAGTTTGATTTATGAAATTATAAATTATGATCCATATGAGATGATGAAAAATGATTGTCATCAGTATTTCGGTACTAGCGATTATCAATCAGATATCATTTACAATATTCCCCGAACGAATAAGAAAGTGATTGGATTGATGAAGTATGAGAACAACGGAAAGCTTATGATCGCCTTTATTGGACTCAGATCTGAATTATACCCAACTAAAACTGCAACGTCAGAAGATCAAATCACTGATCTGAAAAAAAGATTGAAGCAGGAGAATTATGAAATCAAACAAATTATGGCCAATTTCGGAGTATCCAAGAAAGCGAAGGGCGTTAAACATAATGTTGTCAAAACAAAAATCGCTTTCGAAGATTACGTGGCCTGTTTGGAAAATTGTACCGAAATAGCAATCACACAAAAATTATTAAAATCCTATAAGCATAGGGTGGATTTAACATAACAAACGAAGATTGCTCTGAATCCTAACGATGATAAACGCTATATAATTCCCGAAACCTACCATACTCTTCCATGGAGACATTACTCAATTCAAAATATATGAATATAGATGATAACAATATCAACTTCAAATTATTCTCGTCTCAAATGAACGGTTCTATGCACGAGTGAAAATCACATATCAAAGTTTTTGTTAACATATTATCCTGTTGCTGAAATACAGGTGTATTTTTGTGAGTCAAAGCAGAACTATTGGAAAAATGAACCCCACTATCATTTATTTCAGATTGAATCATACACCTATTTTCTTCCGAGAGAGGTTTTATATAGGGCAATTGGCCATGTTTTTCTCCTCTATAATCTAAAAAACAAACATCCGGCAGCTCTACCTCCAGGGTGGCGTGGAAACGAGCAAAAAAAACTGTTTTAACGATGAAACTCACAATCTGATGATATCAACCCCTTGTATTCATTTTTTATGGTATTATATCTTGGTCTCTTCCTTTGAAGGGCTTATAAGTATCTATTAAGTCGATGTATTTCCTGAAATTATCAAATTAACTTTTCCGTCATATTTTTTGTTTACAGACAACAATAAAAAATATTTATATATTATGTAAGTCTTGTTCATTATATATTTTTGGTAAACATTTTGTAAGAAACTGTTTTGAATCATTAGTTAACTTGAATGTGTTTTTATTGATGTTCAAAAAATTTTTTGATAGAAACATACTTTTTCTATGACATACATCATCTTGTAGAATCAAAACCATAACACGGACTTCACGACGATAGATGAAATAACCATTAAATCATCTTGTATGAAAGCTGTTTGGAAAAGTGTGTAACTGAAACTGGTTTTGATCTATTTCACCACCAAAATAACCAAAAACATAACCATTGAATCATCTGTATGAAAGCTGTTTGGAAAAGTGTGTAACTGAAACTAGTTTTGATCTATTTCAGTCTAAGATCAATTCAAAAGTAACATGAATACATATTGTTGATATAAAGAGACGAAATCACGCATAAAAATTCAGTTTTGACCAAATTGCAGTATATTCCATAGCAGAGCACTCCATTAATTATGAATCTCGATATTACAGAAAATGCCAAGTCGAACAAACATATTATTATCAGCAAACCCTCTTCAATATTAGTCTTTATTGAGGTGGAAATCTTTCATAATTACCAATCAACCACATCTATCCTCCCACTATTCTACATAAATATCTTCAATTACATAAAAAGTCAAATATGCAGCTACATAATTGAAAATTGGTATGATGGAGATTGCTATCATAGTGTTCGAATGAAACGTGCTAGAGTGAAGAAGCGGGTTTACATCTCTGCCCATGGTTTGCAGACCTGTTTCGGGCAGTTTGGCCACTCGTTTGGCCACTCGACTTTACGTTCATTATAGATCCGAACAGTGAATTAGAAACAGCACTACCTAGCGGGGAAAACTTTGCGTTGGAAGTGATGTTACCGAATATGAATATGAATAAAATTTGCTATTGAGACACATGTCTTATGGAATCATAGTATATCAGAAAAATGAATTCCTATGACGATATATCTCTGAAACATTATATTTACAGGAACAACAGTAAAAATGTTGACAAAAATGTTTATCGCGTTATTACAGTATTCAATTCGATAGCGACAAGTTGCATTACTGTATCTTTATGCAGCGAGTAAATGTTATACTGATTAAAAGAATAGAGAAACCAATATGTATTGGTTCTATTCCATCTCATGTATTGGAATAGAATGCTAGTTTGTATCAAACTCCTAGTATTGCACTTCTGATGGATACATCATACTGTTCTGTTTAAAATCTGTTTTTACGTTAATAAGCTGTCACCCCCATACGAACGGCAACTCTCAGAAGTTGAGAAACTTGTGCGAGCTAAGGACTAAAGAGGTCTTACCTTTTAACGTGTGATTCCTAACACGGTTGCAGAATCATCGCAGCTTCAACCAGATAAATTCTCTCGAGAAAAATACTACAACATGAGCATAAGCATGCATGGTGTGAAGCATGCGTGTGTATGTACAAAAAATGTGTGCATTATGTAATATTTGGGGACTCACAAACCAGTATAGCAGGACATCGACAGAAAATGACCACGTAGTCAAGTTGAAGATCAAACTCAACTTCAAAGTCAGATTATGAAATGGTGGAGGGAAGGAATCAGTTTTCAGGTTGAAGTGTGGAAATACCTCCTTTTCAGTTGAATACACGCTCACGTGTATTGGCTTGAATCTTGGATAATATTGGGTTTTGAGAACAAGATAGTAATACATTTCAAATTGAAACATGTGTAATGCGACATGTAAAAGTTCATGTCGAGAATATATTAAGGTGTGAAAAATATGTCTTTTTTGCTGTAAAATGGTGTGTTGTGACTATATGCATTGTTTTGGAGAACGTCCAAACCCCGTTTAGCAAAGAATGAACGTTGTATTCATTTTCACAGTTAAACCACACTCCACCGTCAGATATTGCAATATAGTGTTGCATTTCAAATGATTAGATTGTATTGCAATACATGAAAGTTCTTGTTAGGCGAGCATATGCGTGTGTGAGAAATATCAATCTATTCTACTGCAAAATGGCATGACCCTACGCATCTCTTTTGGAAACTCCGCAAATCTACGTCTAGCATAACCTGGGCAGTGAATAATCTCACGTTCAGTTTCAAGCTCAAATCAAACTGCTCTGTCAGATCTTGACATGGTGGGGGAGAAACAGACCAAAGTGAGAACAAACCTGCTTTCCAGTTGAAATCATATCAATATCATCTACTATATGGCTTCAGATTTGTAATAAATTATGTTTCGAAAAGAAAAACGTAGTGCGACATTTTAAATTATCACATCATTTTCAAGCATACGGAAGTTCATGTAGGGCATGCATATTTGTGAGAATTATCAGTCTGTTCTCCTGTAAAATGTCAAGTGTTCACACTACATGTCTATAGATCTCCGTCTAGCATGACATTGGCGGAGAAGTCAAAGTCAAATTTTAGTCATCATTTTTGATACATGAATGTATATATGACACGTCACATTTTATAAAAGATATTTTATCTTATAGCACTTATATCAATAAGTAAATTTCATTTAGATCTAGGGACGTCACAATGTTGTGTCATCGGCATACATGAATACTCGACCCTCGAGAAAATCCTAGTATTTAGTTTCAAGGCTAAACCAAACTTCATCATCAGATTTTGCCAATGTGTGGAAAAAAAAGAGACCAAAGTGAGGCGATACCCACATTTCAGTTGAAGTTACGTCAATATCATCTACTATGTTGCTTCAAATTGAAATGATAATATGTCATATATGTCAAAAAAAAACTTTCATCGTGAAAAAAAGTGTTATTCACCGTGAAAAAAATTGTTTTTTTTCACTGTCGAAATAATTGACAATTCATAACAATAAGAGAGATCCACAGAATTTGCAGTTCGGCCACTTTTCATCAAAATAAGGAAAATATTCGCATTTGAAGAAATTTTCTGACAACTGTCATATTTTAAAATAAGTTCGTCAAATTCAGGAAGTGAAAAAATCATTCAATTCAAGTGGACCAGTTCAACTAAAAGCTAAGTATTTTTAAAATATATCTTTTATATATAAAACACATATTTTGCTCACTTTAAACCGTAGTTGTATATCATTCATTTCAATGACTGCTAACGATGGCCTTTCTCTTGATAACAAATTCTGTGAAATTTGTGAAAAATCCTTTAAAACAACGAAAGGTCTCAAAATTCATAATGGTAGAGTTCATAAAATTTCTAATACAAAATCCTCTTTGAATGAATCAGCTTTCACACAAGCTGTCGATTCTGTTCTGTTGCCTCATTCTAATAAAGATACGTCATTCAATACTACGTTTCATGAAAAATTGTCCTCATTGAAACGATCCAGTCACATTATAAAAAGGATTCCTAAATCTGCAAGAAATTGCTCTGCCTCTGCCCTTTGCGAAATTATAGAAGAATGCTTACATACAAACTCTCCAACAAGCTGGGAAAACTTGTTAACTTTTCCTTATACTTTGTTCTCCATCCCACATGCCAAGGACTCCCGTAGATCTCTCGCATCTCTCATAAAGAAAAACATCAAACTTCTCAATTCCAAGACCAATGTCATTCCATCTCAAATCGATGAAAGGAAATATAACCAAAACTTTTGTAAGCTTGTTTTGAGTAAAATAGCTGATGGTGACATTAGGTCAGCTATCAGAATCTTGAGCTCAAGTGATACGTTGGCCGAATACGATGAATCCACACTTTCAGTTCTACGATCAAAACACCCTCGATCAGATTCCTCCACACATTCTCTGGATTCGCAACTATCACACGATTTTTCAGAGTTTCCGGTGTTCCAATTTTCAGAACATGAAGTATCGGAGGCAATTAAATCTTTTCGTTCTGGTTCTGCTGGTGGTTTGGATTCTTTCCGCCCTAGTCATATGCAAGACCTCATTAGTCACAGCTCTGGAAATTCAGGACAGAAACTTCATTTTTACTGGTAGGGTTTCTCCAGAAATTTGTCCTATACTTTTTGGCGCTTCACTGTGTGCTCTTCGGAAAAAAGATGAAGGAATAAGACCGATTGCCGTCGGTACCTTTTATCGTCGATTGGTAGCTAAACTTGATTGTATGAGGATTAAAGACGAACTAGGATCGATGTTACGTCCACTACAGTTTGGTTTCGGTACTGCAGGTGGATGTGAAGCTGTTGCTCATGCTGCTCGTAGATATATTAATCTTCATCCAAATCCTGATAGAAACACCATGCTTCGTAAGGTTAAAGATTCGTTTCCAGGATTATATCCCTTCTTAAGTCAGTGTTACAAATCAGCCTCCTGTTTGAGTTTTGGTGAACATCTGATTCTGTCTGAGAGAGGTGTTCAACAAGGTGATCCTTTAGGACCTGCTCTTTTTTGTCTGACCATCAACGAACTTACTAGAAGCTTATCATCCGAATTTAATTGTTGGTATTTGGATGATGGCTCAATCGCTGGCGATGAAAATAGTGTTTCAAAGGATTTGGAAAAAATCATTGATTATTCAAAACATCTTGGACTTGAACTAAATTTTGAAAAATGCGAGTTGATTACTCTTTCAACTCCGAATAATATTTCCGAATCCATTTTGAAATTGGCTCCTGGCATAAGAATTTTGGAAAAGTCTAAATGGAGTCTTCTGGGTGCTCCTCTCTCTAAAGATTCACTTTCAGAACATCTTCGAGAAAAATGAGAATCACTCAAATTGCTGACCACCAGATTGAATGAACTTCCAAAACACGTTGCATTTTTTCTTTTGAAAAATTGTTTGGCGATTCCAAAACTCATGTACGCCCTCAGATGTTCCCCCACTTGGTCAAGTCAGTTAGAACTTGACGAATTTGATAATTTACTCCGCCACACGACGGAATATGTTACAAACAATCATTTCAATAATGATTCATGGCTCCAAGCAACTCTTCCTGTAAACCTTGGCGGATTAGGGCTACGTTCGGCTTCTTACTTAGCTTTACCAGCGTTTCTGTCATCAGTCAATAGTGTTTCCGATCTTATCGATTCCATCCTTCCTTCCATATTTATCAATATCAAAGACGTTTTTTATTCTGAAGGTGAATCACTTTGGCATGCTGCAACTAATATTGCTCCTCCTACAGATAAAAAGAAAATACAAAGTGTATGGGACCGACCTCTCCTGAACATTATAACTGATAAACTTCTGAAATCTACAAGTGTATACGATAAGGCTCGTCTGAAAGGAGCAATGATCAAGGAATCGGGTGCTTGGCTGAATGCTTTACCTGTTGCATCTCTTGGAACACTATTAGACGATGAATCTTTCAGAATAGCAATAGGACTTAGGATGGGTTCATCTATTTGTGTTTCTCATACTTGTGTTTGCGGTAGTATAGTTGATGAGAAAGGTACACATGGTTTGAGTTGCAGGAGAAGTGCAGGGCGTATATCTCGACATCACCAAGTGAACGACATATTGAAAAGAGCTATGTTGTCAGCGGATGTTCCTGCAATTCTGGAACCCTTAGGTACCAGTCGAGATGATGGTGAACGACCAGATGGCATGTCTCTCATACCATGGAAATACGGTAAACCTGTGGTATGGGACTTTACTTGCGTTGACACGGTCGCGGCTTCCCATCTAGCCGAAAGTTCCAAGTCTGCTGGAACTGCAGCATTGTCTGGCGAGAAATTGAAAAGGAAAAAATACCAAAATCTTGGAAACAACTATCTGTTCCATCCAGTAGCGGTTGAAACTTTTGGTGTTTATGGCCCGGAGTCTCTGTTATTCGTTCATGAACTCGGAAGAAGAATAGGCCAAGCAACGAAAGATCACCGTTCTACATCTTTTTTGTTAGAAAAAATTGGTATTGCTATTCAACGTGGCAATGCTGCTTCAGTACTTGGAACTATTCCTCCTTCACATAATTTTGATGAGATCATGCATTGCCCTAATTTCAGTACGGAACTGAAACCTCTTCGAAACAAGCCAAAATATGTGGATATTCATCAGTCTCCTATCAAGGTTAATTCACAAGTGATTGATCCACTTTCTTCTTTTTCAGTGCGGTCAGTGGACTCAGGTCATTCTTGGCCCCAAAAAATGAGTTGCATTCCTCGTAGAATTGGTACCATTTCAGTGGAAGCGCTTCTTGAAGCAAGAGCCGAATCGATCCCTCTACGAAACCCTTTTTCACTTGGAAGGATCGATCGGAGCTTGAGAAATGGTTCTTATGGAGATTCTGTGAAACGTGTTCTTCCTTACGAATCAGTAGAGAGTTGTCCTGAAAATCTAGAGAAGAAAATTGGATTGGATAATTTAGGAAACACTTGTTACATGAATAGCATTTTATAAGTGTTGTTCATGACGAAGAATTTCAAGAACGAAGTTTTAATGATGAACGAGAACGAGAATGTTTCCTGCTTATTCATCAAACTCAAACAACTGTTCATGCAGCTGCAGTTTCGTAAGAAGGTATCATCTTTTTCTCCAACCGATTTCCTGGAGTCTTTGAAGTCCACTAGATACTCGTTAGGACAACAAGAGGATTGTTCCGAATTCTTGAGGTTCTTGTTGAATATTCTTCGTGAGCAAAACAATAGCAAAATCAATACTCCCAGCCGCTCTGGACTGAATGATTCCGTACAACCCATCTCGTCTTGTGTTTGTAAATCTTTTGCTGGAAAAATCCTCACTTGTTTACTTTGTGGTAAATGTTCAAGAAGTACTGAAAACTTATGTGAATTTCTGGAACTTCATCTAGCTTTTCCTAATACGACTAATTACCAGTCCGTGCAAAGCTTATTGTTAAATCATCTGAAAATGGAATTTTTAACAGTAAATGATCAACTGTTGATCATCACCTGTTGAATGTGGTCATTATTACGCCTTGGTCAAAGAAGAAACGGACTGGTTTAAGTTTGACGATAGTCGTGTCACGAAGTGTTCTGGCGATGCATTGAATTTATTGGAGCCTCTGGAGACACCCTACATTTTGTTTTATGAGAGAGAGGACATTGTTAGATCAAGATCTTCAGATGATGTGGTGCTGCAGGTTTTTTCGGGTTTACCTGCAGCTGAAAAAGCAAATGCGCCACTGGAATCAATGAAGTCGACCCGGAGCGCCAATTAATTTTTATTGTTGTATTTATTTTATTTTTAATGTCATAAAGAACTATTATTTTTAATAAATTATATTTCAAGAAAAAATATAGTGTAGCATTTTGTACCACATATTTAATATATGTGGTACCTAGCTCATGTTAGACATGCATATGCGTGAGAAATGTCAGTCTGTTCTCCTGTAAAATGTTATGTGTTGAGTCTACGCATCTGTTCTGGGGCAGATAATAACCTTGCATTTATTTCAAAGTCAAACCAAACTTGACGGGTGAATCTGGCAATGACAGGCGAATGAATTTATTTTCGATCAAAGTGATGGCACATCCTACTTTTCAGTTATAGTTACGCTGATGTCATATGATGTGAAGGTCGAAACGGAATGCAAAAGCTACGTGCAATATCAAAATCGACAAGTTTTTGTCATACGGGACCAATAAATACAGGCACAAACTATAGAAAATCGGCTCATCAAAGCAGTTGTCTCTTTCGATAATTTCTAAATTGTAACCAAACCTCAAGATTTTTCCAAATCCTAATATATTTATTTTTCTTCCGAATATGTATTCTGTAATTTAATTTCACTCTCTTCAGTGTTTTCCGTACATATAATAGACCAAAATAATAACTGTTCTTTTATTCGTCATCATGAATATAACATTGCACAAGATTCAGATCTTAAATTCCTTCGGATAGTTACAAGCAGCAAGAATTCACTCTGAACTCTCATTTCTTATCACTTGTACTTCATTTGGATTGTTTCATGTTGAATCATTTGAATATATGCAATGAACTTTTCTCATAACTTATCTCTAATTATTTTATAACCTTCAACTTTGCAGTCCGACGCGGGCCTCAATAGTTCAATGAGGTTTGAAAGCGAAAATGTAAGGACTCATTTTGCTATAATAGGGAGAATTTCTGTCAATTGTTATATTTATCCAATTCGCCCTAACCATACCTTGGAACAGCTCAAGTTGATAATTTTCAGACTAATAATTCACGAGACTCTACAATACCATCTATACAAATTCACGTTATTTAACTCTCTTCAGTTCACCCTACTTTGCTACCCACTAGAGATGCCTGACGTCACAGCCAAGCCCACCTCCCAACTAGATGCGATAACAGATGTCGATACGAACAGGCAGTGGTCGTTGCGCTCTCGGAGAGGGCAGACGTTAGCACAGTCCTCAGCCGCCTGCGTGTCACCATCGATAGCGAGGCTAGAGCGATGCGTTACGTCACAGCCTTCACTGCTTCGAGAGAGGTGAGGGCACACCGATGAATACGCATTACTCAGCCACACGTCGTGGAGTGAACATCTTGCTCTCTTATTATTGAACGGTTACTGCTGTGACGTCACACCACTACTAACTTGGTGGGCTCACATCGATGGAACATTCATTACTTGAAGGATCTTCGAAGTATACAGACGTATGTTTGTACATAGACAAGCACATGATGAAACCCTGTACCGTTCATTCTCACACACACACACACACACACACCAATCAAATGTAATTACGTCACTATGTCACACACACACACACAAAATCTCATATGAAAAAAATTCTGAACGATCCATGCACCAGACCCTTCTAGGTCTATTCGCCTTGATGGTACTAAACAACAACAACAAAAAAAGCAATTAATACGTCATAGTGGTGGGGGGAGGCCCAGAATCGGCTGTAATCTGTGATGTACACATACCACCTATGCACCAGACATATTTTTCAAGGTCATATGCACCATACATATTTTTCAAGGTCGCATGCACCAGACATATTTTTCAAGGTCACATGAGTCGGTCTAGGTCATCCACCCCACGTGAAGTCATAGTGGTGGGGGGGGCCCAGAACCGGCTATAATCTACTACTTCGGACATTGAAAGATTTATCATCTAAACTCTGTCCATTCCAAGCAACGAAGTGCTCCAAAACATAGTGCACGTGATCTCCCAGACAAGGCTGCTTGTACAGAGTCGCAATAAGAAACGACCGAAATATTATTTATTTTCTTAATAATATGCGGCTGGGTATAGGAAAATCAATCAAAGTTTAACTAATGAAAAGACAAAAACAATTTTCCATATTTAACATTAAATGAGCTATAAAAATATGGGGGCAACTGGTAAACAGTCTTTGATTTCAAAATGACGTTCTAGCGTATAAATTAAAAAAAAAAGTCTTTTTGTCATTTAAGACAGCGATATACCTGAAAAAATTAATTCCGTCAGCCGATTGCGGTTGAATCTGATTGGCCAGCGTAAGGAGGCTTGTTTATTTTACTCAATAGAAGCAAATGTGCGTGGTGATCATACTTCGATCACGCATCTATCGCTGTTTGGGTTGCTTTATTTGTTGGATGGATACAGTTTAGATATATTTGTTTCCCGCTACCTGGAATATAAGTTTCCCAGAAAAATCGAAGTAATCCACATAATGGTAATAAAGACAATGTGTTCAGATAAATGATAACGGTGCGTTTTGATCAAAGCGGCAGCCTACTCTATGGCCGATTCGGCCCAAATCGCCTTGTACCTATGTCATTGGACTTGAAGTATAAATCGAAAAAATTGTTTTATGTTGTAGATACATTTTCCAAAGCTAATGAAACTTTTCCATTCGGTGATTCAAAATAATTTCAACGAGAAACATCGAAAGACTTTTAGACCTGTTAGTAGATATAGTTAAGAAGTCCATGTCATGATAGGTTTGCTTAGCGCGTGCCGTTCAAGTCACCCGTCAATTCCCAGACTCGAAATAAATATTTTTTTTTTAACGAGCAGGTATCGAGCCTGCGCCGGTGATAATGCCCAAAAGGACACTAATGACTGAACCATACTTTTACCCCATCTTTTAGTTCTTATTTAATAGTGAGGAAAAAATTGGTCATTAATTCGCCTGTAGATGTAAATTTAGGATGTTTCGTTACACCAGGAAAAAAATATGACTTATACATTTGATAAATATAAAGTTTGTTCAAGAAATAATTGAATGTAATTTGAAAATAGTCATTTTTCAGGTTTTAATAAATTTTTCAGCCAATCAACTCGAGATTCATTTTTAAGTCATCAATTAAATATATTGGTTCAAGGTCGCTTCAGTAAAAAAATCGGCCGATTGCAATTTATCGTCACTGAAAGTCTAAATAACTGGCCTATTATTTCCATATTGTTTCCAAACTGTAGATACTTAGTACAGAACAAAAATATTTGACTTTTTTTCATTTATTTGTTGTTTGTCTGCCAAATTGCGTACTTTAGAATTAGATTATTAAATGCATTTTATGGCTTGTTCTATATAGATTAGTTTTCGTTTAAAGAAAATTAAGAAGTAGGTACTATTGAAATGATTATTTTATTTAGATAGGACTTTCGAAACATTAGTCGTTAATGAATTAATATGGCCGATACCAAAAAAATCCTATGATTCACTGCTGTATATAATTTTTTTATTCATTGAGTCAATTGCAATTTTACTTGCTGAAAATTACTTTTTTTATTCGAAGTTATGAATTCTAGAAGACTCCATCACATTTTGATTTTATCGAAACTGACTCTGAATATGAATATAATTGCTATTGAAACAGAATAATTGCTAACTATTAGGTTGTTTCAAAAGTTTTGTCATTTGATTTTGTAACTCCATATCTCAATAAATATTTATTCTACTGTGTCGTAGTATACTCGTATACTGATCGATATAGAATTTTGTACTGTATACGTATACTAATAGAATTATACTACACTTGGTATCAGTAATGACTTACAAAAAATATTGATTTTTTTGGTGTTAACTGCATCGACAACTATGGTAATTAGTCTCGATTCTGGGTAGGCCATTTTAATAACTCTTCAACCCACCTAGGAAGCATTACGGATATTAGAGGTCCCACAGCCTTGTAACGGAGCTGAATTATGCCATAAATATTAATTGATAAAACAAATGCAAAATTTTACATGATAGATAACAACTGATGAAAGTCTTTTAGTGCGTGTAGGATTGATTTTATAGGAAGTTTTAAATCGGACAAATCTCCTGATCATAACTATTATGAAAAGTTACAACATATTTTTTTTTTGAATTGAAGAGGTTATATTTTTAGGAGTGATTAATTTTTGGGAAAGAAAATTTTTAGCTTTCTACTACTCCATCTGATACAAAAAAAGGAATGAGAGAATCTTCCAAAGAAAGGAAGGAAGTAATCAATTTGAGAATAAATAACTCTATACATGAATGTGTAGATCATGCAAAGAAGTAACTTTCAGACACAAACTGAAAGAAAGTCCTCCTGAAACAGCTACTTTCATATAAACATTGAATTACACGAAAGAAAAAAATTCTTTCGAAACAAATACTTCTATATGAACACTGAATTATACAGAAGATACTTTTCTCTACTCAGTTTGTATTTCAAACATTTGTTGTGGAATAAGAATCAGATATCATTCACATGAGTTCTACTTTGAATGAATGGTAATAAATTGTACTCACATGGAACACTGTCACCCTCACCTTAAGACACTTGCCCTAAGGCTCTTCAGTACCGAATTGGATAACATTATAGAAAATACACACACTTCATTCATGAATTACGATTTTGAATGTCTCGGAATAAGCTTGATCTGCTTATGTCATCGATGACATCGTAATGACATTCATTCACCTATTTGATTTAATCCCAGCCAAGAGGAATCTTATTTGAATTGAAATAGTTATATTTTTGGGAGTGATTAATTTTTGGGAAAGAAAGTTTTTGGCTTTCTACTACTCCATCTGATACAAAAAAAAGGAATGAGAGAATTTTCCAATCTATATAATTCAGTGTTCATATAGAAGTATTTGTTTCGAAAGAATTTTTTTCTTTCGTGTAATTCAATGTTTATATGAAAGTAGCTATTTCAGGAGGACTTTCTTTCAGTTTGTGTCTGAAAGTTACTTCTTTGCATGATCTACACATTCATGTATAGAGTTACTTATTCTCAAATTGATTACTTCCTTCCTTTCTTTGGAAGATTCTCTCATTCCTTTTTTTGTATCAGATGGAGTAGTAGAAAGCCAAAAACTTTCTTTCCCAAAAATATATTTTTTTATTTTACCTAGTGAATAACTTATGATTATTTGAACAATTGAATGCATTTCAAATCCAATGTAAACAAATTTTCAATCTATTTCATAAAACTGATTTCGTGACCCGGAAATTCTTGATAAGAAAATTATCTATATAAAATCGGCGTCGCATAGTTGTGTAAACGCACAATTCAATGACGTCTGAATTATTCGGATTCAAAAGGAAGGACAATTAGGTGTCCGATTTTTTAAACACCATAAAAAACGAGACTTTAAGTGAAATTTTGATTAGATACTTACACAAGCGTAGGTATGGGGTGGTGTGCTGTCTGGCCAAAGAATCCCTTCTACCCATTAGTTTTCTTAGGTATTTTTTTTAAACCTGCTAATTTTTACTACTGCTAATAAAATGCTCATCATAGCTGAATGGATTCGTAATAATAATTCGAAAAATATGCTGAAAGTTCAAACCCGCCCGTAAAAAATGCAAAAGTTGAAGATTTCCAAATAGAACCAAATTATTCAAAAATTATTTCTGACAGTGTTAAAGGAAAAACAATTATAGAGAAAAACATTTCCTAAAATATATTTTTAAAAACTTCTCCAATGATTTAATGGCGAAAAGGGAAGTGTTGTGAAAGTGATGGCCGTTTCAAACTGCACTTTCCGAATAGAATAGACTTGTCTTTCTTAAATCGAGGTAATGCTTACATATATAACTCGATGGAACTCGGGAAGCTGGCGGAAAAACTCCCGAAAACACATGGCATTCTAGAAGTTTCGAGAGGAGACAATTTATAGATGATCACTCCTTTCGTTTTTTTTTTCTTCCAAATTTTTCATAGTAAGTGAATTATTTTCACTGTTTCGATTTCATTTTTCCGAACGTATGAAATAATCACCCTTTTTGGATTTTTTTCACATTATTATGGGTGATGAATTGTAATTTTCTCTCATTTTTCTAAAGCATTTCCAATCAAAAATCAAAGTAACCGTAGTTATTAACGGCTGCATCTTTGAAATGAAGCCATGAATAAATTCGTAATTATTGTTGTTAATTACTTTTATCTATTGATTTATAACATTCTTTAAAAAATAGATATTTTTTGCACATTTTATTTCTAACGTTTTTTAATCTTTTTTTTTCTGAATCTAGCTAAAAACATAATATTCAACAAATACTCGTAATGAGTTATTTATTCAATGATAAAATTTAACTTTGCCTGGTTTGGTGATCCAAAATTTTTTTTTCTGTCGGTTGGGAAAGGGATCAAAAATGTTCGTAGATAAACAAGTTAGTTTTATTCCAACGTTTCGGACTTTATTAAATCCATCATTAGAACTCTATAATACAATAATTTAATGAGTGAACAGTATATGCCAATATATATTGCAAAATTCATAAAGTTCATACAATCTCATATTATGTAAAAGATAAACAAACAGGTGTACTTACCAAACATTGGTTTTTTGACATAGATAACTAATGTTTGGTAAGTGCACCTGTTTGTTTCTCTTTCACATAATATGAGATTGTATAAACTTTATAATAAATTTTGCAATTAGTATTGGCATATACTGTTCACTTATTAAATTATTTTATTATAGAGCCCTGATGATGGATTTAATACAGTCCGAAACGTTTGCATAAAACTAAATTGTTCATCTACGAACATTTTCGATCCCTTTTCCAACCAATAGAAAAACCGCATTTGATAAAATTTAATTTGTATAAAAACATATTTTTTTAAATATATTTTGTAGTTCAAAGATAATTTGTTTTTAAATATTTTCAGAACAACTAACTTTCAAAATTGAATCAACAAATAATTCTAATAAAAAAGGATTACCAGTGAAATGGTGCAAGTGGTAGCTAGTGTTCCTGACTCACTATTCAAAGATCTTTGGTTCGACTACTACTTAAAAATATATTTGAAATGATATAATTTAAGGGGCGTAAACAATCAATCTACTGTGAATGTAAACGAGGAATCTAAAACAGTCAGGTAATTATTTTATCAAACCTTATTACTCTGAACAATATATGGTAGAACGAAAAGATTGATAACACCATTTGTAAACAAGTAAAGTAAAATATTGATTCAAAATATTGATCAAATTATAATGATACGAATACAGTCCTCATCAAGTAACCTAATAGTAATCAAAAAAAATTTCATGAAAAAATAACAAAACAAAACGATATAATTTTACACTGAAATTTTTCAATCATCAATAGTTTTTTAAGTATTTTTTTTAAGATTAAATTTTTTATAACTTTTGCAATCATTGCTTACGTTCGGATTTGAAAGTTTTGCATATGTTTCAAGGTATTAGGTACAAATATAATAAGGTATCGCAGACATTTCATTTCAATTCACAATAGTAAGAGTTTTCATATATTATACGTGGTGGACTGTTCAAAAAATAGGATGAATGTTCAAATTTCACAAGCTACGAACATTCGATTAGCGTTTTTTTTGCTGGTACACCCGTATCGAATATATGTTCACACTTTCAGCTAGTTACCATGTTGATGAGAGGCATAAAAGTTGAAAATGTTTTGCTCGTTCGGCGATTTTTTGCTATCGAAAGAAAATCAAACGGTGATTATCACCATATGCTACCAAGTCAGAAAAATGTTTACCAGTGGTACAAGCTTTTCAAAGAAGGTAGAGAACATGTGAATGACGACGCTAGCCTTGGACGCCCCAGCACATCATCAACCGATGAAAATGTTGAGAAAGTGAAGAAAATTGTTATGGAGAAGCGTCGAATCATTATTAGAGAAGAATTTCATTATTTCGGACTTTCAATGTATGATATTATATAAAATGATTTGAAATCTCTGAAAGAACTTAAAAGAAGAATTAAAAAAGAATTGCTGAAAAATAACAATTATATTGAGCAAAAAAACCTGGAATTAAATAACATTGAAATAAAATACAAGTAAAAATAGAACAACTGAACTGAAAATAAAAATTAGAAGATTTCAAGCCAAGTTACTTCACGACGTTTCGATTGTTAGTATCTACAATTGTCTTCGGGTAATGACTGGACTAATTCCTCTGGAAGATGACTATTTATGGGTCATTCGAGTACTTTCATTTATCTTCACTTTCATTTTTCCGCTTCACCAGTTTAGTGGGAGATAACCGTTTGGCGAGAGTTGGCCATTTTTCGCTTGATTATAGGTTTCCATATGTTGCGTATCTCTACGCTAGCTTGGCTGAATACATTGTTGGACATCATGTATGCTGCTTCTTTGAATTTCCTCCTAAACCAATGTTCCTCCCTGAGTATGATCTCAGCTTGGGACCACTCGATATTATGTTGATGGGTCCAAACATGCTCTGCCATTCCTGATTTGCTGGTTTCCCCTCGCTGTGTGTTTTTTTTGTGGTCAGCAATGCTAACTTTCAATAGCCTCTTAGTTTCACCGATGTATGATTCTCCGCACTCGCAGGGTATCCGTTACTGAGGATGTTGGTATATTGGTTGGCCTATGCCATGCAATTTTTTCAGAAATTTTGGTCAAGAAGCGTGTGGCAGCAAAGTTCATTCCAAGTTGCTGAATTTCGACCAAAAAAACCATCGCATGAACATCGTTCAGGAATTGTTAAATGACGTCAACGACGATCCAGATTTGCTTGAAAGGGTCAAAAGTGGTGATGAACCGTGTATGTATGGTTATGACATCGGAACCAAAGTCCAATCGTCCCAGTGAAAGTGCCCAGGAGAGCCATGACCAAAAAAGCAAGCCAAATCAAATTCGAGTGAATGTCAAGGTTACCGCAGCGTAGTGTTATGTACCGCTTGCGTGAAGCAATACGAAGAAAACTTCTGGTATTGTGAAAAAACAATTCATGGATGTTGCATCACGAAAATGCACCTGCTCACTCGTCATAGCTTATTTGTAATTTTTTGGCCGAAATCAACACTGTAATCATGCCTCAGCCACCGTATTCACCAGATTTGGCCTCCTGCGAATCTTTTTTGTTCCTAACATTGAAGAGACCCATGAAAAGACGATGTTTTGGGACGATTAGAGAGCTCAAGGACATATCAAAAAGTTCATATCAGAACTGTTTCAATTCAACAGAATACATTTTCAATTAAACATTTTATACTCATTAGAATTATATTATATAAGAAATTGCGTCGTTTCAAACTCTGTGTGGAGAACTAACCCAATAATTGGCAACCGATTAATTGATGCACAACTGTAGAGATTTATTAAGTATAATCTCATGGAGATAGAAAACCAACTCAGTACTCTAACACATGGTAACCATTATCAAGTTTTACTCGATATTTAACTTTTCTAGTTGAATAAGGAAAACATTCTTGGAGTCCGTGTGTATCATTTTCAGCACAACCTTGTATAATGCCTAAGCGGAGTTGCTCGTAAGTTGCGACGAAAGATTAAGTACAATTGAAAAATTCATAAATATTATTTCAGAATATTATTCTCAAATATGTTCAAGGAGAAAGTAGAAAGCGGCCTCAAAAAGGTTTCAAACCAGATTTTCCACCAAAGTACGACATACCATTCATTACGTACAACTATTTACTTTTCAGACAATGTCATTGTCAACCACACTAAAACAACGGATTGTTGTTATTTGGCTAGTTTGCTAAAAAAATTGAAATCTAAATTACTATCACACACATGTGATGAACAAGTACGGTTCCCAATCGTTCTTAGTACCTATTTCACGTATCACAAAAATGTACGATAATTTATAAATTACTTTATTATTCAGAACAGCTGACCTAACGGATAACGAACATTTTGAGATCATTAGGAGGTGATTATTCCGATGAGTCTATTTTATGTGAGTTTTATGTTAATGGTTGTTTGCATTGTGTAAGAGATAGATTTTAGACAGAAAATAAAATGATATATTTGACCTATATTGTGTATTCTGTTGAATTTTATTTCTAATTGGTAGCAGAACAAACTTTTCGATTTTTTCGAGAAGGGTAGTACTGTGGATGGTTCAGAAATGTCATATCTGGTGGAAATGTTACGTTGAGTATTATAAGATGGGAAAACTTAGGTTTTTTGTTTGGCTGATTTTATAGGCAATGAATATTGATTCAACTATATAGGTTTTACTACGACATATAAATAACAAAACTCTTGCCGGAGAAAATGTAAATGAAATATAAGTTCAGAATGATTCAAAGGATTTTCGAAAAATGAAATCCGTTCACCAACTGCAATTTATAATTTTCAGATAGCGGGAAATACAGTTCAATTTTTTATTCATCCTATCTATAGAACTACATCGATAGATGATCTAAGATTATTAAATATCATCAGTTATCATAATCTTATGGAACGCCGTTTTACTTTTTATTGTCACAAATATTCATTTCTTAATTTATTCACCTAACAATTTATTTGTTTGAATTAATTGATTCATGCATTTGTTCGACACATTGAAAACGATTGTTAGCAAAATTTGTTCTATTTGAATGACACTTGATTTAAAATGTTACATGAATAAAATTGTTACTTAATAAAAAAGACTAATAAAATAACTTGAAGCTTTTATTGATTCCGAAGAAAAATATTGTTTCAGAGTATTGGAAAATAGTTTCCGGTGTTCCAATTTTCAGAACATGAAGTATCGGAGGCAATTAAATCTTTTCGTTCTGGTTCTGCTGGTGGTTTGGATTCTTTCCGCCCTAGTCATATGCAAGACCTCATTAGTCACAGCTCTGGAAATTCAGGACAGAAACTTCATTTTTACTGGTAGGGTTTCTCCAGAAATTTGTCCTATACTTTTTGGCGCTTCACTGTGTGCTCTTCGGAAAAAAGATGAAGGAATAAGACCGATTGCCGTCGGTACCTTTTATCGTCGATTGGTAGCTAAACTTGATTGTATGAGGATTAAAGACGAACTAGGATCGATGTTACGTCCACTACAGTTTGGTTTCGGTACTGCAGGTGGATGTGAAGCTGTTGCTCATGCTGCTCGTAGATATATTAATCTTCATCCAAATCCTGATAGAAACACCATGCTTCGTAAGGTTAAAGATTCGTTTCCAGGATTATATCCCTTCTTAAGTCAGTGTTACAAATCAGCCTCCTGTTTGAGTTTTGGTGAACATCTGATTCTGTCTGAGAGAGGTGTTCAACAAGGTGATCCTTTAGGACCTGCTCTTTTTTGTCTGACCATCAACGAACTTACTAGAAGCTTATCATCCGAATTTAATTGTTGGTATTTGGATGATGGCTCAATCGCTGGCGATGAAAATAGTGTTTCAAAGGATTTGGAAAAAATCATTGATTATTCAAAACATCTTGGACTTGAACTAAATTTTGAAAAATGCGAGTTGATTACTCTTTCAACTCCGAATAATATTTCCGAATCCATTTTGAAATTGGCTCCTGGCATAAGAATTTTGGAAAAGTCTAAATGGAGTCTTCTGGGTGCTCCTCTCTCTAAAGATTCACTTTCAGAACATCTTCGAGAAAAATGAGAATCACTCAAATTGCTGACCACCAGATTGAATGAACTTCCAAAACACGTTGCATTTTTTCTTTTGAAAAATTGTTTGGCGATTCCAAAACTCATGTACGCCCTCAGATGTTCCCCCACTTGGTCAAGTCAGTTAGAACTTGACGAATTTGATAATTTACTCCGCCACACGACGGAATATGTTACAAACAATCATTTCAATAATGATTCATGGCTCCAAGCAACTCTTCCTGTAAACCTTGGCGGATTAGGGCTACGTTCGGCTTCTTACTTAGCTTTACCAGCGTTTCTGTCATCAGTCAATAGTGTTTCCGATCTTATCGATTCCATCCTTCCTTCCATATTTATCAATATCAAAGACGTTTTTTATTCTGAAGGTGAATCACTTTGGCATGCTGCAACTAATATTGCTCCTCCTACAGATAAAAAGAAAATACAAAGTGTATGGGACCGACCTCTCCTGAACATTATAACTGATAAACTTCTGAAATCTACAAGTGTATACGATAAGGCTCGTCTGAAAGGAGCAATGATCAAGGAATCGGGTGCTTGGCTGAATGCTTTACCTGTTGCATCTCTTGGAACACTATTAGACGATGAATCTTTCAGAATAGCAATAGGACTTAGGATGGGTTCATCTATTTGTGTTTCTCATACTTGTGTTTGCGGTAGTATAGTTGATGAGAAAGGTACACATGGTTTGAGTTGCAGGAGAAGTGCAGGGCGTATATCTCGACATCACCAAGTGAACGACATATTGAAAAGAGCTATGTTGTCAGCGGATGTTCCTGCAATTCTGGAACCCTTAGGTACCAGTCGAGATGATGGTGAACGACCAGATGGCATGTCTCTCATACCATGGAAATACGGTAAACCTGTGGTATGGGACTTTACTTGCGTTGACACGGTCGCGGCTTCCCATCTAGCCGAAAGTTCCAAGTCTGCTGGAACTGCAGCATTGTCTGGCGAGAAATTGAAAAGGAAAAAATACCAAAATCTTGGAAACAACTATCTGTTCCATCCAGTAGCGGTTGAAACTTTTGGTGTTTATGGCCCGGAGTCTCTGTTATTCGTTCATGAACTCGGAAGAAGAATAGGCCAAGCAACGAAAGATCACCGTTCTACATCTTTTTTGTTAGAAAAAATTGGTATTGCTATTCAACGTGGCAATGCTGCTTCAGTACTTGGAACTATTCCTCCTTCACATAATTTTGATGAGATCATGCATTGCCCTAATTTCAGTACGGAACTGAAACCTCTTCGAAACAAGCCAAAATATGTGGATATTCATCAGTCTCCTATCAAGGTTAATTCACAAGTGATTGATCCACTTTCTTCTTTTTCAGTGCGGTCAGTGGACTCAGGTCATTCTTGGCCCCAAAAAATGAGTTGCATTCCTCGTAGAATTGGTACCATTTCAGTGGAAGCGCTTCTTGAAGCAAGAGCCGAATCGATCCCTCTACGAAACCCTTTTTCACTTGGAAGGATCGATCGGAGCTTGAGAAATGGTTCTTATGGAGATTCTGTGAAACGTGTTCTTCCTTACGAATCAGTAGAGAGTTGTCCTGAAAATCTAGAGAAGAAAATTGGATTGGATAATTTAGGAAACACTTGTTACATGAATAGCATTTTATAAGTGTTGTTCATGACGAAGAATTTCAAGAACGAAGTTTTAATGATGAACGAGAACGAGAATGTTTCCTGCTTATTCATCAAACTCAAACAACTGTTCATGCAGCTGCAGTTTCGTAAGAAGGTATCATCTTTTTCTCCAACCGATTTCCTGGAGTCTTTGAAGTCCACTAGATACTCGTTAGGACAACAAGAGGATTGTTCCGAATTCTTGAGGTTCTTGTTGAATATTCTTCGTGAGCAAAACAATAGCAAAATCAATACTCCCAGCCGCTCTGGACTGAATGATTCCGTACAACCCATCTCGTCTTGTGTTTGTAAATCTTTTGCTGGAAAAATCCTCACTTGTTTACTTTGTGGTAAATGTTCAAGAAGTACTGAAAACTTATGTGAATTTCTGGAACTTCATCTAGCTTTTCCTAATACGACTAATTACCAGTCCGTGCAAAGCTTATTGTTAAATCATCTGAAAATGGAATTTTTAACAGTAAATGATCAACTGTTGATCATCACCTGTTGAATGTGGTCATTATTACGCCTTGGTCAAAGAAGAAACGGACTGGTTTAAGTTTGACGATAGTCGTGTCACGAAGTGTTCTGGCGATGCATTGAATTTATTGGAGCCTCTGGAGACACCCTACATTTTGTTTTATGAGAGAGAGGACATTGTTAGATCAAGATCTTCAGATGATGTGGTGCTGCAGGTTTTTTCGGGTTTACCTGCAGCTGAAAAAGCAAATGCGCCACTGGAATCAATGAAGTCGACCCGGAGCGCCAATTAATTTTTATTGTTGTATTTATTTTATTTTTAATGTCATAAAGAACTATTATTTTTAATAAATTATATTTCAAGAAAAAATATAGTGTAGCATTTTGTACCACATATTTAATATATGTGGTACCTAGCTCATGTTAGACATGCATATGCGTGAGAAATGTCAGTCTGTTCTCCTGTAAAATGTTATGTGTTGAGTCTACGCATCTGTTCTGGGGCAGATAATAACCTTGCATTTATTTCAAAGTCAAACCAAACTTGACGGGTGAATCTGGCAATGACAGGCGAATGAATTTATTTTCGATCAAAGTGATGGCACATCCTACTTTTCAGTTATAGTTACGCTGATGTCATATGATGTGAAGGTCGAAACGGAATGCAAAAGCTACGTGCAATATCAAAATCGACAAGTTTTTGTCATACGGGACCAATAAATACAGGCACAAACTATAGAAAATCGGCTCATCAAAGCAGTTGTCTCTTTCGATAATTTCTAAATTGTAACCAAACCTCAAGATTTTTCCAAATCCTAATATATTTATTTTTCTTCCGAATATGTATTCTGTAATTTAATTTCACTCTCTTCAGTGTTTTCCGTACATATAATAGACCAAAATAATAACTGTTCTTTTATTCGTCATCATGAATATAACATTGCACAAGATTCAGATCTTAAATTCCTTCGGATAGTTACAAGCAGCAAGAATTCACTCTGAACTCTCATTTCTTATCACTTGTACTTCATTTGGATTGTTTCATGTTGAATCATTTGAATATATGCAATGAACTTTTCTCATAACTTATCTCTAATTATTTTATAACCTTCAACTTTGCAGTCCGACGCGGGCCTCAATAGTTCAATGAGGTTTGAAAGCGAAAATGTAAGGACTCATTTTGCTATAATAGGGAGAATTTCTGTCAATTGTTATATTTATCCAATTCGCCCTAACCATACCTTGGAACAGCTCAAGTTGATAATTTTCAGACTAATAATTCACGAGACTCTACAATACCATCTATACAAATTCACGTTATTTAACTCTCTTCAGTTCACCCTACTTTGCTACCCACTAGAGATGCCTGACGTCACAGCCAAGCCCACCTCCCAACTAGATGCGATAACAGATGTCGATACGAACAGGCAGTGGTCGTTGCGCTCTCGGAGAGGGCAGACGTTAGCACAGTCCTCAGCCGCCTGCGTGTCACCATCGATAGCGAGGCTAGAGCGATGCGTTACGTCACAGCCTTCACTGCTTCGAGAGAGGTGAGGGCACACCGATGAATACGCATTACTCAGCCACACGTCGTGGAGTGAACATCTTGCTCTCTTATTATTGAACGGTTACTGCTGTGACGTCACACCACTACTAACTTGGTGGGCTCACATCGATGGAACATTCATTACTTGAAGGATCTTCGAAGTATACAGACGTATGTTTGTACATAGACAAGCACATGATGAAACCCTGTACCGTTCATTCTCACACACACACACACACACACACCAATCAAATGTAATTACGTCACTATGTCACACACACACACACAAAATCTCATATGAAAAAAATTCTGAACGATCCATGCACCAGACCCTTCTAGGTCTATTCGCCTTGATGGTACTAAACAACAACAACAAAAAAAGCAATTAATACGTCATAGTGGTGGGGGGAGGCCCAGAATCGGCTGTAATCTGTGATGTACACATACCACCTATGCACCAGACATATTTTTCAAGGTCATATGCACCATACATATTTTTCAAGGTCGCATGCACCAGACATATTTTTCAAGGTCACATGAGTCGGTCTAGGTCATCCACCCCACGTGAAGTCATAGTGGTGGGGGGGGCCCAGAACCGGCTATAATCTACTACTTCGGACATTGAAAGATTTATCATCTAAACTCTGTCCATTCCAAGCAACGAAGTGCTCCAAAACATAGTGCACGTGATCTCCCAGACAAGGCTGCTTGTACAGAGTCGCAATAAGAAACGACCGAAATATTATTTATTTTCTTAATAATATGCGGCTGGGTATAGGAAAATCAATCAAAGTTTAACTAATGAAAAGACAAAAACAATTTTCCATATTTAACATTAAATGAGCTATAAAAATATGGGGGCAACTGGTAAACAGTCTTTGATTTCAAAATGACGTTCTAGCGTATAAATTAAAAAAAAAAGTCTTTTTGTCATTTAAGACAGCGATATACCTGAAAAAATTAATTCCGTCAGCCGATTGCGGTTGAATCTGATTGGCCAGCGTAAGGAGGCTTGTTTATTTTACTCAATAGAAGCAAATGTGCGTGGTGATCATACTTCGATCACGCATCTATCGCTGTTTGGGTTGCTTTATTTGTTGGATGGATACAGTTTAGATATATTTGTTTCCCGCTACCTGGAATATAAGTTTCCCAGAAAAATCGAAGTAATCCACATAATGGTAATAAAGACAATGTGTTCAGATAAATGATAACGGTGCGTTTTGATCAAAGCGGCAGCCTACTCTATGGCCGATTCGGCCCAAATCGCCTTGTACCTATGTCATTGGACTTGAAGTATAAATCGAAAAAATTGTTTTATGTTGTAGATACATTTTCCAAAGCTAATGAAACTTTTCCATTCGGTGATTCAAAATAATTTCAACGAGAAACATCGAAAGACTTTTAGACCTGTTAGTAGATATAGTTAAGAAGTCCATGTCATGATAGGTTTGCTTAGCGCGTGCCGTTCAAGTCACCCGTCAATTCCCAGACTCGAAATAAATATTTTTTTTTTAACGAGCAGGTATCGAGCCTGCGCCGGTGATAATGCCCAAAAGGACACTAATGACTGAACCATACTTTTACCCCATCTTTTAGTTCTTATTTAATAGTGAGGAAAAAATTGGTCATTAATTCGCCTGTAGATGTAAATTTAGGATGTTTCGTTACACCAGGAAAAAAATATGACTTATACATTTGATAAATATAAAGTTTGTTCAAGAAATAATTGAATGTAATTTGAAAATAGTCATTTTTCAGGTTTTAATAAATTTTTCAGCCAATCAACTCGAGATTCATTTTTAAGTCATCAATTAAATATATTGGTTCAAGGTCGCTTCAGTAAAAAAATCGGCCGATTGCAATTTATCGTCACTGAAAGTCTAAATAACTGGCCTATTATTTCCATATTGTTTCCAAACTGTAGATACTTAGTACAGAACAAAAATATTTGACTTTTTTTCATTTATTTGTTGTTTGTCTGCCAAATTGCGTACTTTAGAATTAGATTATTAAATGCATTTTATGGCTTGTTCTATATAGATTAGTTTTCGTTTAAAGAAAATTAAGAAGTAGGTACTATTGAAATGATTATTTTATTTAGATAGGACTTTCGAAACATTAGTCGTTAATGAATTAATATGGCCGATACCAAAAAAATCCTATGATTCACTGCTGTATATAATTTTTTTATTCATTGAGTCAATTGCAATTTTACTTGCTGAAAATTACTTTTTTTATTCGAAGTTATGAATTCTAGAAGACTCCATCACATTTTGATTTTATCGAAACTGACTCTGAATATGAATATAATTGCTATTGAAACAGAATAATTGCTAACTATTAGGTTGTTTCAAAAGTTTTGTCATTTGATTTTGTAACTCCATATCTCAATAAATATTTATTCTACTGTGTCGTAGTATACTCGTATACTGATCGATATAGAATTTTGTACTGTATACGTATACTAATAGAATTATACTACACTTGGTATCAGTAATGACTTACAAAAAATATTGATTTTTTTGGTGTTAACTGCATCGACAACTATGGTAATTAGTCTCGATTCTGGGTAGGCCATTTTAATAACTCTTCAACCCACCTAGGAAGCATTACGGATATTAGAGGTCCCACAGCCTTGTAACGGAGCTGAATTATGCCATAAATATTAATTGATAAAACAAATGCAAAATTTTACATGATAGATAACAACTGATGAAAGTCTTTTAGTGCGTGTAGGATTGATTTTATAGGAAGTTTTAAATCGGACAAATCTCCTGATCATAACTATTATGAAAAGTTACAACATATTTTTTTTTTGAATTGAAGAGGTTATATTTTTAGGAGTGATTAATTTTTGGGAAAGAAAATTTTTAGCTTTCTACTACTCCATCTGATACAAAAAAAGGAATGAGAGAATCTTCCAAAGAAAGGAAGGAAGTAATCAATTTGAGAATAAATAACTCTATACATGAATGTGTAGATCATGCAAAGAAGTAACTTTCAGACACAAACTGAAAGAAAGTCCTCCTGAAACAGCTACTTTCATATAAACATTGAATTACACGAAAGAAAAAAATTCTTTCGAAACAAATACTTCTATATGAACACTGAATTATACAGAAGATACTTTTCTCTACTCAGTTTGTATTTCAAACATTTGTTGTGGAATAAGAATCAGATATCATTCACATGAGTTCTACTTTGAATGAATGGTAATAAATTGTACTCACATGGAACACTGTCACCCTCACCTTAAGACACTTGCCCTAAGGCTCTTCAGTACCGAATTGGATAACATTATAGAAAATACACACACTTCATTCATGAATTACGATTTTGAATGTCTCGGAATAAGCTTGATCTGCTTATGTCATCGATGACATCGTAATGACATTCATTCACCTATTTGATTTAATCCCAGCCAAGAGGAATCTTATTTGAATTGAAATAGTTATATTTTTGGGAGTGATTAATTTTTGGGAAAGAAAGTTTTTGGCTTTCTACTACTCCATCTGATACAAAAAAAAGGAATGAGAGAATTTTCCAATCTATATAATTCAGTGTTCATATAGAAGTATTTGTTTCGAAAGAATTTTTTTCTTTCGTGTAATTCAATGTTTATATGAAAGTAGCTATTTCAGGAGGACTTTCTTTCAGTTTGTGTCTGAAAGTTACTTCTTTGCATGATCTACACATTCATGTATAGAGTTACTTATTCTCAAATTGATTACTTCCTTCCTTTCTTTGGAAGATTCTCTCATTCCTTTTTTTGTATCAGATGGAGTAGTAGAAAGCCAAAAACTTTCTTTCCCAAAAATATATTTTTTTATTTTACCTAGTGAATAACTTATGATTATTTGAACAATTGAATGCATTTCAAATCCAATGTAAACAAATTTTCAATCTATTTCATAAAACTGATTTCGTGACCCGGAAATTCTTGATAAGAAAATTATCTATATAAAATCGGCGTCGCATAGTTGTGTAAACGCACAATTCAATGACGTCTGAATTATTCGGATTCAAAAGGAAGGACAATTAGGTGTCCGATTTTTTAAACACCATAAAAAACGAGACTTTAAGTGAAATTTTGATTAGATACTTACACAAGCGTAGGTATGGGGTGGTGTGCTGTCTGGCCAAAGAATCCCTTCTACCCATTAGTTTTCTTAGGTATTTTTTTTAAACCTGCTAATTTTTACTACTGCTAATAAAATGCTCATCATAGCTGAATGGATTCGTAATAATAATTCGAAAAATATGCTGAAAGTTCAAACCCGCCCGTAAAAAATGCAAAAGTTGAAGATTTCCAAATAGAACCAAATTATTCAAAAATTATTTCTGACAGTGTTAAAGGAAAAACAATTATAGAGAAAAACATTTCCTAAAATATATTTTTAAAAACTTCTCCAATGATTTAATGGCGAAAAGGGAAGTGTTGTGAAAGTGATGGCCGTTTCAAACTGCACTTTCCGAATAGAATAGACTTGTCTTTCTTAAATCGAGGTAATGCTTACATATATAACTCGATGGAACTCGGGAAGCTGGCGGAAAAACTCCCGAAAACACATGGCATTCTAGAAGTTTCGAGAGGAGACAATTTATAGATGATCACTCCTTTCGTTTTTTTTTTCTTCCAAATTTTTCATAGTAAGTGAATTATTTTCACTGTTTCGATTTCATTTTTCCGAACGTATGAAATAATCACCCTTTTTGGATTTTTTTCACATTATTATGGGTGATGAATTGTAATTTTCTCTCATTTTTCTAAAGCATTTCCAATCAAAAATCAAAGTAACCGTAGTTATTAACGGCTGCATCTTTGAAATGAAGCCATGAATAAATTCGTAATTATTGTTGTTAATTACTTTTATCTATTGATTTATAACATTCTTTAAAAAATAGATATTTTTTGCACATTTTATTTCTAACGTTTTTTAATCTTTTTTTTTCTGAATCTAGCTAAAAACATAATATTCAACAAATACTCGTAATGAGTTATTTATTCAATGATAAAATTTAACTTTGCCTGGTTTGGTGATCCAAAATTTTTTTTTCTGTCGGTTGGGAAAGGGATCAAAAATGTTCGTAGATAAACAAGTTAGTTTTATTCCAACGTTTCGGACTTTATTAAATCCATCATTAGAACTCTATAATACAATAATTTAATGAGTGAACAGTATATGCCAATATATATTGCAAAATTCATAAAGTTCATACAATCTCATATTATGTAAAAGATAAACAAACAGGTGTACTTACCAAACATTGGTTTTTTGACATAGATAACTAATGTTTGGTAAGTGCACCTGTTTGTTTCTCTTTCACATAATATGAGATTGTATAAACTTTATAATAAATTTTGCAATTAGTATTGGCATATACTGTTCACTTATTAAATTATTTTATTATAGAGCCCTGATGATGGATTTAATACAGTCCGAAACGTTTGCATAAAACTAAATTGTTCATCTACGAACATTTTCGATCCCTTTTCCAACCAATAGAAAAACCGCATTTGATAAAATTTAATTTGTATAAAAACATATTTTTTTAAATATATTTTGTAGTTCAAAGATAATTTGTTTTTAAATATTTTCAGAACAACTAACTTTCAAAATTGAATCAACAAATAATTCTAATAAAAAAGGATTACCAGTGAAATGGTGCAAGTGGTAGCTAGTGTTCCTGACTCACTATTCAAAGATCTTTGGTTCGACTACTACTTAAAAATATATTTGAAATGATATAATTTAAGGGGCGTAAACAATCAATCTACTGTGAATGTAAACGAGGAATCTAAAACAGTCAGGTAATTATTTTATCAAACCTTATTACTCTGAACAATATATGGTAGAACGAAAAGATTGATAACACCATTTGTAAACAAGTAAAGTAAAATATTGATTCAAAATATTGATCAAATTATAATGATACGAATACAGTCCTCATCAAGTAACCTAATAGTAATCAAAAAAAATTTCATGAAAAAATAACAAAACAAAACGATATAATTTTACACTGAAATTTTTCAATCATCAATAGTTTTTTAAGTATTTTTTTTAAGATTAAATTTTTTATAACTTTTGCAATCATTGCTTACGTTCGGATTTGAAAGTTTTGCATATGTTTCAAGGTATTAGGTACAAATATAATAAGGTATCGCAGACATTTCATTTCAATTCACAATAGTAAGAGTTTTCATATATTATACGTGGTGGACTGTTCAAAAAATAGGATGAATGTTCAAATTTCACAAGCTACGAACATTCGATTAGCGTTTTTTTTGCTGGTACACCCGTATCGAATATATGTTCACACTTTCAGCTAGTTACCATGTTGATGAGAGGCATAAAAGTTGAAAATGTTTTGCTCGTTCGGCGATTTTTTGCTATCGAAAGAAAATCAAACGGTGATTATCACCATATGCTACCAAGTCAGAAAAATGTTTACCAGTGGTACAAGCTTTTCAAAGAAGGTAGAGAACATGTGAATGACGACGCTAGCCTTGGACGCCCCAGCACATCATCAACCGATGAAAATGTTGAGAAAGTGAAGAAAATTGTTATGGAGAAGCGTCGAATCATTATTAGAGAAGAATTTCATTATTTCGGACTTTCAATGTATGATATTATATAAAATGATTTGAAATCTCTGAAAGAACTTAAAAGAAGAATTAAAAAAGAATTGCTGAAAAATAACAATTATATTGAGCAAAAAAACCTGGAATTAAATAACATTGAAATAAAATACAAGTAAAAATAGAACAACTGAACTGAAAATAAAAATTAGAAGATTTCAAGCCAAGTTACTTCACGACGTTTCGATTGTTAGTATCTACAATTGTCTTCGGGTAATGACTGGACTAATTCCTCTGGAAGATGACTATTTATGGGTCATTCGAGTACTTTCATTTATCTTCACTTTCATTTTTCCGCTTCACCAGTTTAGTGGGAGATAACCGTTTGGCGAGAGTTGGCCATTTTTCGCTTGATTATAGGTTTCCATATGTTGCGTATCTCTACGCTAGCTTGGCTGAATACATTGTTGGACATCATGTATGCTGCTTCTTTGAATTTCCTCCTAAACCAATGTTCCTCCCTGAGTATGATCTCAGCTTGGGACCACTCGATATTATGTTGATGGGTCCAAACATGCTCTGCCATTCCTGATTTGCTGGTTTCCCCTCGCTGTGTGTTTTTTTTGTGGTCAGCAATGCTAACTTTCAATAGCCTCTTAGTTTCACCGATGTATGATTCTCCGCACTCGCAGGGTATCCGTTACTGAGGATGTTGGTATATTGGTTGGCCTATGCCATGCAATTTTTTCAGAAATTTTGGTCAAGAAGCGTGTGGCAGCAAAGTTCATTCCAAGTTGCTGAATTTCGACCAAAAAAACCATCGCATGAACATCGTTCAGGAATTGTTAAATGACGTCAACGACGATCCAGATTTGCTTGAAAGGGTCAAAAGTGGTGATGAACCGTGTATGTATGGTTATGACATCGGAACCAAAGTCCAATCGTCCCAGTGAAAGTGCCCAGGAGAGCCATGACCAAAAAAGCAAGCCAAATCAAATTCGAGTGAATGTCAAGGTTACCGCAGCGTAGTGTTATGTACCGCTTGCGTGAAGCAATACGAAGAAAACTTCTGGTATTGTGAAAAAACAATTCATGGATGTTGCATCACGAAAATGCACCTGCTCACTCGTCATAGCTTATTTGTAATTTTTTGGCCGAAATCAACACTGTAATCATGCCTCAGCCACCGTATTCACCAGATTTGGCCTCCTGCGAATCTTTTTTGTTCCTAACATTGAAGAGACCCATGAAAAGACGATGTTTTGGGACGATTAGAGAGCTCAAGGACATATCAAAAAGTTCATATCAGAACTGTTTCAATTCAACAGAATACATTTTCAATTAAACATTTTATACTCATTAGAATTATATTATATAAGAAATTGCGTCGTTTCAAACTCTGTGTGGAGAACTAACCCAATAATTGGCAACCGATTAATTGATGCACAACTGTAGAGATTTATTAAGTATAATCTCATGGAGATAGAAAACCAACTCAGTACTCTAACACATGGTAACCATTATCAAGTTTTACTCGATATTTAACTTTTCTAGTTGAATAAGGAAAACATTCTTGGAGTCCGTGTGTATCATTTTCAGCACAACCTTGTATAATGCCTAAGCGGAGTTGCTCGTAAGTTGCGACGAAAGATTAAGTACAATTGAAAAATTCATAAATATTATTTCAGAATATTATTCTCAAATATGTTCAAGGAGAAAGTAGAAAGCGGCCTCAAAAAGGTTTCAAACCAGATTTTCCACCAAAGTACGACATACCATTCATTACGTACAACTATTTACTTTTCAGACAATGTCATTGTCAACCACACTAAAACAACGGATTGTTGTTATTTGGCTAGTTTGCTAAAAAAATTGAAATCTAAATTACTATCACACACATGTGATGAACAAGTACGGTTCCCAATCGTTCTTAGTACCTATTTCACGTATCACAAAAATGTACGATAATTTATAAATTACTTTATTATTCAGAACAGCTGACCTAACGGATAACGAACATTTTGAGATCATTAGGAGGTGATTATTCCGATGAGTCTATTTTATGTGAGTTTTATGTTAATGGTTGTTTGCATTGTGTAAGAGATAGATTTTAGACAGAAAATAAAATGATATATTTGACCTATATTGTGTATTCTGTTGAATTTTATTTCTAATTGGTAGCAGAACAAACTTTTCGATTTTTTCGAGAAGGGTAGTACTGTGGATGGTTCAGAAATGTCATATCTGGTGGAAATGTTACGTTGAGTATTATAAGATGGGAAAACTTAGGTTTTTTGTTTGGCTGATTTTATAGGCAATGAATATTGATTCAACTATATAGGTTTTACTACGACATATAAATAACAAAACTCTTGCCGGAGAAAATGTAAATGAAATATAAGTTCAGAATGATTCAAAGGATTTTCGAAAAATGAAATCCGTTCACCAACTGCAATTTATAATTTTCAGATAGCGGGAAATACAGTTCAATTTTTTATTCATCCTATCTATAGAACTACATCGATAGATGATCTAAGATTATTAAATATCATCAGTTATCATAATCTTATGGAACGCCGTTTTACTTTTTATTGTCACAAATATTCATTTCTTAATTTATTCACCTAACAATTTATTTGTTTGAATTAATTGATTCATGCATTTGTTCGACACATTGAAAACGATTGTTAGCAAAATTTGTTCTATTTGAATGACACTTGATTTAAAATGTTACATGAATAAAATTGTTACTTAATAAAAAAGACTAATAAAATAACTTGAAGCTTTTATTGATTCCGAAGAAAAATATTGTTTCAGAGTATTGGAAAATAGAACGCCAATTTATTATATATTATGCTGAAAAATAATCTATATACATATAGTTCAACTATAATTTTGACCTTTGAATAAAATGTTAGTTATTTATATGATTGTTGAATTATAATGAAACTTTAAATTCACTTTCTAAAAGTAAGTTTGGGAATAAAATTTCAATGATTATATTTGAATGACTGTTAAAGTTTCCCCATGAAACATTGTTGATAATAAAAATAGACTTTCGTTTGTCTGAAAATATAGCAAATTAACTTTCCATACCAAATATTTTTCTATGAATAATAAAGATTGTTTTATTTCAATTTTATTGAAAGTGTTGAATATTTCCAACATTCAATTTTAAATTTGGTTACAACTTTTGTGCAAAACATTCTCAAGCAAGTATCATTTTATTTCATCAATCTTTTTAAAAAGCTTATTTCTGACAAAGAATTGAATGTTTTGATGATTTAAAGAGTTTGTTGTATTTGAAAGATACATTTAAAACGATTGTTGATATCTTTAACTCGGCGCTGGTATCGAGCGGATTTATCAAGAACTTTAAGTGTTATATATGGCAACATGCTAGTTCATTTATAGTACGACAAAATGCCGTTCAACCGTGGCGCCGAATTTAATTCATATATCACTGAAATTCAACAAACAAAATAATTCAGTTCATTTCAAAGGAATATTAATAAAAAGTAAAACGGCGTGCCAGGCCGTTTTACTATTGTTATTTTGTAAAAATGAATTGTTTTGACTGTTGCATTTAGGTGATACATGAATTAAATTTATTGTTGATAATTTTTATTCGTCGCTTCGGTCGAACGGATTATTACCGTACCGTACCGTTACAAAAATACGCCCGACGTCAGCGCCGAATAAAAATTATCAACAATCAATTTAATTCATGTATCAATGAAATTCAACAAACAAAATAATCCAGCTCATTTCAAAGGAATATTAATAAAAAGTAAAACGGCGTGGCACGCCGTTTCACTTTTTATACTTGATACTTGAATTAAATTGATTGTTGATAATTTTTATTCGGCGCTGCGGTCGGATGGAATATTGTGTTACTATCACTAGACTATCATGTTGTCAGATTTAAAAATTCAGCTTATGCAAGAATCCGCTCGACGTTAGCGCCGAATTAAAATTATCAACAACCGTTTTAATTCATGTAACTATAATTATCAACAAACAATTTTATTCATGTTTCACAGAAATTGTAGTAAATTATTCGATAGTTACAAAAAAAAGTGTATATGACAAACATTTACTTCCAAAAATGTCAAACAATGAATCTATAACTGTTCGCAACTTTTCATCAAACAAATTAATTCATATAACATTTCAAATCAAGTGTCATTTAAAATAGAACAAATTTTGCGAACAATCGTCGGTCGGTAGCCAAGCGGTTCGGCGTGGGTGATTTGTTCACTCACTCGAATTGACTGCCGTGTTGGTCGGTGGTTCAAGCCCTAGTCTGAACGATCGATCTTCACTTGCTATCGTCCCTCCCGTGTTAGGAATCACATGTTAAAAGGTAAGACCTCGTTAATCCTTAGCTCGCACAAGTTTCGACTTCTGAGGGTTGTCGTTCGTAGGGGTGCGACAGCTGGTTAACGGAAAAACAGATTTTTTTTTAATGTGTCAAACAAATGCATGAATTAATTAAATTCAAACAAATAAATTGTTAGTTGAATAAATTGAGGAATGAATATTTGTGACAATGAAAAGTAAAACGGTGTTCCATATAATATCAAAAAATATACCCTGATAATTTATCAACCAATGTTTATTTTGATCTCGTGAATATATCACTTGGAACACTCATTGATAGTGATGATATTGTTAAGAAATGATAAACATTTGAGATCAATTACAAAAATAGTCATTAATGTATTTTATTCAGTTAATATTATCATAAAGCCTCACAACACTGGATAACAGTTAATATCAAAGTGATGATGACAATACTAAGTGAAAATATTGTTGTGAATCATCCCCCAAAGAAAATAACGCCGGCCGCCGCTGGCGGTCTTAAATCAATTGTGACGTGGCCAAGATCGCGCTCAACTATGCGACCATTCTAGATGTCACGTCACTTCTGGAATAATTCTACCGGCTTCGATAGACTTCTGGCGAATTCCCTATTGGCTTCGTGTGAATTCGATTATCATATATAAATATTACCCACACCCCGATCGAGAAGTCAAGTTTAGCGGACAGTGCGGTACAAGTGAACTAAGAAGGATATAAACATTTAAACATTAGTTTGAGATTTTAGTTGGAGTTTAGTAAAATAAAGTTAAGTTTAGTTATTGTACAGTGTAGTCAGTTATTGGCAAACCCACGGGAAAACGAAACAATATTATAAAGATTGAAAAAAAATTTTCGATTAATATATCTTTAGTACCTATATTCTGAATTCGATATACATATTGATATATATTATTCACTTATTACAAGCACAAATTAATCAAGTTTTGGGTTACTTCTTCAGTTACTGCTATCAGTAACTGATGTCTTTCTATTGTATTATTTTTTGGATAGAATAGTAATCACGTAATCACGAATTCTTCCATGCGAATACGGTATGGAAGAATTCAAGAGGCCCTCAAACATAAGAATTGGCGTACACAGAAAGAACATATAATTAGGGAAAGCTAGCATCACCCTAGTCATCCTATCATCACTGATGAGACCTTGCCGGGTTGAAACAACGCTGCCTGGCGATAGATCACGAATGCTTTGTTTTAAGGTTCTGGTTTCATCTAGTTGCTGTGCCGTGGAATTGGCCGCGGTGGTAGTGCGCCCGACTCACGATCGGAAGGCCGTGGGTTCGATTCCTGCCTCGACCAGATATTTTTCTCGAGAGAATTTATCTGGTTGAAACTGGGATGATTCTGCAACCGTGTTGAGAATCACACGTTGAAAGGTAAGACCTCGTTAATCCTTAGCTCGCAAATCACGAATATCACGAATATCTTTGATATTCGTGATATTCGAGACTTCTGTCGACCCCATATATGGGGACATGTATTCGACTTAACCTTGTCAGGCTTTCTTCAAGGACAATTGAGTCCAACAATGGATTCGTGGTTAAGCCTAGCACCAGCCAAGTACGATGTATTTGGGCTCTGGTTTCATCTAGCGGTAAATTTTCGTTATGTGGACACCCGGCGATTTTGAAAAAATTTTTGACTGTACTTACGTATTTTGATGCGTAGATTACGAATCCGAAAGAAAAAAGTGGCGCTCTCCCTTATTTAAAAAGTTACGGCCCTTCAAAGTTCAGAAAAGGGCAACTTTTCAGCCTTCTTTTTCACTAAATAAACTATTTAAAAACACAAGCATTTATTCGCTAGGTCACCTTTACACCTTATTCCTCCTTCTTTAACACTTTTCACTTCAATAATCAACATTTTTCTTATAAAAATGTTAAAAAATGTACGGAGCTGCTTTTTGGTTACATATCACTGTATTTTACGTTTTTAAGGTTGATGATATGGTTGGTACGACTGATGCAGTCCATATTCCTGTAGTAATTCAAAAGTTTTTTACCTTCATTCTTTAGATAGTAAATTGGTTTTTGGTGGTGTATTACGAATTTGAAATAGTAGGCGACGGCAAATACCAACCGCTTTTTTCTGAAATATCACTAGTAACTAACCTAAAAATAGAATAATGTCACCAGGAGAAGCATTCGTTTTTAAATTAAGTTTTTTATAAGAAAAATGTTGATTATTGAAGTGAAAAGTGTTAAAGAAGGAGGAATAATGTGTAAAGGTGACCTAGTGAATAAATGCTTGTGTTTTTAAATAGTTTATTTAGTGAAAAAGAAGGCTGAAAAGTTGCCCTTTTCTGAACTTTGAAGGGCCGTAACTTTTTAAATAAGGGAGAGCGCCGCTTTTTTCTTTCGGATTCGTAATCTACGCATCAAAATACGTAAGTACAGTCAAAAATTTTTTCAAAATCGCCGGGTGTCCACATAACGAAAATTTACCAAAAAAATAAATAAATTCTTGATACCGAAAGGACTACATTCAGGAATTTTTTGCTCACCTCAATAACAAAATATATCCAACGTCACTCACGTTTTTGACGCAACACCGACTCACGTAAAAACCACTTCGCGTGCTACCTGAACAAATTGTTCCACGCTAAAAGACCTGCCAGTGCTCAGTCCGTACTACCGACGAAAGTGCTAATCGTTTGTTTATACCGGTGAAATCCCACTTTGCAGTATGTTGATATCTCAATTAAGGGAAAAAATTCGATTCCATATATGCGGTTGGGGTTTTCTATTTGGTCGATTCGAAGTAAAGAATTTATATGTATTATTATTAAAATACAGCTGAGTGGCTCAGGTCACGTACCTGTAGGTATACCTACTCTGAATAAAATTGAACTTAACCGTCATCTGAAAATTTTTTTTGTACTTATGTCTTGTGAAAAGTTAATAGCAAAATCGAATTGAAACCATTAAGAGCGTAGACACACTTTCAAAATTTAGCACCAAGCAAATCGTGCAAAAAATTACCGAGAGGGAAGCAAATAATATCGCCACAAAAATTGCCGAGTGAGAGCAAAAAATAAAAAAAAATCGACGTGAATAATAGTACAGTCATTAAGTACTTGAAGAATAGTACAGTCATTAAGAACTTGAAAGAAGAATCAATTCAGATCAAGGTATTTGAATTGGTAAAGCAGATATACGAACTTGCAGTAGAATGGGAAAGAAGCAAGATGGTCGTCGGAGGTGTATTCTCCTGACTTTGATCAATGCGAGTTTAAAAAGACATAGTAGAAGTATATAGAGTTAAAAAATATATTCAAAGGATCTGAAATTGTCACGAAGGAGAATTCAGAGTATTCAAATCTAAGATTTTTTTGTATCAAAATGGAGAAGTAGAAGCTCAGAATCTTTCCCAAAAAGTTTATAAAACATAAAAATTGATAAAAAAATTCTTGAATTCTTGAAGAAATGGTTTCTCAATATTGATTACAAGCAGGATTAATATTTATAGTTTTTCCAGAGGGTTGAAAATACATCCTAAGAAAAGTACTTTGACTTGCGCAAGAAACGCCCACTTTGGACCTTCAATAAAAAAATTTGATTTCAAGTTATTGAATATCAAAATTAGGATTTGAAGAAATTCAGACACCCACTAGATAAATGAATGAAAAATAATCCGCGGTCAAAACATTTTTATCATGATTTTCCATTTAATTATGCATCAGTTGAGTAACAATTTTTTTCTAATTAAACAGGATAGTTGTTAAAAAAATCTGAGATTTTTTGGAGCTATTTTTGAAAGGTCTTGGAAAAGATTCACATTGGAAAAATTAAAAAAAATGTTGGCAAAGAAAGGTTTTGGCTTTCTTTATACGAAGAAATATGGGAATCTTCCAAAGAAAGGAAGGAAGCAATCAATTTCAAAAACGGCAATTCTATATAAAGGTGTGTAGAAATAACTTTGCATGATCTACACACATTGGAAGAAAACGCTTTTTCGAAACAGTTTCTTTCATACAGATAAACATTGAATTACACGAAAATGAAATACTTTCGAAAAAAATACTTTTATAAGAATACTATTTAGTTTGTATTCGAAACATTCGTTATGAAATTGAATCAGACATCATTCACAGGATTGCTACACAATATAGTAAATGAAGGTTGTAAAATTTCTCTCACCTACCTACATGGAACACTGTTATCCTCACTGGTAGATATCCAGGGTTTAGTCATAGGACACTTGCCTTATTGGCTCTTCAGTACCAAATGTGGATAACATTATTGGAAACAACACTCATTCCATTCATACAAGTAGGACTTCATGCCATCGATGTTATGTTTCAGTTTGTAATCAACAATTTACCGAAGATAAAAAATTGAAAAGCTTCACTAATCATTAAAAATAATCGTTTTTTAATATCTTTATCGATAAGTTTTATTTATTGTCAGAAGCTACATGAAAATAACTTCAAAAATTTTGTATCTGCTTTTGTTTAAAAAATGGTTACAAACAGATGCGTTGTTTACAAGATAATTGAAATTTTTATCGAAAACATACTCTTTGATGCAAATTATGCACTTGTAATTAATATTGAAAAAATATTTTTGTCTCATAATTTATCTTGCTCTTTGTTAGATGAAAAATATTTTTTTAATTTAAATTTTCATTGTTTATTATATAAACAATTTGTTATAAACCATTACATTTTTTATATATATTTGTTCTCTATCTAAACGATGTAACAAAAACACCCATGTATTATTTCCTGTGAAAAAATATTACATATGTTTTATATCGAATGTTAAAAATTCTCTTTTACTCCATCATTGTCACCTGGTTTTTGATATTTTAACTCATGAACTGATTGAGATACGATGAAAAAATTTGGGACTTATTCATTCTTTATCAATTAAAGAACAAATTTTGCCCAAAATTCAAATTTTGCTCAATCCATTCATCATATCATTTGTTTATAGAAAAATTTCAGGTGTTTTACAATTTTCGTGTTTAAATGTAAAGTTTAATAAACATGACTTTATTTAACTATTTATCCAACGTATATTCATCAATAATTTCACCTCGTCGATTTTACTTCAAATTGAATATTTTATGAATTATGAATAAAAATGAGTTGACAAGAAAACTTTTCCCTAAGTTTATTAACCTAAGCATCTTAGAAACTAAAAATTTACTAGGTATAATGGTTTATTAAAATCAAGTTTTTATTAATAATTGTTTACATTTATTTCAAGTATTTTTTCAATTCCATTTCAGATGACTGTCTTTTCTGATAATTTTCTCAGATGGTGTTTCATAATCTATAGTATTAACTTGCTCTTCATTCATTTCAACATTTTTTCTTCGTTTTCATCGCTCCTCAACGAAGCTTCAACAAGCTTTGTCACAAACAGTGAATACTTAGCTCCAGCAGTAACGTCTTCATTCCCATCGTTGAATTCGTCATCTACAATTGTAACCTTGTTGCCATTTTTACAAATATCCCCTTTGCAATGTTTGCAAAGAAACGAACATGAAAATCCGGCCTCCCTATCAATTGGAACAGTTTTTAATGCCTTTGCAGTGGACTAATTTAAATAGATTACCAGGAGCTGATTTCCCTGATGTTTTGATCGGCAGAAACATAGTTTCCATCTTTATTCAGCCCGAATCTTCCAAATTGAACTCATTACCGAGCCAATATTGCACTTGTCACTACACTGTGAAGGAATATAAACTTAGTGCTCCTGAAGTTGGGGGAAGGGTTGCTAAGTTATTTGCTTTCATGGACTCTATGAATCTCATAACACGATGTTGGCTCTACTCTTGTCATCGATAACAGTACGTAATGTCATTCATTCGCTTATTTAAATAAATCCCAGCCATAGAAATCTTGTGGGAGAGAATAATGTTTGGGAAAGAAAGGTTTTGGCTTTCTACTTCTCCATCTTTATACTCGTATCATCGATGACATGATTTCCTACATTAAACTCATTCATAACATAAAGTCGTAATTTTATATGCTTCATTTCATAATGTTATCCAGATTTGGTGCTGACGAGGCGATAAGGCGAGTGTCTTATGCCGAAACATCGGGTGTCCACCACTGAGGATGATAGTGGTCCATGTAAGTGAATTTTCACCTCTTTCATATACTTTATTGTATAGCAATCCTGTGAATGATATCTGATTTTCGAAGTTATGCACCGCTTGCGATAAGCAATACAGAGAAAACATCCGGTATTGTGGAAGAACAATTCATGGATGTTTTGACTGGCTTTCAGGTTTTGCCGTGGTCTTCTTTGTATATGATCTCCAAACTTTTCAATTGCAATTGCGGCAGTCATCTTCAGTGGCGTGGTCGAAGTACTTTTCTTGACGTGTCAACAGTTGTTTATATGAAAGTAGCTGTTTCGAGATGACGTTTCTCCCAGTTTGTGTCTGAAAGTTACTTCTTTGCATGCTCTACATATTATATTTGTATAAAGTTATATTTTTGAAATTGATTGATTTTTTCATTCTTTGGAAGATCCCCATATTTTTTTTGGATGAAGATGAAGAAGTAGAAAGCCAAAACCTTTCTTTCCCAAAAATTATTCTTTCCTAAAAATATACGCCTTTCAATTTTGATAGAAAAGTATTCATTCTTTGTTGTTATCCTTTAATTCTACCATTAGAACTGTTGAGATTAGAGTTCATACTGTATTTTTTTGGAATCCAACCATACTCGCCATGCTTGCCCTACATTTTGATATTGCTTTATGGCAGTCTGTATTTGTTTCTCCTATCAATCCTGTCGACAAAGATATCAATTTTAATGAATGAATAAACGGATTATAAGTTTAAAACCAGGCTTTGAATGTTTGCTTATAACTAGTATCACGTTTTTGGCGTACTGGTGTGACAACGACATGTTGATCGAAAGATTCCCATTTTATATTAACGAACTCTTTTAGTTGGTTCATGATTTCTATGGCATAAGGCATACCTTTCGAGAAACCATGGGTGTTTTCTGGCGATTAATCGTATTCGAGCGTGAATTCAAAAACAATTCGTAGTGACGTCGTTAACAATAAGATTCGCCAGAGTGGAATGATTCAATTTGTGTCAGATGTCAAATTCAATAATAAAAACAAACTTCTCAATTTTCTCGAACCTCAATTAGAATCGGATTTTTGCATACAATGTTTACATAAATATTACCAAATAGCTGCAATTTCCAAACCAGTGTACCAGAATCTTTTTATCAACCCAGAACCTCAGGTTTTCAACTTGAAAACTGACGAAATTCAATACAATCTGTGAATCCCAATGTTTCCTCTATACAAAGAACCTACCTGAATATTTTAAGATTCTAGGTTCAGTAGCTTCAGCTGTACGTTAATATAAGAGCGGGCAACAGTAAGTAATTTATATTTTTACTTTAGGAATATAGTAACTAAGAAAATATGCCAACTGCATTAAGTAATGAATAGCTTCGAGAATCGAATTATGTTACCTATAAAAAAATTCGCAACAACCATCAACGACATCTGCCCACGTTCGGGAATCTGCGATGGTGCTTCATCGCTTAGACCGCCTCTCTACCACCGCGCATCGTCCCCCGTCGTCTTACAGTAGACACGACGCGTAATGGATCGTGATAACTTTCAAACAATTTGTCCAAATTTCTTAGTGTAACAGACAAAGTGTATCTAAATTAAATACTTGAAACGAAAATTGTATCAATTTTCATAAGAATTTGACAGATATTCTGAAATGTGCATAGTACAAAGAATATCCAGTTTAATTGTATTTATGGCTCATTATTTTGCATATAATGGCTACCACATAAGGGGTAGATATATGCTGTCGCTGACTTCTATTTAGAACTTTTCAAGATTACGGTACATTATCTGCATGTAACTCCAACGGTAGAGACAGCGCACGCCAAGATAGCTCTTAGGGAGCAAACATTTTTCCGACTTACCTAATACTTATCGTTATATTATGACCAGAATTACACAAAACCTTTGTCAATTGTAGCCTATATGTTATTGCCTATATATTATTTCTCCATATTGCTTATCGCAAGCGGTGCATTACTTCAAGAATCAGATATCATTTACAGGATTGCTACACAATACAGTATATGAAAGAGGTAAAATTTCACTTGCTTGGACCACTGTCATTCTCAATAGTGGACATCCGAAGTTTCGGCATAAGACACTCGCCTTATTGCCTCATCAGCACCAAATCTGGATAACATTATAAGATAAGGCACATAAAATTACGACTTTAGGTCATGAATGAATTTAATGTAGGTAATCATGTCTTCGATAACATGAGTATAAAGATGAAGAAGTAGAAAGTCATAACCTTTCTTTCCCAAACATTATTCTCTCCCCAAAATATACCCCTTCCAATTCAAACGAGATTCCTATGGCTGAGATTCATTCAAATAAGCGAATGAATGTCATCGATGACATGAGTAGAGGCAATATCGTGTTACGAAATTCATAGATGAACTTAAAGAGTCCATGAAAGCAATCAAGTTAGCAACCCTTCCTTCAATTTCAGAAGCACTAAGTTTATATTCCTCCACAGTGCAATATTGGCTTGGTAATGAGTTGAAACTGGAAGATTAGGGCTGGATAAAGATGGAAACTATGTTTCTGAAAAAAAAAACAGGAAAATCTGCTCCTAAAAATCTATTGAAATAAGTTCCATGCAATTGCATTAAAAATTATTCCAATAGATATGGATGCAGAAAAGCCGGACTTCCATGTTCCTCTTCTTGCAAACATTGCAAAAAAGATATTTGTGAAAATGGCAATAAAGTTACAATTGGAGATGACGAATTTAATGATGGGAATGAAGACGTTACTGCTGAAGCTAAGTATTCACTGTTTGTTACAGAGATTGCAGAAGCTTCGTTGGGGAGCGATGAAAACGAAGAAAAAAACTTTGAAATGAATGAAGATCATGATAATACTGTAGATTATAAAACACAATCTAAAAAAATTTATCAGAAATAACAGTTATTTAAAATTAAATGTAAAAAAAACTTGTAATAAATGTAAACAATTATTAATAACAAACATGATTCTAAGATGCTTAGGCTAATTACCTTGGGAAAAAGTTTTCTTGTCAACTTATTTTAATTCATAACTAGCTTTTACGCGCGGCTTCGCTCGCATGTATGCCATTGAATAAGAGTCAGTACAATATAAATGAATCAATAATATGAGAAGTATATGACGTTAAAGTGGCTAGATTTTGAGATTTTTTCGACAAACATTTTTTTTATCTTACATAAAAAATATTTTTATTTATTAATATGTTACTTCTAATACCTCCAAGAACATGTATACAAAATTTCATGATGATCGGTTGAGTAGTTTTCGCTTGAAACCGTAACAAACAAACTTACATTCGCATTTAAAATATTGGTAGGGATTTATAAAATATTATGTTTAAAGTAAAATCGATGAGCTGAAATTATTAATGAGTAAACGTTGGATTAACAGTTAAATAAAGTCATATTTATTATAGTTTATATTCAAACACGAAAATTGAAAAAACCTGAAATTTTTCTATAAACAAATGATATGAATGGATTGAGCAAAATTTGAATTTTGGACTAAATTTGTTTTTTAATTGAAAGAGAAAGAATAAGTCCCAAATGTTTTCATCGTACTCAATTAGTTTATTAATTAAAACATCAAAAACTAAGTGACAATAATGAAGTAAAAGAGAACAGAATTTTTAACATTCGACACAAAATAAGTAATTTTTTTCACAGGAAATAATACATGGGTTTTTTTGTTACATTGTTCAGACAGAAAAAAAAATATAAGAAAATGTAATTGTTTATAACAAATTGTTTACATAATGAACAATGAAAATTTAAATATTTTTATTCGTCAATGAGCAAGATAAATTATGAGAACAAAAATACTTTCTCAATATTAAATACAAGTGGTAAAAAGAAGTTGTTAATTAACAAATCCGTTTTAAAGCAATAATTTTTTTTCAAATCATAATTTATATGTTTTTGATGAAAAATTGCAATTATCTTGTAAAATGTTCATAACTATTTTTTTAACAAAAGCAGATAAAAAAAAACAAAAGCAGATAAAAAACGGATGGATAGAGATATTGAAAAATTATTATTTTCAATGATTAATGAAGCTTTTTAATTTTTAACATTAGTAAATTGTGTATAACATATTGAAAAATAACATCTATGACATGAATTATATCGCCCGTTCCCATGTGAACCGCTGACCATGCTGAAGCAGAATCTCGCGATTCTGGGAAACTGATGTGCAAGCATTCTTATCTTCATGGGAAGAATACTTTTGTAATTCAGTTATAATTTTGCTCTCATACTGTTAACATCAATTTTTGTTAATAAAATTAATTTTTAAAAAAGGACTTTGACATCCGAAAGTTATATTTGGCGCAGTCGGTAGGATACTCGAAATTGAACGTATCGAACGTGCAGTTTTCGTTTCAACGATTTATCGGGTATCGAACTTGTTGTTTTGTCTTGTGGAGGTGTTTGTGAAGGAGTGGCTCTTCAAACCTCAAGAAACCCAATCCATCGTGGACCTTTAGCTACCCTCAACAGGCAGATCATCGGGGAGTGGAACAGAATCGTCCAGTCTCGCAAGGAAGTCTTTCTGGAAATCAAAAATCGAGGAACCAGTCGTCTACCTTATAAAGGATGCTCAAAGTTCTTACAATTTTAATGTAAGTCGTAATTTTTAAATGTCTATTGATAACTTATCTCAAATTCTTGGAAAGTTAAATTTGAATAACGAAAACCCTTCAGCTGACTCTTCAGTTTCTTTGCCTAATTCTTCTAGTAGTTCAAATATAATAATGGCTAATCAATTCAACTCAGAATACCTTAGGTGTGTGCCTGAATTCGACGGCAACCCTAATGATTTAAATAGATATCTAGCAGTTTGTGATTCAATAATTAATACTTTTTATAATGTGGCTGAGCCGACAAGTTTTCAAAATGTTTATTTGCTGAACTGTCTCATTTCAAAATTATCAGGCAATGCTAAAGTAGTAGCCAATATACAGAATGTTTCAAATTGGAGAGAACTCAAGGATACATTAACCAGAAACTTTGCCGATCAAAGGGATGAAACTTGCCTAAACAGAGACATGGTTATGCTTAGGCAATCCCCTAATGAAAAGCCTCAACAGTTCTATGATAGGTGTTTAAATATATTGAACCTATTGTGCAATTATATCGACGTTCACGAAATCACACAAGAATCTAAAAGGTGTAAAAGAGATTTATATAGCAATTTGGCATTGAAAACCTTTCTTTCTGGGCTCAAGGAACCCTTGGGTACTACAATACGTTGTATGCAACCCAAATCTCTCAGTGAAGCATTGCAGTTTGTTTTACAGGAAGACAATGTACATTACTTCCAAAATTTCTCAAATAAGAATACATTTAGACCAAACTTTCAACCTTCTAGAACACCAATTCAGATCAGACAGCCAAATTCTTCTCCTGTCAATAATTATAGTACACCAAATAACTTTTTCAGACAGCAAAATCAATTTCCTTCACAACCAATACCAATTCAGCCACGAGCACCAAGCCAACCCCAAAAATTCTTTACCAACGCGCAAGTTTTTAGACAACCATTTCAAAACAGAAATGTTTTCAGGCCCAATCAGAATCAGAACTTCACAAAACCTACACCCATGACTGTATCCACCAGAAATACATATCAAACAAATAAACCAGTACCAATGAGTGTTTCGACAAGAAACGCCCCTAATTATCGATCAGGTCCCTCAAACTCATTTCAAAACCAACCCCAAAGAAATTTTATATCAGAAGAATTATTTAATACGGTAGTTAGTGACACTCAAAATGAACCAAATTATAGCGATCACGAATATTACGCTGAAGAAGATTATAACGAACATTATGACGAATTTCTATACTGCGAAAATGAAAATCAGGAAAGTAACTTTGACAATTCCGAGGTAAATTTTCAGGAAATGCCAACCACGAACAATCAAACCTAGTTCCACAAATCATTTCTTTCAATAATTCTAGTTCTAGCGAATTATCATATATAACATTTCCGGAATATGACGCAAAATTTCTCATTGATTCAGGCTCCACGAAATCTTTTATAGATCCAGAAATTGCTCAAAAACTGTTTCCAAATCTAATTAAATACGACCCGTTTATTGTTTCCACAGTTTTCCAAAAATCAGCTCATAAATATAGCGCATCTATGCCCGCTTCAAAATTATTCAATTTGCCACAACAAAAACATTTAAAATTTTTCCTTTTCAAATTTCATGACATTTTCAAAGGATTAATTGGTCTTGACAATTTAAAACTTTTACAAGCTAACCTAGATTTTGGTAATGGCTATCTTATCACTCCTTATGCGAAAATAAAACTGAAGTTTCAAAAAACAAAAAGCGATCTCAATTTAATTACGATTGCTCCAAGATCTGAGCAAGTGATACAGGTCAAAACATCAATTCAGAATGGTGAAATAATAATACCTCACCAACGCTTCCATAATTGTGAATTGCCAGAGTGTCTTACTGTTGCAAATAAAGGTAGAGCTCTCACTACAATTTTGAACAACACCACCAAACCAGTAACCCTGAATTTTTCAGAACCAATCGCTGTTGAAAAATTTGATAAGAACGAAATTCAAAAAATCGATTTTCATAATTTTGATGATTCCCCTAAGCAAAATCTAGATTTTTCAAAAATTCGATGTGACCATTTGAATGACGAGGAAAGATCTAAGATACTTTCGCTGTGCAAAGAATTCTCTGACATATTTTATTATGAAAATACCCCGCTGACTTTTACGAGCCGTGTAAAGCACCAAATTAGAACATCTGATGAAATACCGGTGTATACAAAATCATACCGGTACCCATTCATACACAAGCAAGAAGTCGAAAATCAGATCAAAAAAATGCTCGACCAGAAAATTATTCGGCCAAGCAATTCTCCTTGGTCATCGCCTATTTGGGTGGTACCCAAAAAGGTCGATGCTTCTGGGAAGCAAAAATGGAGGGTTGTTGTTGACTATCGCAAGCTCAATGAGAAAACGATAGATGACAAATACCCTTTACCTAACATCACAGATCTTCTGGACAAACTGGGAAAATGCCAGTATTTCACAACACTCGACCTGGCCAGTGGCTTCCATCAAATTGAAATGGAAGAGGACGATATTGAAAAAACAGCTTTCAATACGGAACATGGCCATTATGAGTACCTGAGAATGCCATTTGGTTTGAAAAACGCGCCAGCTACCTTTCAGCGCGTAATGGATAATATCCTTCGTGGTATCCAGAACGAAAAGTGCTTGGTATACCTCGACGATATTATTATCTTCTCAACTTCCCTCCAAGAACACCTTGAGAGCCTTAAATCTGTCTTCAACAGGCTGAGAAGCTCAAACTTCAAAATTCAGCTGGATAAATCGGAATTCCTACGAAAGGAAGTAGCCTATCTGGGACACGTCGTGACTCCCGAAGGTGTCAAGCCGAATCCAGATAAAATCACAGCCATCAAAAATTTCCCCGTCCCAAAAACCACCAAACAGATCAAAGGATTCTTGGGTTTGTTAGGTTACTATCGACGCTTTATCAATAATTTCGCTAGACTAACGAAACCATTAACCAAATGCCTGAAGAAAGGCGCAAAAATTGAACATAATGCAGAGTTTTTGGAATGTTTCAATACCTGCAAAAACCTGTTAATCAATGATCCGATTTTGCAGTACCCCGACTTTTCTAAACCTTTTAATCTCACCACGGACGCAAGTAAATTCGCCCTAGGAGCTGTCCTTTCTCAAGGCCCTATAGGCCAAGACCTTCCAGTTGCATACGCATCTCGGACCCTGAATGACTCTGAGCAAAATTACTCAGTCATTGAGAAAGAGCTTCTCGCGATCGTATGGGCTACCAAATACTTCCGCCCATATCTCTTTGGACGAAAGTTCAATATAGTCACTGACCACAAACCCCTTCAGTGGTTATTCTCTCTGAAGGACCCCAACTCAAAATTGCTGAGATGGCGGATCAAACTAGAGGAATACGATTATACCATAATCTACAAAAAAGGCAAGTTGAACACCAACGCCGATGCTTTATCCCGTGTCGAAATCCACACTAAGGACACCAAAACCTTTTGGGAGGAATTGGATGACATACTAGACGAATCACAACGTTTAACAAATCAAAGTGTCACTTTCAGTGGTCAAGGAAACCCAGTAAGTCGTTGCCTTGAAACCCCGGATTATCAACCCTCTTCCGATATTTTGATTATTGGAGAACCCAACCTGGACACTGCATATTCTCCCATCATGATTCCTCCTAACGAAATGCATGTAAATAATACGGACAACGAGTTACCTCCGAAAAGTCACACAGAAAATGACAATCTTTCTTTACAAGTTCAACCTGATACCGAACGTACAGGTAATGAACCCCTACCAGAACCCAGAATACACGAAGACAATGAATTACCTTCCACAGGTAATGGAAGAAATGACATTTCTTCACCATTGCAACCTAATATCGAACAAATAGAAGATGAACCCCTACCAGAACGCGAAAACCTTGAAGATGACACCATTCACTCAAATGCTGAACAGAACCCTGTTGTAACAATTCCAATAGCGCAGTGTGCCGTGAACCTAGGGCTCAATCAGTTGATTATAAGCTCAGTTCTCCATTCTCCGGCCAAACCTAAAACTACCATTCTGTTCGAGAAAAAGATGAGAATTCATGTACAAATATCGCAAAATAATACAGAAAACGATATTTTGAATTTTATCAAAGAATATGTCGCCCCAGGAGTGCAGTACCATGTCTATTTTGAAAACCCCGAACTTTATGAACCATTTTCGGCAACAATTCAAAAATATTTCAAGTGGCCCTCTATAAAATTCAAAAGGTGTACCAAAAAGCTTCTGGACGTTACAAAAAAAGAAGACGTTCAAGAAATTATCAAAAACCACCATGAAGGTAAGTCAAACCACCGCGGTGTTGACGAAACTTTCGCAAGAATTAAGGAAAAACATTACTGGCCGAACATAAAAGAAACCATTCAAACATATATTAATCAATGCCTTATTTGCCAACAAAGCAAATATGAGCGAAACCCCATCAAAATGAAGCTCAACATCACCCCTACAGCAACCAAACCTTTCGAAATCGTACATATGGATACATTCACTATCGAAAGTAGAAAATTCCTCACAATCATAGACAGTTTTTCAAAGTACGCACAGGCATACCTAGTCAACTCCTTGACAGGTACGGAAATAGCCGACAACCTCATTCAATTTTTTTCTCATCATGGTATCCCCAAACGAATTATCGTTGACAACGGTACCGAATTCAATAACTTTCTCATTTCGGAACTCCTGGCTTTACACAAAGTCGAAGTTCATTTCACATCACCACACCATCCTCAATCCAATGGAATGATAGAACGGTTCCATTCTACCATTCTAGAACACATTCGTCTACTCAACACTAGAGGATTTTTGAAAACCCCTCCAAAAATGAAAATGTTGTACGCAATTTTGGCATACAACCACTCTATACATTCGGTCACAAAACTCAAGCCAATTGACATCATAAGTGGTCACATTTCAACCAATGATCCTTTCAATATTGATATTGATCGGAAATTACTAAATGATTACACCAATGATCACAAGGAACGATCGAAACTCCTCTATTCCAAAATAAACTCGGATCTAATAAAGCAAAAGGAAAAGATAGTAGAACGAGAAAATAAAAAACGCGATGATCCCATTGTATTCAAAACCAAACAAAAAGTTTACGTGAAAAAACATATTAGGCAGAAGGATGCAAATAAATTTCAAAAACCAACTCAAATCAAAACGGTCGATCATACAATGAAAACAGTTTCTACGGAAAACCAACAAAAAATTCACATGGACAATTTAAAACGTCCCCTCAAAAAATACCCATCTCCCATTAAAAATTGATTAATTTTTCAGATTATCTGGAACTCTCGGACTCCAGGAAAATATATCTAAACAAAACCTAAAGAACAATCCAGGACTTATTCCTCTCAAACTTGGAACAGCCAAAGTCGAAACGCACGCATATTCACTTATTCATTATTATGATTTAAATCCAATAATCGTGGAGGTAAATAAACTGAAATTCCATTCAAAAAATGTAAGGACACTTGTAGGCAGTCACAAAGACTACTCATGGGACACATCTAACTATTTAAAAATATTAGAATTTTCGGAAAAGGAGGTGACTGACAGACTCAACAATATTTTACCACATCCACTTAGAACAAAGCGCGGTCTTATAAACGGAATTGGATCCATTTTCAAGTCGATCACAGGAAATTTAGATTCCAACGATGGTGAAAAATATGACCGCCTGATCAAAGAATTACAAGATAATCAAAATAATCTAGTAACGAATATCAAAAAGCAAAACTCACTCTCAATCTCATTAATTGATCAGTTCAATAGTACAGTTCAGCAAGTGAAACATAACGAAAGGCTTTTGGAATCAAAAATTAATCAAATAGCAAAAATTGTTGAAAATCAAACGTATAAAGAAAACTCTATGTTTATTAAAGACATTTTGAATCAGATAATCAATACATTTGAAATCATAAATTCAATTTTGCAAGATGTTGAAAACTCAATACAATTTTCTAGACTGAACATTCTTCATCCTAGTATTATAAAAACAAAAGATTTGTTCAAAGAACTGCAAAAATTGAATAAAATTGTTGAGAAAGACCAACTACCAATTGAAATAAGTTTCGAGAATACTTTGCTTTATGAAAAAATTATTAGCCTCAAAAGCTATATATCAAATTTCAGAATAACCTATATCTTGCATATTCCAATTACCCATCCATCAAATTTCGATTACTATCACCTATTTTCTATTCCGATATTAACTAAGGGTCAGTTTAAGGCTGTTATACCTCAAAACAAATATTTGTCAAAAAACGAAAAATTGTATGCATTCTTGAGCGATCCTTGTTTGGAGATCTCCCATCGAACCTATATCTGCCCATCCACCAACATCAGAGAGCTGACAGAAGACAATCCATGCGAAATCCAGCTACTCAATGTCCAGAACACCTCCACTTGTAAGCAGACTGTCATACATTTATCGAGACCAGCCATTAGACAACTAGATAACTCAAACAAATGGGTTGTCCTCCTACCGGCTCAACAAACTACCAAACTCAAGTGCCAGAACCAGAACGAAATCGAGAACCTACTACCTGGAAGTTATCTATTCGACATTCCAATTGGATGCCAGTTATCCTGTGGCAACCAAATCATAACCAACGATCACCAAGTTACCAATAGTGAACCAATCATCTTACCAGACTTGGAAGAAGGGAAGCCAGAGCCACCCAAATCAATAGGGATCCAACTTGATGACCTGAACCTGGACGAACTTCATTCAATAAAAACTGCAATAATGGAAAACGAACCGATTATATCTTTCAAAGACGTAGCACATATCCCAAGTTTTTGGACGATGTTTATCTACCTGGTCCTAGTATCAATCTGTTTGTACCTACTGCACAAGAAGATTGGCTTCAGAGGGTGCAAAACCAATGGACCATCCAAACCAAGTCAAGATATCGAGATGTCTAGGGTTCAACTTCCTCGCTGACCCTCCTACGTTGAATCTTCGGGGGGAGGAATTATATCGCCCGTTCCCATGTGAACCGCTGACCATGCTGAAGCAGAATCTCGCGATTCTGGGAAACTGATGTGCAAGCATTCTTATCTTCATGGGAAGAATACTTTTGTAATTCAGTTATAATTTTGCTCTCATACTGTTAACATCAATTTTTGTTAATAAAATTAATTTTTAAAAAAGGACTTTGACATCCGAAAGTTATATTTCATGAGTAGAATAAACTCATTCCGTGATATGAAGTCGTCATTGTATGAATGAACTGAGCGTTTTTTCCCATAATGTTATCGAGATTTGGTACTGAAGAGCCAATAAGGCAAGTGTCTTACTAGAGAGCCAATAAGGCAAGTGTCTTACGACGAAACACTGGATGTCTACCAGTGAGGATGACAGTGTTCCATGTATGTAGGTAAGGGAAATTTGACAACCTTCATTTACTATATTGTGTAGCAATCCTGTGAATGATATCTGATTGAATTTCATAACGAATGTTTGGAATACAAACTGAATAGTGTTCTTATAAAAGTATTTTTTTAGAAAGCATTTATCTTTCGTGTAATTCAATGTTTACCTATATGAAAGAAGCTGTTTCGAGAGGCTTTTTCTTCCAATTTGTGTCTGAAAGGTACTCCTTTGCATGATCTACACACCTTTGTATAGAATTACTTTTTTGAAATTGATTGGTTCCTATCTTTCTTTGGAAGATTCCCGTATTTCTTCGTATAAAGAAAGCCTAACCTTTTTTTTTTTATTTTTCCAATGTGAATAAATTCCAAGACCTTTCAAAAATAGCTCCAAAAAAATCTCAGATTTTTTTTAACAATTATCGCACTTGCAATGTTCCTGTTTAAGTATAAAAAAATTGTTAGTCAACTAATGCATAATCAACTGGAAAATCATGATAAAAATGTTTTGACCGCGGATTATTTTTCATTCATTTATCCACTAGGGGTCTGAATTTCTTTAAATCCTAATTTTGATATTTAATAACTTGAAATAAAAATGTTTAATTGAAGGTCCAAGGTGGGCGTGTCTTGCGCAAGCCAAAGTATTCTTTTTAAGATGTATTTTCAACCCTATGGGAAAACTATAAATATTAGTCCTACAGTTCTAGGGCGTCTTTTTGGGAAATTTCCTCCTCTTTTTGTTTCTTTTTTCAAATTTGAAAAATGCACAACAGTTTTGGAGATATTTACAATAAATCAAACCCCATTTTTTTCAGTTAATTGTTAATAACTTTTGCAATTTTCACAAGCGGTACTTGAATTTTTCCAAAAATCATCCACACGCTATTCCGAATCGAATGACACATCTTTTATATTTTTCGGAAGCGGAGACCTGAAAGGCATTTGTTGAGTACATACATTAACTGTCATCACTACGGTATAGCCAAGTGTAAGGTTAGGCAACCGGCAACACACGGTTGCAAAAAACAAATGCACGGAGTCATCAACAAAAGCCAACCGCACTTTATGGTTTCGGTTAGGTCACCTTGAGTTAGAGACATCGTTAGAGATATATACAGGGTGTATCAACGACAGGCGGGTGGACGATAGCTGCTTCCCTATTAGACACAAGCAGGGCCGTCGCCATGGGGGGAAGGGGGGAGCCTACCCCCCTGCTTTTTCGATTTGGGAAAAAGTTGGGAAATTTTGGGCCATGAAGATAGAAAAAAATAATAGTAATAAATGAATAAAAATTAAAAGAATAAAAATTAGAGAAAAGAAAAGGAGAGATAATAAGAAAGAGGAAAGAACCAGGAGAAGGTTGGGATTTCCCAACATGCATAACTTGAAGAGAATTCTGAGTTGTTTGAAATCTTCAAAAAAGTTTAATTTCTCCCAAATAAGGAAACAGCCCTGAACAGTCCACAAATTCTGAAGTGACAATTTTACAGAATTCCCAACTTTTTGCTGTTTTTCCGACTTGGAAAAGTTGGTAAATTTCGGGCCGTGAAGATAGAAAAAATAATAGTAGAAAACAATAAGCACAATATTATTTAAGTGTTGTTTCCTTTCATTTGAAATTTCACCTCTTTCTTTGTGTAACAATCCTGTGAATGATATCTGATACAATTCTATAACGAATGTTTGGAATACAAACCGAAGGGAGAAAAGTGTTTTTTTTTTATATAATTCAGTGTTCATATAAAAATATTTGTTCAGAATGTATTTTTTATTCGTGTAATTCAATGTTTATATGGAAGCAGTGCTTCGAAAGGGCTTTTCTTCCAGTTTGTGTCTGAAAGTTACGTCTTTGATGACCCATCCTCACTCGAAGACGATTATGGATACTAACAATGGAAACGTCGTAAAGTAACTTGGTTTGAAATCTTTTTTTTATTTTTTATTTCTGCTCATTTTATTTTTATTATTTCTTAGTTATTTTTACTCTGTGGTTATTATTAAAAAGCAGGCGGAAGGAAACAATGAAAACACTCCGACTTGTTCAACTATCAGCAAGAAACTGCTTTATTAGAAAAAGAACGGGAATACAAAGTAACTGCTACATATGCTACTAGAGGGCGCGACAACTAACATCTTTTATTTTTAAGCTAATATCAACACCCCCACTAGGTTAAACAATAAAAATTAATTAAATGAGCCTTTAATTTCACCTAACAAGTTCCTCAGATAAACGGCTTCTTTCGATGCCTCAGACAAGGCCATATACTCGGCTTCCGTCGTTGAGAGTGCTACAGTTTTTTGTTTGGTGCTTTCCCAGGAAATAACACACTCGGAATATTTAAAACAGAAACCAGTATAAGACCTCCTGTCAACTGTGCTGCTACCCCAGTCAGAGTCTACAAAACCCAGTAATTGACCAGAACCCTTTTTATACTTAAGACAAAAATTTCTGGTTTTCTGCAAATATTTTAAAACTCTTTTTGCGGATTTCCAATGACTAACATCAAAGCAACTATTGTACTGACTAAGATAGCTGACTGAGTAAGAAATATCAGGTCTCGTCATTACGGCGAGATACATTAATCCACCAATGAGCTGCCTATATGGTAACAATAAATTACAGTTTTTGTCACCCTTATTTAAGCTTAAACCATTTTCCATAGGAGTATCAATAGGTTTACAGTCAATCATGTTGAATCGACTCAATAGTGAATCAATGTATTTACTTTGATCTAGGGTTATAACTTCGTTTTTCTTATCAATGCACACACTTACTCCCAAAATATGTTTGGCCTGACCTAAGTCTTTTAGTTTAAAATGGTCTGCCAATTTCTCTTTCAAATCCGTACTTTCGGCTATGTTGTTTGAGAAAATTAAAAAATCGTCAACGTATAGTGCAACCACAGTAAGAAAACTATTGACATGCTTTATAAAAACGCAAGGTTCAAGAGCTGATTCACTATAGCCTAGACACAACAATATATCCTCGACTTTTTTATACCAGACACGTGACGCTTGTTTTAAGCCATAAAGGGCACGTTTTAACCTTAAAACTTTGCCTTCATATCCTGATTTGATAAAGCCCTCAGGTTGTCTCATATATACAACTTCGTCTAAGTGTCCGTGTAAAAAGGCCGTAGTTACATCTAAGTGACTTACGTCTAGACCTAAATCTACAGACAATACCATTAGTAACCTAAGTGTAGAATACCTAACTACCGGTGAGAAGGTTTCACCATAGTCCACTCCTTCTCTTTGAGTAAAACCTTTCGCCACTAATCTAGCACGATAGCTTTTATTATTTTCAGTATCACATTTCATTTTATATACCCACTTGCACTCAACCAATGTACCGTTCGATGGTAGGTCGACAACTTCCCACGATTCATTTTCCACCAGGTTGTTCATCTCTTCCTGCATGGCCTTTTGCCACTCGTCTTTGTCGTTTCTACTCATAGCCTGTGAGTATGTGGTTGGGAACTCCTCAAAACAGATGTTGCTATCTGCAGCGCTCAGATAAGTAACATAATCCTCAAATTTCTTTTCTTTTCTTTTTCTTCCAGATCTTATCACTTCTGTTCGAGTTTCAACATCATCAGCATTGTTTGGAATATAGTCTGGATCTAAATCGTCTAAGTCAGTGAACGAACTGCCTTCACTAATATTCTCAACGGCTGGATTGGAATCTAAATCCTTCTGCTTCTGACATTCCAACAACTTCTTCATAGTTTACTACTTCTGATGTATTTTCAAATCTTTTACTTGTATAGTCTTCATAAACTATGACATCTCTACTGGTTGTTATGTCATCAATGTCTGGGTTATAGACTCTATAACCTTTGATATTCTCTGAATAGCCAACAAGTATGTGTCTTTTTGCCTTTTTTTCAAATTTTGTACGCTTGTCCTTAGGTATATGCACCATACAGGAACTTCCAAAAATTTTGAGCTTTGACAGGTCCGGTTTTTGTCCTACCCAAATTTCATATGGGTAAATTTTCGTTATGTGGACACCCGGCGATTTTGAAAAAATTTTTGACTGTACTTACGTATTTTGATGCGTAGATTACGAATTCGAAAGAAAAAAGCGGCGCTTTCCCTTATTTAAAAAGTTACGGCCCTTCAGAGTTCAGAAAAGGGCAACTTTTCAGCCTTCTTTTTCACTAAATAAACTATTTAAAAACACAAACATTTATTCACTAGGTCACCTTTACACCTTATTTCTCCTTCTTTAACACTTTTCATTTCAATAATCAACATTTTTCTTATAAAAATGTTAAAAAATGTACGGAGCTGCTTTTTGGTTACATATCACTGTATTTTACGTTTTTAAGGTTAATGATATGGTTGGAACGACTGATGCAGTCCATATTCCTGAAGTAATTCAAATGTTTTTTACCTTCATTTTTTAGATCGTAAATTGGTTTTTGGTGGTGTATTACGAATTTGAAATAGTAGGCGACGGCAAATACCAACCCCTTTTTTCTGAAATGTCACTAGTAAATAACCTAAAAATAGAATAATGTCACCAGGAGAAACATTCGTTTTTAAATTAAGTTTTTTATAAGAAAAATGTTGATTATTGAAGTGAAAAGTGTTAAAGAAGGAGGAATAAGGTGTAAAGGTGACCTAGTGAATAAATGCTTGTGTTTTTAAATATTTTATTTAGTGAAAAAGAAGGCTGAAAAATTGCCCTTTTCTGAACTTTGAAGGGCCGTAACTTTTTAAATAAGGGAGAGCGCCGCCGTACAGTCAAAAATTTTTTCAAAATCGCCGGGTGTCCACATAACGAAAATTTACCTTTTAATTGAATCGGTAGTAATCTTCATACCTGAATGCTCCACTGCCATGATCATGGGTGCAAACCTTTCTGGGAGACCGGCCAAAAGCAGAGAACCGATCCATTCCTCGTCGATGTTGAAACCTGTCCTTTTCAATTTCTGAGACGTTTCAACGACTTGGTTGACGTAGCTTTCCATGTTTTCACAGCTTTCCAAACGAAGGGATATTAACGTACGCAGGAGCCCGATTTTTCTGACAAAACCAGTGTCTTCATAGAGGTTTTTAATTTTTAACCAGACGTCCTTTGCGGTAGCGGCATCTTTAACGTGCATATATAAAGAGGGATCAATGGTAAGGATGAGTTTTGCCTTCGCTTTCGCGATTAAAACTGTGTCCGTCTCGGTCCCATCAATACATTTGGTCAAGCCCTCCAAGACAAAGATGTTATCCAATGCAAAACTCCACTCGTCGAAGTTCTCGCGACCGAGTAGTTTTGGACAACTGTTTAAATAGTTGATCGACATTTCACTTTACTGAATGAACAAACTGCGGTAAGACTTGTTTCAATGTTTTTATTTACACGTGTAAATAAAAACATTGGGTGGGCCCATAACCTATTAAAAAGCAGGCGGAAGGAAACAATGAAAACACTCCGACTTGTTCAACTATCAGCAAGAAACTGCTTTATTAGAAAAAGAACGGGAATACAAAGTAACTGCTACATATGCTACTAGAGGGCGCGACAACTAACATCTTTTATTTTTTAAGCTAATATCAACAGTTATTTTCATCTTTTATCTTGATTATTTTGTTATTTTTATTGTATTTTCATTTCACGTTTTATTGTCTAATATAATTGATATTTCAGTTATTCATTCTGATTTTATTTGTTCTTTCATAGATTTCGAATCATATATTAAAATTCACCATGAAAGATTGTCAAGCACTTTCAAACAAACGAAATAAGTGACAAAGTTGATAATATGCGCTAGAAAGTTTCCCCTCGAATAAAGTAGTTGAGTTATAGTCGAAAAAAAGAGGTTTATACATTCCCGTATGTAATACAGGATTCAGATCTGCTGAGATGTAATGAGATCAAATACCTAGGAGTAATATTCGATCATAAATTAACATTTGGTAGACATTTTTCACAAAAAGTTTCAGAATCTCTCAGAGCTTATGGTTTCACTGTTAGAAATTGCAGAAATTTTCATAATATTAAAGCCATGAAGCTGTTGTATTTCACCTACATACGTTCGAAGATAGAATATGCAAGTATCGTCTGGAGTCCATTCTATGAGATTCATAACATATCCATTGAAAAAGCTCAAAGAAAGTTTTGTAAATTTCTAATTTTCAGAATAGAGGTTTCTTACCCTGAGAGAGGTATCGGTAATGATGTCATATATGAACATTTGTTTGAAGATGGTTGACAATGTTTCGTGGTGTATTTTTTCAGTTCAGACTTCCATTGTCTAATATAGTATAAATTGATTTGAAATCCCTGAAAAAAATTGAAGATTAACAGAAAATAACAATTTTATTAAAACAAAAAACTTAAATTACAAGGAAATAACATACAAGCTACAACCAGAAAATAAAAAATTGAAATAATAATAAAAGCTGACAATTAAAAAATATTATTAACAAAAATGAAAAATAAAAATTGAAATTAAAAGATTCCAAACCAAGTTACGTCACGACATTTCGATTGTTAGTATCCACACTCGTCTTCGGGTGATAACTGGACTTATTCCTCCGAAATCTGCCTATTTATAGGTCATTCGGGTGCTTTCACCTTTCACCTATCCCCTATTTCCTCTTTTCTCTTTCCGCTTCATTGGTTTTAGCGGGAGACCGTTTGGCGGGAGTTGGTCGTTTTTCACTTGATAAGAGGTTTCCATATGTTACGTATCTCTACGTTAGCTTGACTAAATGCGATGTTGGACAACATATACGCGGCTTCCTTGAATTTTCTCCTAAACCAGTTCCTCTTTGTGGATGATTTCAGCTTGACCCCATTTGATATATTATGTTGATGAGTCCAAACATGCTCTGCTATTCCGGATTTGCTGGTTTCTCCTCGCTGTGTGTGTGTGTGTGTGTGTGAGGAATAAATAATGAATAAAATATTGTGAATAAAATTTTATATTGTCCTGTAAATGAGTAACTGTTGGACAATAAAGTTATTATTATTTTTTCCGTAGTGTTCGCTGGTCAGGCCCTATCCGATGCCCCGATACATTCGGGAGGGCGCGCCAGCATTATCAACCAACGACCACTCCCCCACACCGTGGGGTAAGTGATCATTGAGTCCGAGAATCATGTGCCCTGAGCAAGCTCAGAGAGCCAAGAATGACAGCCTTCGGCATCTCCTTAGTGCAGCAAGCCGGTATGATTTTAAGATTCGAGAGTAGAGAGGACATCATTCCACCAAGGACTCCAATAATCAGAACAACCATCTTGACAGAGTGATCTGGATAGAGTCTGTGGAGTTCGAAAAGAAAATCTCGATATTTTATCCGTTTTTCCTCCTCTTTTCTGACTCCACGACAAATATCGTTTTGCTCTGGTGGTCGAGAAGGACCACATCAGGCTTATTAGCTTTTATGAGCCTGAGGGTGGGAAACGAATAGTTCCAATAAATTTGGCACTTCTTCCCCACAACGGATTCAATATACCCCGGAGCGTAGGGCAACACCGGTGTCTCGTCAATAACGTAGATGGTAATATATAGCACTCTTAGGGCCGCGTTATGTCGATGAATATAGGCTGAAACCGCATATGCTGGACATGCTGATAGCAAGTGCACTAGGGTCTCGGGCGCCTCGCGGCAGGCCCTGCACCTTGTGTCAGGAACCTCTATACCCATCACGCGACTGCGGTAGACTAAGGTGTTGAAGACACCATCCTGGCAAGCCATGATGAACCCCTAAGTTTCCGACTTCAGCCCACTCGCCTGAGAAAAGCGAAGGTCAGACGCTTTGATAAGCCAAGGTCTCTAATGTTATTGAAGAAGACCCCATGCATTGGCTTATCCTTGTGTTTCCGTAGAAGTAAGGTGATCTCTGCGGCTTTTATCTGAGCTTTTTGCTGAACAGGTTCCAACTCGGTGACAGAGTTGTGGTCACCTCGTTCAGTGTCGAAAACTATACCGAGTTCATCAGCTGCTCGGGCAGCTGCCTTAAAGAGAAATGCTCCAATTCCTGCTCTCTCATGGTCAGCACGGACCATGCAGAGAAGAGGATCCGAACTCCTGATGACTTTACAGGCTGTATCCAGCACCATTCTGTCATGTAGACACTCCAAACTCAAAAGTCCACGGCCTCCCTATTGTCGGGGGAAGTACAACCGTGGAACGGACGATTTGGGATGCAAACTCCTATAGAGATGCATCATTTTTTGGGTCTTTACGTCGAGTTGATACAGCTCCTCCCGAGTCCACTTCACTACTCTAAACGAGTAGAGTAAGATTGGAACGGCAAGCATATTTGTTGCAGCAACTTTGTTCTTCCCCGACAGTTCCGATGACCAGATCTGTCGAAGTTTGTGCTGATACTTGCCGCGAAGAGAGTTTTTCACTGCTGTTACTTCTTGTGAGTGGCATTGTTCCTCCCCGAGGTAAGTATACGTCTCTCCGGTATCCAGATGGTGTAAGATGCTTCCATCTACGAGCTGCACATCCTCTCCGTAGTCCCCGCATCGTCCTCTTTTGAGATGTACCATTGCACATTTGTCTATCACGAATTTCATACCGATAGCATGCGTGTACTCTTCCGTCACCCTCAAGGACTGATGGAGATCCTTCTCTCCAGAGGCATAAAGTTCAAGATCATCCATATAAAACAAATGGGTGGCTCCAATAATCAGAACAACCATCTTGACAGAGATTATTATTATTATTATTGAGACCAAGGACCTTGGTCCAAAGTAGAATAATTCCCATTATTATTTTTATAATTACCAAAATGTATTTTTGTTTGTGCATACCCTAACGGGCATAGGCATTTAGCCAATATTTGGATAGCTAAGTAAGAAAGTTAATATATTCTAGTAGTAACTAATCCCTCGGCTTTCATTTTTTCGTAAGTTAGGAAATTTTGTTGATGGGGTTGGGAAAATTTGGATTCCCTCCCCCCCTGGTTTTTCTTCGCTACGGCCCTGCCTGCCCAATCAGTAGTTTTCCTAAAATAGGTTTGTTCGTTTAATACAAATTCGAGTGCCAAATTAGATCGCTTCACTCAACAGATTTTTTCTTGGAAAATCGATGAAAACACCTGGGTTTTTATGCATCTTTCTTATTATTAATTAGTGATGCGCCGAATATTTGGTATTCGGTATTCAGCGTATTCGGAGTGCCGAATATATTCGGTTCGAGTATGTCTATTTTCTTGCTTACACGACAGGACATAGAACTGAAAGACTTCTTATGGGAGATTTGTTATATTATAAGTCAAAGAAATCCTGTGAAGAATTAATGTGTTGAATAAAGCTGATGAAATAAAGCATTTAAACTTCAAATCAATATTCATTTCTAAACCTCAAATCAAAATAATATGTATTTTTAAACTTTAATTGCCTAAATAAACATTTATTTTTAAACTTGAAATGAAATTTTTTTTTAACCTCAAACAAATGCACATTTCTCTCTAGAACTTATATCAACATTTATTTTTTTAGACATCTATCTTATCTGTCTTAGGTGAAACCACTATTTAGTGCATGTCTAGAATGGACGATTCCAGTACCCCTATTCAGTGTTGCCACTATAAAATTTTCGGGTCTAAATCGACTGACATTTTCTAGGCCTTTTTTGGAATAATTTAAAGTCGGAGCAGATAGAATTTGTAATTTTATAGATTCCTGGATGTTCCCGGATACATGAATCGAAGTATTAAAGTTGATATGGACAAAAATAAAAAATCCTAGGGAATTTTAAGTTTGTTCGTTGTTCAATAGTGGTGATCCTGTCAGTTTACCATCACATGTCATATACCATAAAACATTTAATTGTTGTATTCACTTATTGTTTATTGTATTCAGTAGAACAGGGTCGTTCTAATAGAAAAAGTATAATCATCTTTGGAGTTCTGCAACTGAATGGTCTTCAATCAATAAATTGTCTTTCAATAGTGCACCTGGAACATCCTCTGGTAATAATAATGAACACTGAATGCTATATTTGTAACAACAGGTAAACATATATAGGTGCGACAGGTTTCGAACAATTGAACAATCTAAAAAGTGAAATTCCCTATGATTTTTTATTTTTGTCCATATCAACTTCAATACTTCGATTCATATATCCGGGAACATCCAGGAATCTATAAAATTACAAAATATATCTGTTCTGACTTAAAATTATTCCAAAAAAGGCCTAGAAAATGTCAGTCGATTTAGACCCGAAAATTGTATAGTGGCAACACTGAATAGGGGTACTGGAATCATTCATTATCCTTCAAAAATAAGACACACAGCGACATCTTGGTTATTTAGTTTGAAGTAGTTACTGCAGTGCTGCTCTCTCTCGAATAAATAATATATTTTCTCTCCTTCGGTTCCTCGGTAAAGTAGAACCGAACTAGTTCGATTTTTCATTTTTCTTTTATTATTTGGAGTGGGCCTGTTGTGGTCGTTGTAAGTAAATCTTTGTAAAATCTTTAAACATCATCAAAAAGTATAACTAATCTTTCACATATTTATTGAATATAGTAATTATTTCTTAATTGCCATCTGATTTCATAGTTATTTTAGCAAAATTTGTATACAGTGATAGTAATTTTTTAGGTTATGAACATTTTTATTTTCAGATCAAAATGGGTAAAATAATGAAATCTGGTAAAGTCGTATTGGTCCTTGGAGGCCGATACGCTGGAAGAAAAGCAGTAGTCATAAAAAATTACGATGATGGGACGTCAGATAAACAATATGGACATGCCGTGGTGGCTGGAATCGATAGGTACCCTAGAAAAATCCACAAACGTATGGGCAAAGGAAAAATGCACAAGAGGTCCAAAATCAAGCCCTTCCTTAAGGTAACTTTTTTTAGGTTTGATAAATAAGTGTTTGAGAGTTTAGTCTTACCTGATATTCGCTTTAAATTTATTATGCACTGTTGATTATTATACAGGGAATTTGTTTTACAAAGAAGTTCAGAGCATGCATATATGTTTCAAATAGGAGCTTTAAGTATGACCATTGAATTACACAGAAATTACGGGAAAGTGTAGAATATGGTTATAGTACCTGATTTTGATGAAATTTCCAGGGAAGCTTCAGAACGTCCTGAAATGGGCTAAATGTTGAAAAGTTTTGCACAGAAACATTTTTTTTTTTTTCATATAACAGTCAAAGGGCTCAAGCAGAACACAAAAAATAAGATTAAGACAATTTCTTTATTGTACTTTCCTTATAAAAGCATTTCTTCAGAAAGTAATTTTATTTTGTGTAATTCAATGTTTATATGAAAGTACCTTTTTCGAGAGTACTTTTCTTTTCAGTTTGAGTCTGAAAGTTACGTCTTTGCATGATCTACACATCTTTTTATAGAGTTACTTGTTTTTAAATTGATTGCTTCCTTCCTTTCTTTGGAAGAGTCCCACACTTTTTTGTATAAAGATGGACAGGTGGAAATCCAAACTCTTTATTTCTCAAAAAACAATTTTAAACATATTATCTTTCATTATTTATTGCAGTGCGGGTTTTATAAACACAATAAACATGAAAATAAATACCAGGCATATTTTTGGGCCTAAATATTGTCCTCAGATAATTCAAATCCGCTCCAGTCATGGTGAATCACCAATAATAATAGGAAAATCTGCCCCCCCAAATATTAGTAATAATGAAAACGATCCCTAGAAAGTATCATATATTTTGAATTTTGACAACTGATACCTCTGTGAAAAATTGGAACTAAGAGAAATAATGATCCGTTTATTGGATGGGGTACGTTTTTTGCTGGTTTATAATTTCCGCATTTAAAAAACTTTGTATTTCAGTTGAGTTATATCTATTTGTAATTCCAAGCAGTTTTCAGTTTTATTGGGGTTAATGTACTTGTTGAAACCAAAATATTTTAAAACAATGTTTGTGTTCACTATTGTACATATATCTGCGAATGTATTGAAAGACCAAAAAAAAAAAAGGATATTTTACCAAAATTCACAGTCGAGTGTGAAATCAGTTACAACCACACATTCAATAGCTGTATTCCAAGAATCTTACGATTAGCCAATGGTAAGGTTGATCTTGAGATGTTTAACAACTTGCATCATTTTAAAACTCAATTACGGAATACTGTGCTTTAATGTTTTACTGTATAGTTTATGGTAGTATATGTTTTATTGTTGATCATTGTTTTTTGTCGTTTTATACTCTAAAATTAACCCATTTTTAAACTTTGAATTTACCCCTTTTGAGCTATTCTTAGTTGGAATTTGTAATTCAGTACCTTATATGATTTTATTTTGATTATAATTCAACATTGTAATCCATATTTTAAATGGGCTTGCATGTAAATAAAAGGTGTTTCGAGACTAACTTATTCTTATGTATGGCAGTTAATGGAAAACAGTTAGGGCATCGAATATCTATGTGAAATGATGTAGTTTTGAGTTTTTTTTTTAATTATGCATAGTTTCCCTTTTTTGGTTCATACCGTGTACATTTTTTTTCAATATTTATTATTTTTTTATCTTACAAATGAAGTATCATAATTTAAAATTCGAAGTTTTTCTCGCAAGAGGGTGAGAAAATGAAAAGTTACACAGTGAACAGATACATGGATGAATTCCTTACGACTTTGCCTTTTCAATGATGTGTCTCAACTGTACTTTCTCTATTCAAATTATATGAGTGAAGATCACCGAGGGGGACAGGACAAAGTATGATAGAAAGATGACCCTTTGAATAAAAAATTTACCTCTTTTCAATTTTTTTTCTCACCAAAAGTGTTCTAAAGTTATTTAATCTGTTTTGTTTTTGTTGCTGCACAAAGGGCAGTACATTTTTCTGTATTGTCTTTCATGCTGGTTCTTGACCACTTTTTGTGGTAAAAATAAATGTGAAAAAATAAATGCTGCAAAGTTTTTCATGAAAATATCTAATTCATGCAAATATACAGTGTGACCCACATGAAAGCAAGACACCTCCCTAAAATTTGCATCTTTTCTCCGATTTCGAAAAACTTTATTTTGATATATTGATGGATGTAGATAACACCACTGTAAGTAATAACAGAGGTACTTAACTTAATTGAGTAACTTAATTTTGTTTACCTGTGACAATGTGGGTACTTCAATTTGAAAACCGGTGAGTAAACTTGATCGATTTGATCATTTAACAGGTTGCACCCGCGATGCTTATGAATTTCCAAGGATTCCAAATAATTGAGTTTGCAACCCTTCATTGCATAGTGTGTATCCGCATTGTCACAGGTAAACAAAATGCGGGTACTCAATTAAGGCAAGTACCTGTTATTATGGTGTTATATAAGAGATAATGTAATCAATCATTTTTAGTTTAATGTATAAGTTTGAAAATGTCCTCATAGGACGAAACAGCAGTAACATTAGTTACAAATAAGAGTAGTAAAGACATAGAAAGCTTCATTTCTAACTTTATTTTGATATGTAGAGCTCAAAAACTACTTTGGGACCAAATATCATTTTCTTTCTACATGAAATCGTATTGGCGATTTTTTTAGGAACAATTTAACTTCACATTTGGACTGGGCACCGTCTCAAATGGTGGTATACCAAATTTCATCAAAATATTTTCAATACTAATAATTCTGCACGTGCACGAAGATATTGATCTTATAACAGTTTTCACTGATATTTCCAATCATATTGTTGATATTCTCTTCAAACTTCAAAATAGATCATTTAGCTGTCCTAATTTAGTCCGTGTTAGGAATCACACGTTAAAAGGTAAGACCTCGTTAGTCCTTAGCTCGCACAAGTTTCTCAACTTCTGAGAGTTGACGTTCGTATGGGGGCGACAGCTGATTAACGGAAAAACAGATTTTAAACAGAAACAGACAGATCAGTTGAACAACTTAGATGTTATTGACATTTTTTTTAAACGTATCTAAGCATGTTTTACAGTATTGTTGAGATTGGTGATTGATAATTCATATTCTTTGTGAGAACACAACTCATAGATTTTAGATTTATATTCCAATGATACATACGTTTTAGATTTATATTCCAATAATACACTTTGGTTTACAAGACTTCACTCATAATTATAGTCATTCCTGTTTATTTAAAATGCCCTTTTTTGCAGGTGCTCAACTATAACCATTTGATGCCTACAAGATATTCAGTGGATTTGACCTCGGACTTGAAAGTGGCGCCCAAAGACCTCAAGGATCCAGTGAAGAGGAAGAAGATTAGGTTCCAAACCAGAGTTAAATTTGAAGAGAGATACAAGCAAGGAAAACACAAATGGTTTTTCCAGAAATTGAGGTTCTAGATTCTATAAATTTAACCATTTTGTAATCCACCCACCTTTTTGTTCAAATAAATTGTGGAAAAAAAACATTTTTAATTATGGATTTAAAAGTACTGTTGAATTTGTATATATGAAAACAACAAGACTGTTATCGAACGCTCACTATTTTGATTTGGAAAATACCTCCAAAATTTCTGGAAACAATGCTGATTCTCAAAATTTGAGAAAATTCAGGTTTATCAACACCTCTAAATTCAAAATTGATCTTGGATCTGATGCTATTCGCACTTATGATTCACTTTACGAGTTTGTTGCAAACAATGTAGTGCTTGAGTAGACCAGTGAACTGCTATAAAAAAAACATGAAAATATTGAATCAAATTACACACTCCACCCAAAGGTTCTTCTCCCAATTTCAGTCCAGAATATCTTTCGTGTTGAAGTGAAACCCACTATATGCTCAGTTTTTGAGAAATAAGGTTTTTGGCTTTCTACTACTCCATCTTGATACAAAAAAATGTGGGAATCTTCCAAAGAAAGGAAGTAAGTAATCAATTTGAAGATAAGTAACTCTATACATGGATATGTAGATCATGCAAAGAAGTAACTTTCAGACACAAACTGGAAGAAAGCCCTCCTAAAACAGCTACTTTCATATAAACATTGAATTACACGAAAGAAAAAAAATTCTTTCAGAAAAATGTTCAATGTTTATATGAAAGTAGCTGTTACTTTTTTGAATGATCTACACATCCATGTATAGAGTTACTTATTTTCAAATTGATAACTTACTTTCTTTGGAAGATTCCACATTTTTTTGTATCAAGATGGAGTAGTAGAAAGCCAAAAACTTTCGTTCCCAAAAATTATTCACTCCTAAAAATATAACCCCTTCAATTCATGCTCAGTTTTTAATGCTGAGCATCAAATTTATACATTCCCTTAGTTTTTATCAATGGCAGTGGTGAATGGTCGAAGCATGTAGATGATGTTTCAACACACTGACAATTAAGTTCGTAGTTATACTTGTTACATCTAGCTAATCATAATATCGATAATAGCAACTGGTCTCGCATATTGAATTCAAATCTTGCAGATCCTCTCATGTATTAAATGAGATCGATATTCTCTTAGGTGCGGATACTTTCCCTGTCACTTTTAGAAGTGAATACCTTCCTCGAAAACCAGGTGAAACCCACTGCATTTCACACTATTTCTTATTGGCTTCACGTAGGCACTATATCCAGTTATCCGATTTCTAATTCACTTCTCTGCATTGTTATCGAGGTCCTTCGCTTGACTTCCACTTCAAATGTTTTTGAATAATAGAAGTGCCAAGAATTTGTAAGATGACCCCTGAAGATAAAATATTATGTAAAACCATAAAATATTTTGTGAAACCATTAAAAAAATCTGGTAGATATCATCTCTCTCGCATTTTGTTCCATCGAACCTAGGTTTTCAGATACTTGAGACGATGCCTACGGGCGGCTATTATCTTTCGAAAGCAAATTACGGAAAAACTTCTTTAGTCATGCAATATTACAGTTTCAGACGAGTTTACTTTTCACAAAACCATATGTCACTTGCAGACAAATCGGTCCGCGGATATAATAATTATTTAATAGTTCATGTCATCCTTGTGTCGATACCTGCAGGACTCCCCATGTCTGCACTGTGAAGTTTGATGGAAGTAACACTCCACAGTTTTCATGCTCGGTCGGGGAAGATGGTTACTGCACACCAAAATCTTGATACCGCTGGATCTGAAGATCATTTCCAACATGCTTCTCACAATTCTCCAATCCAGGCTGTCGAGCCCATAGGCTAATTTCGATATTGCCAAGTCCACGAGATTCTGGTCGAGCATCGTGTCCCTCAGTCTGGTAAGACTCCTCCAGACATCTTCATAAGACGGTTTGTCTCGAGAATGCTTTTTGGTCACCAAGTAGAAAACGTTTCTCTGACCCTTCTTTAACTGTAGCACTCCTTCGACTTCACGATTTTGTTCTCGTAATGTTTGAAGCTGATCGAATTTCTTGTTGAATACCACAGCGATACCCCTGAACATTTGGAGATCCTCTGCCACGCAGTGAGCTAGTGCGTAATCAACTGGGACCTTGAAAAGTCGTGGCTCTTCTTGAGTTACCACATGTACGACCTTCTGTCCGTTCGAGTAAAAGGGCATGCATTTCTGGAACGTCATTCCATCCTCTGGTGGTCTGAGGGCGCGAACTTGGTCGTGATTTCCAGCATAAGGAGCCAATCTATTGAAATGGACGACCCTAGGCTTTTCTCGAGGTGGCTTATGGATTCGGTAGCCAAACTAGGTCACTGGTTTCATATTCCCCAGCATTCGCCTTGATGTCATAGGCCTTTTTCATCCTATTGCTGGCACTTCGGATGTTCAGACGGACTCGTTCATGGATGTCGTCCATTCTCTGCCGACATAGTCTTCCCTCGCAGTATCTTGTTCTGGCGGCGTCCCAAATTTCAGATCGCAAGGAAGCCACAGCTCTCGGCCCATTATAAGGCCTCTTTTATGCACGTGCGGTTTGCAGTCGAACGGCATAAAACGCTCAAAAATTATATATTAGGAGAAAGTGCTTCCTTTTATGCATTTGCGGTCAAGAAATTTGCAGTCGGATGTGGCAAACGTGCGGTTCTTCGTCTAACCATGCCGTCGAAAATATATATTTGGACCGCAGACGCCCGACCACATTTTGTGTTTATACATCTTCAAATACACGTACCCAGATGGAGGTTTTTATGTAGACGTTCAATGTTTTTGTTGGCGTCATTCGCTCTGTTGCCATCCCCCGAGTCCGAGTGAATAGTTTTCAAAATGAGTTAGGAACGTGTTAGGAATCACACATCGAAAGGTAAGACCTCGTTAGTCCTTAGCTTGCACAAGTTTCTCAACTTCTGAGAGTTGTCGTTAGTATGAGGGCGGCAGCTGATTAACGGAAAAACAGATTTCAAACCCATAGTCGGACCCTGGGAACGGGCCGACGATGTCGATGGCGATTCTCTCAAAGGTATAACCCACGTTATACTGGCGCATTGGAGCTTTCGGTCGTATTCGAAGTCCGTTACTGGCAGCACATACAGCACATTTTCTGCACCAGTCCTTGACGTTGGCTTGACAATTAACCCAGTAAAACTGTTGTCTTACTTTCTGGATGGTCTTCGTTACTCCCAGATGTACTCCAATGACTCCGTCATGGATTTCTCTGAGCACCTCCCGTCGTCTGTTCCTGGGTACCACTGTTAAGGGGGTTCCATTGTACGCAGTAGGACCGCTGGCGAATAACCTGCTACCTCCTGCCACGATGTTCTTCGATTACTTTTCTTCCATCCGGTGACTAAACCAAGATCTGGGTCTTTCTCTTGGTCTTCCTTGATCTTATTATCCTCCCAGTTGTCGTCTACAGCTGTAGTTCTACAAATAGCTGCTTCCTTCTCTTCTGCTCGTCGGGAATGTGAGCAGTCATCGGGGCATGGTCTCCGTGACAGGGCATCTGCGTTTTTATGGCTAGTCCCAGCTCGATGTTCTATTTCGAAGTCAAATTCTTGTAGTATCTCAATCCAGCGCGCTACTTGGTCCGTTCTGCATGGTCCGTTCTCAACAGAAATCTTCTTCCATACACGTATTTGTAGAAATGCTCTACAACTCTGACAACGGCCGACAGCTCTCGCCTGGTGACACAATAATTGCGCTCTGGTTTATTGAGCGTTTTGCTGAAGTAGCCAATAATTTTCTCCTGCCCATTCTGGATCTGAGAAAGGACTGCTCCAAGTCCCACGTTGCTGGCGCCCGTATCTAAAATAAACTTTCCGTCCGGTAGGGGATAGCTCAAAACAAGAACGTTGATCAAATCCCTTTTCAGGTTCTTGAATGAGTCTTGACATTACTCAGACCACTGGAACTAGATCTGCCCTTCTGTAAGACGGGTCAATGGTTTGGCGATGTTAGCAAACCCCAGCACATATCTACGGTAGTAGGTGCATAAACCAAGGAAGCTCCGAAGCTGGTGTGTGCCTTTTGGAATGGGTCATTCCTTAACTGATTTGATCTTTTGTTCGTCTACCGCCACTCCTTTCCCAGAGACAACGTGGCAAAGGTAACTAACTTCTTTCTGGAATAGATGACATTTCTTGGGACTAAGTTTCAATCCCGAACTCCTCAGACGCATGAATACCTCCTCCATATTTTTCAAGTGATCGTCGAACGATTTTCCGACCACGTTTAAATCGTCGAGATACACTAGACAAGTCTTCCATGAGAATCCTTTGAGAACCATCTCAGTCAATCTCTCGAAGGTCGCTGGAGCATTACAAAGCCCGAATGGCATAACCGTGAACTGCCACAATCCTGAGCCGAAGATGAAAGCTGTCTTTTCTCGATCTTCTGGGGCCAATTAAACTTGCCAATATCCACTCTTCAAATCCAAAGTCAAGAAAATTGTGGAGCCGTCTAGGGTCTCGTCGATTCTTGGAAGAGTGTAGCTGTCTTTCTTCGTCACGTTATTTAGTTGGCGATGATCCACGCAGAACCTTGTTGAGCCGTCCCTCTTCTTCACTAATGCGACTGGGGAAGACCAGGGGTTCGATGACTACTTCTTTTTCCATATCACTGACTATCTTTTGTCTGCCTCTTCTTTCTTCGCAAGAGGGAGTTCTCTAGCTGATTGCCGGAAATCGAAGATTTCCTGGTATCTCTTGACTAACTCCCTCAATTTAGATTGGTGAATTGATGGTATGCTCTTGGAGGAAAGTCAATAAACTTCTCCAACTCTTTAGGCAAGTTGTTGGCTTGGCTAGCCAAACTGTGTAAACTCCGTATCACAGAGGAAATGGACGAATAGTGCCCCAGCATTCCCTTCTTCAAGGTCACAGGAAAGTAGTTGACATTCATGACCCTGACCGGCATAACTTTATCAACATGCAACAGAGTCTTCCCCAGTGAGATTCCTCGTCCAATTTTCTCGTCATGTATCTTGGGTTCGAACATTACCACCTTTCCGATGCTCGCATTTCCGTCCAAGCGAGCCTCTAGCATGGTTTCAGCCCTCTTAGGTACGCACACGTCTTCGACCAACAGAACCCTAATCATCTCTTCGCCGTCTTGGAAATTTAGCTCGCCACCAATGCACGATAGTTCAATCTAGTGCTGCCCAACACCAATTCAATTGGTAGTTTTCCAAGTACAGTGGTTGGCTCCCTTGTTGCGGTGTATAGCTTCCAACTTGACGGTTCAATTCTTGCCGGTTTTTTGGAAAAGGTTGGCCCAAGAATGGTTGTCGTCGCACCTGTATCTAGCAGCATGGTGCAAGGCTCGTTATTGATGAGGCTGTCTACGAAAACGCCTTTGTCTTGTCGTTGGAGAATGGCAACATATGCGTTTTTTAGTAAAGGGGGTCTTATCAACCCCCTCAAGTTTCCCTGATTTGTTGTTGGTTCTTTGCATGTTGGACATTTGCTACGCACATGCCCAATTTTTCCACAGTTCCAACATCTTATTTGTTTTCTCTCAGGCAACACTTTTTTTATTACCTTTCTGATGGTGGACTCAATATCAGCAGGCACCTATCCATCTTCCTTGATAGCTCGAACTTTGCCTGGCTCTTGCAGGCTTGTTTTACAGCCTCAAACTCCAGGACGAGATGCTTGAGATGAGCTAGCGTCAAGGCCTGCCTCGTTTCTTGGTCGCGAAGTCCATCCAAGAATGCATGAACTGCTAACCGCTCCATTACATTTTTCAGTGTTGCAGGATATGCCAGACGAACCAATCGAGCAATGTCGGCTTCAAACTCCTGTAGGGATTTTCCTGATTTCTGGCAGCGGTTTTTGGTCATAGTCTTCCTGTTCCTGGGCCGTAAGGGTTTGCAGAATATTTGTTGGTTCTCGACGCAACGCCAATGTTAATGCTTCCGCCTTTTCTCCTGCATTACATCCATTCGCTCTGGCCGCAGAGCGGCCAGACCAAATTGTCGGCGGTAATTTGCCAAAGGAGTTTTTTCGTCGAACTGGGGCGGCTTCATAGAGAACTTTCCTGGTTCAGAACTGACTTTGACAGCTTTCAGTTCCGGAATTGAATTTTCGGTAACCGTTTCTGAGGGGTGGGCAGAATTAACGATTTGATTTTGCAAATTGCTAATCATTTCTTCATTCTTGCTGATTTCTGCCTGAACTCAGCCTTTGATTTCCTCTACTTCTGTGTTCATTTCCTTCCTGATTTTATCTATCTCTGTCTCGATGGTTCTTATACTTTCTTCGAGTAGACTCGCCACACCACAAAGTTCTTTCTTAAAGCCTTCTGCATTTTCTAGAAGTTCTTCCTTCAGGCTATTCGAATTCTCTAGAAATTTATCTTCCAAATTTTTCTAATTTTCCAGAAGCTTGTCTTCCAATTTCTTCAAATTGTCTAGAAATTCATCTTCCAAGCTTCTCGAATGTTCCAGAAGATTGTCTTTCAAACTCTTCGAATTTTCTGGAAGTTTATCTTTCAAGCTTTTCGTATTTTTCAGAAGCTTCTCTTCAAGGCTTACCGAATTTTGTTGATTCAGTCAAGTTATCCCACAGTTTCTTCTGGAGCACTGATTTCTTTCCAGAACAATCTAGCTCCCTCTCCTCCAATTCTTGCTTCAATTCGGCGACTTTCAAGTCCACTAGGCACACTTTCCTCGAACACATTTTGTCTCTTATTATCTTTTCACAAAACTGAATATGTCCACTTATTTTAATCGAGTCCAAAGCACTTATTTACTTTTACAAGTCTATTTTTCGCGAGAAAGGTCTATCAGTTTATGTTTCCGTAGTCTGGTACTTCGCCAAACACAACGAATCACCAGTCTCTCTAAGCGAACAAATAAGTTTTATAGTCAATTTCATCGTAATACAAAGATTGTCCACCAAGCGCTCACAGATTTATTTAAAAATCCACTTCTGATCACCAATTGTAACGAATTAAAGAATTTACTGTCCTAAACAAATTTATTTCTAACAATATTTCACTATCGCAAACTAATTTATTACACTTAGCACTTAATTTATTTTCACTATTTGAATTCTTTATTTAATCGCTCGATTCACTTTCTAAATTCGACTGTCATCTCTCTTGTTTGTCATCTTTATTTTCTTCAGGCTGGAAATTTTTTCCTTACCCTTTCAACTGTCTTTCGTCAGAAGGACGAGTGGTTCATAACTGAAGGTGTTTTTTGGTAACGACATAAAGATCAATGACATCTATGCCGCTCTGGCCTTGTGTATCCCTTCCTGACTAGGGTATTTGATGAACAAACTGTTCATTTTAACAGACGCCGGGGCCTTCTGAATCGAGTGGGGTCATCTATAGTGTAATCTACAGCTTCCCTAACTAATGGGTTATCATGAGTTTCCGCTGACTCAAAAACTCTCTGATTCCTCAACTGAATGGACTGCCGTATAGTTAACAGCTTCAAATCTCTGCAAATGGCTTCATTCCGCACGAACCATGGAGCATTCACCAGCATTCTGATTAGTTTGTTCTGCAACCTTTCCAAAATGGAGAGGTTTGACGGAGCGGTTTGTTCCCAAGCGCCTGAAACATACATAATGACAGGCTTGAATATCGTATTGTATAATGAAATCTTATTTTTAAGATTGAGCTTGGAATTTCTGTTGATCAGAGGATAGAGTTTGTCTATCCTCATTTGTACTTTGCTCTTGATATAATCGATGTGATTTAGCCAGGTAAGTCGGCGGTCTACCCAAAGACCTAAGTATGTGACTCGCGTTTGCCATTCGATTTTCCTGCCTGAAATGGTGACTCTTATGTCTGGAGAAACGTTACGTCTCCCCAAATCTATCGCCTGAGGTGGACTCACCCGAATCTTCCATTCCAGGTACCAGCGTTCGAGGTCGTCCAATGCGCGTTGCATGTAGACGACCACCAACTCTCAACCCATGGAAGAAGCGAGGAGAGCCGTATCATCGGCGTAAAGAGAAACCTTCACGTGATCGGACCTCGGAAGCTTGTTCACGTAAAGGCCGTACAATAGTGGAGACAGCACAGCTCCTTGAGGCACTCCAGCTTGGATTACCCTGACGGGAGACAGGGTTCCTTCAACTGAAATGTTCTGCCTTTCAGAAAGGACCTAATCCACCGGATCAGGCCCCGAGGCAGGTCGAAATCGAGCATTTTGTGTAGTAGACCTTCATGCCATACTCTGTCAAAGGCTTTCGAAATGTCCAGGAGGACGACATGGACTGTCTTCCTATTGTTTAGTTCTAAGATGGAATTTTCGACCAGTCCTGAAGCCGAATTGTTCATCTGGCAGAACATTTCGGTCTTCAACTTTTTCGGTCAACCTTTGTAGCACAACACGTTCAGCCAACTTAGCCGTTGAGCAAAGTAGACTAATCGGACGATGATTCTGGGGAATCATGACGACTACGGCATGCTTCCATCTTCGGGGGAATAGGTATCTGATGACGTTCTCCGGGAGCTGCTTCAACAACCTTCTGTTGATTTAATCAATTCCCGGAGCCTTCTTGAGTTTGGAGACCCTAATGTACCCCCTCAGTTCTTCCTCCGAAGCTGAACGGATCACGTCGTCATCATTTTTCCTAAGGATGCACTAAACCCGCTGTTCCACAGCCGGATATCATAGTCAATATCATCAATCGGATCAACGTTAAGTTGGAACTTACTCTCCATTGTGTCTGAGTCGATTTCTCTCTCGGATAAGGTTCTTTATCCTGGGAGAAAACTCATTGTACCTTCGCAGAGGACACTCTGTCCTGGTTGTGGCTGCACGGAAATTATTGTTCACAGACAGTTCGAAACCCGCCACTGCCGCGTCGAGACCGTTGCGAGTTTGAAGCGCCTTACGGTTCGTACAAGTCTCCACTAGATGAGCCTTGAAGGCTTCCCAATCCGTGGATGATCTCATGCGATAATCCTGGGGAGGGGTATCATCACCCAGCATCAGAATGACTGGATTATGATCTGAGTCAAGTTCCGACAAAGTGTACACTTCGCAGGAAAAGGAGACGTTCCTGAGTAGTGCGATATCAAGCACGTCATCACTCGATACTCATGCCTGTCAGCATGCGCTCGGTCGTTCGCATTGGTAATTCTGCTTCACAGATTGTGCTTGGCGTTGAAGTCACCAGCAGCAATTGCGGGGGTATCTGTCGACATCAGCAGTTTATCTAGTGATTCTGGGAGTAGACGATTCCGCGGAAAGTTGTGAATTGAGATTAGTATATAACGACCTTTTCTCAGTTGGAGTTCAACGCCCACGGCTTCCGTGCCGTGTAACTGGTCCGAGTCAATGCCGAATTATACGTGAGGAAGATTACGTTTGACAAAAATGCCAACTCCTCCTCCAACACGTTCTCTATGGAGGAAACGGTTGTTTGGAATACCAAAAGGTTCATTGTGCAGGTGGGTTTTCTGCACAAATGCAACATCGATGTCATGTTCTGTCAGGAAGTTCTCAAAGTCATGTTTTTTGTTCGAAATACTATTGGCATTTCAAAATACAACCTTAAGAGAGCTAGGCATTGTAGGTTGTCTAGTCATTAACAAGCTCGGTGTTCTCTGTAAACATTTTTTCAAGTACGGAAAACTGAATGTTCAAGTGAGCCTCGGAAGCATCATCCTGGAGACTAATGATGGCTGGAAACCTTTTTCCACCAAGGCGCCGTCGATGTCAGCGATATCCAAGTGTTCCGGAACCCTTCTGAAGACGGCACTAATTTGCCTGTCCTCAGGAAGGGTATACGTGTGATGAAGGATTTTCTCCCTCACCAATAATTTGGACATACTCCTGTAGTCCTCGATCGAAGAAGGATGAACTTCAAAGCCGTCAGCCAAGTTTACTGGTTTCGTATAGTTGACTTTGTGAAAGGTAGCCAACTTCGTGAAATAAACCCACTTGTCCTTCTGACGAACGACAATTGGGGGAACGCGAGTTTTCTTGATGTTTTGGAGCAACTCAGGGCGCGGAGGGGGAGGGGAGCTAGCTACCTGTTCCGTAGGATTTCCAACCTGATTTGTTTCGCCGTTTTGGGTAGTCTGGTTTTTTGGGCTACCCTGTACAGTGGAAGTAGACTTTTCATCCGTTTCAGAGTCATCGCTCATATTGACATCAGCCTTTACATCACCCTCCACAGAGGATTCAGTTGTTGATATCTCGGATTCCGAGAAATTTAGTGCTTCATCACATAATTTAGGTGCTTTTTTGTTCGTCTTTTTTGGCTTTGCGCCAGTGTTTCTCGTTGTTTGAGAGGCTGGCTTCGAAGAAGGAGGAAAGTGTTCTGAAAGTCTACGTTTCTTTTTTGCCGGTTCATTCGGCTTTGTTATGGCATTGATTGTCTCAGGCTACGCAGAAATGGTGGAGCCGACGGGGGTATCTTTGGAGGAGACTCTCCTTGGAGTGCCAGGAGGCTCCCTAATCGCCGACCCAGGAGTGCCTTTCAACAGCTCTCATGGGCTCAGGCCCAGACGGTCAAGCAAAAGGCCAATGAGGCCAATCACTTCACCTCTGTCCCTGGCCATCAGACTGTCTAGCAGTTCCTCCATAGCGCTGTAGGAACAACTCACAACCTTAGATTTCCCAAGGACAGGTGATAACAGTCTCGTAAAGTGATATAGCTGAACGCACTTACCAGAGGTCTGGAGGGTTCTTGCTCACTATAACTAACACTCACACTAATAAGAGAGATTAACCTCTGGCGAATGGCTGATCATCCACCATAAATTCTGCACTTTGTGGAAATAATTCGAAAAATTAGTCAGAGCGAGAAAAAATTCTGCCATCTCTGGACTGGAAGCAGGCCTTATATATCGGTAACGATCGGTTTAGATTTATCTAGTGGTCAATGTACTCGCCTACTATTTTCCCGGCGAGTCAGACTACATTCTCGCTGGCTGGAGTATCGATCAGAGACGGCTTCAGATTCGTTACAATACTATATTAAATGAAAATAGATTATGAGTAGTTATAATCACCCACCAGCGAGAATTAAAGCGACTTTTTGCCTGAACAAAACATTCACCGGTAAAAAACTAAACGTGAATGCAATATTACCCCCCCTATAGGGGCAGTAAGCGTATCGCTCACTTTGAGAAAGACTAAGATAGAATATTCTTATTTAGTTACTAGTAGAAAAGTACCACGTCAACAATCTCTAAAATGGTCAATTCTCGTCCATTGGAAGAAAAAATTGAAGCGATTTTTATTCACGGTGCGACGCGTAGCTTTCACGAGACCGAAAGGATTTTCAATGAACGTTTTCCGAATCGTCCTATCTGTAGAAAATATTTGAGGAAACTTGTATCCAAATTCACAACTACCGCTAGTGTACATAACAAAAAGCCCCCAGGTCATCCGTCCATTCCGGAAGGACAGCTGGTGCAAATAATTGGTGAGATGGTAGTAAATCCTGAACAGTCTACTTATTCCGTTGCGAATATTTGTGAGTTTGTCTCCTTCTACTGTGCGGAGACTTTTGAAGAGGAATAGGTGTCATCCATACAAAATTAAAATGGTACAAATTAACTGAAGATGACACTGACCGAAGAACAGAATTCTGCGAAATTATGATGGAAATCACTGCAAGGCATCCTACCTATCTCCACAATATTTTTTTAGTGACGAAAAACCCTGATCAAAGAACAGAATTCTGCGAAATCATGACAGAAACCATTGCCCAGATAGCACAGGACGTTTTAAAGACATCTATTACATGTTCATTTATCGTCTGAATGTCCAGGACCAAGTCTGGACGTTTTAAGTGTGTCCAGTTTAGTAAATCCTCGGGACGTCCAGAAATATATGTCCGTAGAACGTCCATTCTAGGTACTCAATTATACTTCCATTGGATTCACGTTTGCATTGTATTATTTCATGAGAAACATTAAAAAATCAGTATATATTATAATGAAATGATTATAAAAAACGGCGTATATATATGTTTATTACACAAAAAACGTCTCATTCAGCAAGACATTGTTATAACATTATTAAATCATCAATAAGCAGTAGAACATTTGAAGGTAATGCCAACTGTGTATGATGCCAACATATAGGTATCAAGGTCATATAGATCATATCAAAGAACAATTTCAAACATTGATATCTCGAGAATGGAGTTTTAGGAATTATATTATGTGATTTTCAATTTCCAAATTGATACATAAAACACGAAGTCATGCGTAACATGAGCGCACGCGCAAGACTGATTTCAAATTGTGGAGTTTTGGACTTCAGTTAATAACTTGGGGTAGGTTGTATACTACAATTTTACGAACTACTGAACTGTGTTGGTTCAGTTGCCAAGGAAATAGGAATTATGGTTGGCCAATAATTAACGCATTTCTAACTCAATTTGCATGCGACCGTTTAAAATGACATTTTAAACTTCCCGCCATCAGAGTCACCAACTACAGAACGCGTCTTGACCGTCTTGTTGCATTTTACTGTCGGCTATACGGAAGTCTGGTCGATTTTAATTATCACATTCTTCACCTTTGGTTGCATCGCTTTTTTGATATTTTAATTTATTCAATGTCGACATTTTCTGAAAGTAATGACAAAAAAAGGTAACTAATGCAGTTCAGATCACTGAACGGTCCATTAATCAATGACTTCATCATGAGAACAAACAGCCAAATGTGTTGAAGTCACTAGTTTTCAGTACGAAGAAGTGAAGGAAAATGCAGCGCATATCATAAGTGAGTATACTCGTATATTATTTAGACACCGCCTACATTAGATACCTATAATAATTTAATACATATTGGATTTTCATATTGATCATCAGCCATTCATTTTGAATAAGCAATTTGAATTATTTTCAGGTTCAGCTGAGATGGCAAACATGGCCAAATCACGACAGGAAACGGAACTGTCTTTTCAGGCATGGCTAAAAAGGGCGAAGGAAAGAAAGGACGTGAAATCTACGAAAAAGTTTTAATATTATCATTTATTTTATGTTATTATTTTCAATGGATGTTTCAAATAAAAAATATTTAAAGGTTCAATATTTTCTTAATTTTTTCGAGGCAATCTGACCTAATAAATAAAAAATAAATAATTTTTAGCCTACAGAAACGTATGACAGAAACAAATAGAACATCCTGTGAATATATTTTTGAGCTTCTGATCATGTCCATGAAATGTTCTCAAATGGACGTCCTAAAGACATCCTGTAAATGTCTATTTGAAGACCTGTAATGTCCTATTATGGACGTCCTAAAGACATCCTGATTATTAACAATGGACGTTACAAAGACGTCCATAAGATGTCCACGTCCGTTTTGAGGATGTTCTGAATGTCCGCAAGCGGGACATGACGTATTTGTGCTATCTGGGATCCTACCTATCTACACAATATTTGTTTTAGTGACGAGTGTACTTTTTTTAAACGGCAATGTTCACAGATAAAATTGCCGTTATTGGAGTAACACCAACCCTCACTTTTTCCGGGAAACGCATACCCAATATCCAGAAAAAATTAACATTTGGGCAGGAATACTGGGAAACCATATTGTAGGACCTATATTTATTGATCAAAATTTAACAGTCGAACTGTATTTGAATATGCTGGAAACTACTGTTGACCCTTTCATCACTGAAATCGTCGAAGCGAATCCTAATGAATTCGATATGGATATTGTATTCCAACAAGATGGAGCACCACCACATTACTCCAGACATGTAAGAAACTATTTGGATACTATTTTTCCCGGTCGTTGGATTGGCCATAAAGGTCCTACAAAATGGCCAACCCGCTCGCCAGATTTGACACCTTTGGTCTTTTTTTATGAGGCTATTTAAAGCAAAAGGTGTAAGAAACTGAACCTCCTTCAATACTTAATATACGGCAGAGAATAATTAATATTTGTAAAGATATTGACGTTACTGTGTTCGAAAATGTTCGGCGTGAAATATCGGATAGGCTGTTCACATGTCAAGAAGTTCAAGGCAACCATTTCGAGCTTCTTCTGAACTGACCTCAAGCTTATTATCTCCTAGTATGTAGTTAAATGTCAATTTATTTAGGCAATTATTAAGTTCCGCCATTTTGTAGTAGTTGAAGATATTGACATTATATTCTAGGGTTGTGAAACATTTGTCAGTAGCTTCAAAAAGATGTGTCACAAGACCCCTTTTTCCATTTAATTTTTTTCTCCCAGATGGCGCCCAGTCGCCATCTTGAAAGTTTTATCTGTCATTTTACTTCAAAATAAAGTATTCATGCATTAATTTCATTATCCCAAATTTCATTTTTTTTGAGTTGACCCATTCAAAAAATAAATTATAAGGGGGGTCATTAAAGAAATGCACTGTATTGTGCCGGCAAATTTTTAGACACTGGCGTTTCGTGGTACCACACACGCACGCCCGATACTCGAAGGTACTCGTGTCAATATAAATACATACAGTGTGATACAAAATAAAATGAGTATAAATGAGAATGGAACAACTGTTCCCAGACTTTCAACCTTTGACCCCCAAAAACCGGACAACTTTGATTCTCCTGGTTAGATAATTTGTCCTCTCTGCACTGCTTTATTGCTAATTGTACTAACCGTGTTTCCTGGCTAGAATAAAGTTTGATACTGTACGCATGAATCGCTCAAGAGAATGAGAGTTGCGCGCATTGAATGAAGTTACATTTACTCTATGAATGGTTTCTGTGCAATTCCGTTTGATGTGTTGAAGTTTGTAGTAAACCAAGAGGTTCTTGGTTTACTACACTGACTTTTTAAATGCCCTGTACCTCCACAATTATAACATTTGTTATAGAAGTAAAAGATCTAACCATAATTCATCTTATTGTGAATTTTTACTATTAAACTCTCTACTTTATCAGCTCGAATCAAACCTTGTAAAATTTCCACTTTACATTCACTGAAAATAAATTTAAAATTTCCGCATAATATCACTTTTTCATGAAAATATGAAGCAAATAGTTTCCCCTGCTCTTCAATTTCTTTATCTCATTTGTTCACATCTGTCAGCGGTACTCGATGTATATACGAATGTTAATCTGAACTTTGTTTCACAAATAGTTTATGTACCTGCTCTCAAATTTAAATTTTGAACCTAATTTGCTGCCAGACATCTCAGATGTGAATGTGCAACTGTCAATTTGGTTTGTTCATCCCAACCCTGTATATTTACCTCTGTCACTATAAAAATCCACAATGTGGTGTATTTGGAACAACCCTCTTATTTCTACTATTTTGTACAGTCATTGAATTCAAAGTTTTCATTTGAGTATAGTCATTAAATTATTTATCTGTTGCGTTAACCCACTGAAATCGTCCAAAAATTGCTCTATTCATTCTAATAATGGCAATTAATTTGCTAAAATAACACTGGAAAAATTATATGTGTTATTAGATCCACTTGGATTCGTATTCATTCATTTTTATTCAAATGACACTGACGTAACTGAGTGTATACCAAATACTGTGCTTATCTTAATCACCCCTACTAAGACTATGCCTTAATCACCCTGTAAAACTTTTTAACAACCTGACACTACCTGTCAAAAATCACCTCTAAATACGATACTTGTAAATTCCTACCAGATTTACAACATGAAACGTATTTGGTGTTCAAGAACCACTTCGGAAATGTTAGCTTTTGCTCACCTGTATGGCACAAGAGACACTTAAGTTCCAAAAAAAAAACACTTTGTGTTTGTTTGTGTGTGTTTGTTTATAAGTACACGGAGTGTACTTGAGTTTCAAAAAAATAAGAATGTTTTTAGAGATAGCTTTGGAGAAGTGAATATTTATGATAAACTTAGTGAATATTTTATAAAATATGTTGATAAATCATAAACCACATATAAGACGTTAAAAAAAAATTCTAATGTTTATAATACATTATACTTTTTTATCGGACGTTTATAGTTTAATCATGTCTTTAACAAATGTAAATTCATTTAAAGTCACAGAATAAACTCACAATTTTTTTCAAAGTCTCTTTGTGATGACATCAGATGAAAATAGATGTTACAAATATCATACAATATGCTGAATTATTCACAATATGGGATAATAAAATAAAAAAGCATTTAACAAGACATGTATATATTATTCGTCAAATATTGTATAAAATAAATAATCATTTCCTAAGCATATACAATAAAATATATGGATTCATTTAATCCAATCTTTCATAATCTCTAAAATCTTTTAGGCTATTTGGAAGACCGTAAAATCCATACATAGAAAAACCTGTAAATAACAATTTTCACAATACAACAATATCGTTTATTGATTTGAATGAGTATAATAAAGAAAGGAAATAAAATCAGAGTTGGATAAAATTGCAGAATATCATTCATAAGTAAATTTATTATAAAAACATTACTCACAAATCAAACGGTAGAGATTCAAAAAAAAATTTGAATTCAATGAGTGACATTTCATATACTGAATCAATAGGAATTCTTTTTACGAGAGAAAAATACAATACATCAACCTATACATTATTTAATTCTTCATTCTACCGAATTTCTATCAACAAATTATCCTTATGCGAAACTGATTATTTGTAGAGACGTAGGTAATAATTATTTAACCCTAAAATTTTTGTTGTGACAATTTATATTATAGAATCCGCATCTTTATACAACTCATCTGTTAGTTTTTCAAACAAGAAAACATGATACATCAGTTCAGTTTTGTGATACTTAAAAAATGAATTAGGATACATTCACACATTAAAAAAATCCAAGCTCAAATGATCAAAACAGAGGCAACAAAAATTATTTCACAAAACTAAAATTCTCATACCACTGGTAATTTCAATTACAAAATATCATTCGAAATGAATATTCAAAAACTGAAACTTATTATCTATCAATACCAATAGAGCCATTTCGGTTAGTGGTTAGTAGTTTTAGTACGTGAGTTTGGAATTTGAAGAACAGATAAAGCTATAAGCCAAAGAAGGAGCACAACAAACGAAAAGCATAACACATTTTTCATGGAGATGTCATATAGGGGATCTCAAGAGGACTTCCGATGAAAAATTGGGATTATTATTAAAAGTGTCTTGCACGTCATTCAAATGAGCATTAAATAATCTGGAAATTTAATCTCCATATGTTCTTAACTCATCTGTTAGCTCAGGCAAACAAACATCTTTTATCAATATACATGATGATTGTCTTCAATTATAATGATCTAAAGTTTACTACTATCTTTTCTTCTCAATTCGATATTTTTAAAAATTTCATTCATAGCTTGTCTATGTTTTTTCTTATCATCGTTCATTTGACCCAATGATTTGAAGTTGCGTGAAGTGTCCTCAGTTATGGAAAGGCCTTCGTTTGGTAAATGAATACTTCTAAAAACATTACCCATTCTTTTTTTGTGAGTCATGAAATCTTCGTCAAACTCTTCTTTGTTTGTACCTGTCTTTTTACCTTTAGGAGGTTCAACTTGATAATTATTTGTTTTGCTTTCAATGCCCTGTATTTTATCCCTCTTCACGTTGCCTAGGCTTTCTGCTCTAGAAGTGATAAATGAAACAAATTTTTCTTTAGCCTCATTTACGTTGATACTGTCTTGAATAACATCGTCATTTTTCTCTAAGGGGATTACCTTGTTTGGGCTTCCGTTATCTTGAATTTTCTTGTTATTGTATACATTTTTTTCAATCGGAATATAATTTGGTAGCACAGTCATCCTTCGCAATATTCCACCAAGATTTTCCATGAATACTTTGGTCTTTTCTGATGTAACTGTTAAATTTTCATCACCTGGTTGGAATTCTGATGAATCTTTCTTTACAACTTTTTTTGGTGGTTTTAGTAATATATTGTTAAGCCTGCTAGAAGTCAGCTTGGGAAAAACTTCCTCACTTTCATTTTTAGTACCAACTGATGGCATTGGAGGGGGCGCATGAGAGTTCGTTTTTTCCTTTGTATGAGGTAAGGGAGAACTGTTTAAAGATGGTGGAGGCGTTGGAGGACGAGACTTTTGGGTTACAGAGCTATCACTTTTCTCATCATCAGATTCACTTGATTCATGTTTCGATGATGGAGTGTCTGGAGGAATGGGAGAGTCAACTGATTCGACATCACCCTTATCATTTGATAACTCATCTTTTTCTTTTAGGAGCTCAGAGGGGCTGAAGGAAATGGGAACATTTTCTGAAATAGTGGTAAAAGGTGAAATAGTAGCTTCTGCAGGAGAGACAACATTATCGCGATGCACAACAGCAACAACACTCTGTTCACACAGCATAATATCTGAGACAATGGATACACGATCTTTAGAAAATTTACGTTCTAAGGAATTATGAAGATTATTATCAACTTCTTCCAACATTTCATCCAATTTTTCCAGTTCTTCTTGTATTTTGAGTACCTCCACTTTATCTTCAGTTATCACAGGAGGCAGGGGGACTTGCTTCTTTGTTGATTGTTTCATATCGGAATTCTCAAATTCATCAGGTTCAAAATCAATGTTATCGTAATAATTTAGAACAATCTTTTTGGAAATCGTGTTTTCATGAAGAGGAGAAGCGTTTTTTTGTACTTCCGAATATGGTCTTAGAGAAAAATAGTAAGTAGGAAGGCCTAAGAAAAGAAATAACAAACCCATGCAATATGTACAGCATTCTCAATCCACTCTCGAAATGTAGATCTATCTCTTCAACGATCAATTCAGCAACAGTTTTGAAGTATGTTAAGGATAATTATTGATAAGAAATACATTTCGAAAACTGGTATCTATTTTTTTGATTGAGATTCTTACCTAATGCCATCCAAATCCCAAATCGGATCCAAGTGTGTATATCAAGCATAAGCATTAAATAAATATTTATCAATATGCTAATTGCTGGTATGAGAGGTACCAAAGGAACCTATTAAAAAAAAAATTATTGAAGGCTGAAATTTATATATATACTTTATACCTTGAATGAAAGTTCCTTTTTAGATGTGGGTTGAGTAGCCATAGACATAACAAGAATTACAGCAATGAAAACAAATCCAGATGTAACAGATATTGCCCAAACATCACCATCTACGATATGATTTTTCCAAAATAGTACACACAATCCAATGAATACACAAGTGAAACCTGAAAAAAATTATTAGTTTTGGATGTTATAAATAGTGTAACAACAGTTTGTTTAAATGTTGGGTAAATCTTAACAAGACCAAGGTAATCCCAGAATAGGTAATCACTTCAATATATCAGTGGATAAACTGAACGAAACAGTGAATGGCATCCAACAGGTGAGTAGTACGGGTAGAAAAATTGACTATAAAAAATAAATCAATAACTTCCGAAAATCAGTTTGAACTTTCGACTCGAAATTAATGAAAAGTATAGGGAATTTCTCAAAATTATTACCATTTTCAACAACCTTACTCTAAAAATGATTATGAAATAAAACTTAACCGTGCCGTTGCAACAATAAGGAAAGAGAAAAAGTGGTATTTTGAAGAAAACATTTACAAAAACAGAAGAAGTCATTTAGTTGAATTGTGTAAATTGTGAAAAAAATCCAGTAATGTTGCATGTGACAGTTGGAAAATAATCAATGAAAATAGTAACAGAGTTAATAAGAAACCATTTCTTGACAAACATAATCAGAATAGAGAACCTATTAGAGATGAACTGGACAAATGTAATTATATCAACAATTATTTTACTAACCTCCCAAAAATTAGCTTGAGCTCCAATAAAAACAAAAAAATTAACACAACTCCTGTTAGCTTTTTTCTGACGCCTGTAACGCCAGATGAATTGAGAACAATCTTAATGAAAACTACCTCAAATTCCTGAAATTGATGACATTAATGGAAGAGCTTTGAGATCAGTTGTGAATTTAATTTGTGAACGAGTCATCTTTCCGGACCTAAAACAATCAGAATGTATACCAATATTTAAAAATAAAGGTTCCGAACATGATGCTGCAAACTATTGCGCTATTTGTGTTCAGAGTCAAATTTCCAAAGCGTTCGAAGCTGCCTACTCTGTTCGATTGATCTCCTACCTCAAACATTACAATATCATCTCTAATAACCAAAACGGATTCAGGAAAACTAATCAACTTCAACGGCTATTGAGCAAGCTCTGGATTTTATCTATGAACAGCTTAATAACAAGAAGAATGTACTGAAGTCTATCCAAATCCAAGATAGAGTAAAACAAAACAAAACCGAAGCGTGATGTTCACGTGATCGCCCAGTGTCAGATGGAAAGGGCAGCGTTCATTGGTGAATTCGCCTTCTTGGTACGAGTTCGGTACCAGCACAGGGTTGTAATCAGTCGTTTGCGTGTTTGTGTGGCGTGCGTTATAGTATATTGTTTAAAATTGTTTTCCAAGATGTCCAGTACAGACACTGCTGATGACACTGTGAGCTATCCTCTGAGTCTAGCCAGGAAACGATCTAAAAAAAGACAGTTGAGTGTTGAGCACTGCGAGCTCAATCCCATCGAGTTAATATGGGCGGATGTGAAGAATTTTGTAGCTCAGCATAGCACCACCTTCAAATTTGCAGATCTCAAAGTACTTTTTGATGAGGCTTTGAAAAGAGTCACAGCGGAGAAATGGAAGAAGTGTGTTCGGCATGTGATATCGGAAGTCGAGACAAAGATGTGGAAGCTTGATAACATAATAGAGGCACAAATCGAGTCACTGATAATTTAGATTGGTGAGGATGACACTACTGATGAAGAGACAAATTCATCCAGTTGAATAATTTTGAATAATATTCTTTTTGATTTTACATAAAATAAAAATTATCAATAAAGAAATAATTACGTCTCTTTTCATATAATGCTTGAGTGCACTGTGAAAAATTCAATGAAAATATTTTTATATTACACATATTATCTGCATTTTTCCCGTTAAACTGCAAAACTTGTGCATTTCACTTGGTATTATAAAAACGTTTTCCTAAGTATGATATAGCCTTTGCGATCAACAAGATGTTGGTTCTGAATACGACCCTGGCCAATTCTTGGGATTTTCAATATCACGTGCGTAGGGCATGTCAATGTTTACATCCACTCTATCTTGGATTTGAATTTGCTTTAGTTATATTCTATGATTTAACTTGTGAATTATTTTCAGTTAACCTTTTTAATTTTTTCAGGGATGAAATACACCACGAAACATTGCCAACCACCTTCATCTACGATACGTGTACCACACCAAATAATGGTACTTTACGCTGATGACGCAAATATACTTCTAGCCCATAAAAACTTGGAAAGTCTGGTAAACTTGGGTAATTATGCATGTAATGAATTCAGTAAATACTGTAGCGACAATGATTTTGTCTGCAATATAAAGAAAACCAAATTTATCAATTTCTCACCCAAAAACGGTACCTCAAATCCAGATCTAATGAACAACATCAATATGTGTGGTAAAACTCTGTTATACTGATAGGCAGCTAGATTTTTAGGAATACTCCTGGATCAAAAGCTAACATGGGAGGCACATATCGACAGTTTATGAGTAAAGGTTGGCAGTGCAAACTACGCAATTCGGAATCTGCAAAACACTGTCTGTACAGAAGTTATAAAACTCATGTATCATGGACTGGTACAATCAAGGCTAGAGTATGGATTGATCTTCTGCACATACTGACCCCATTTTTAAGGTTCAGAAGAGAGTTGTTCGCTGTATGGATTCCTCATTCCTCATTACAGTAGAACTGTAATGAGGAATGAATGGTGTCTTGTTGGATAACTGCTACTACAATATGGATGAAATTTTTGCTTTCAGTCCTTAGATAAATGACAAAGTTTTTTTATACATGTAATCTTTTTTTAAATTCATTCAAGATCAAACATTTGTGTTTAGCTTTTATCATTTTACTTTTTTGACTAGTCTAATAAGTTTTCTCATGTATTTGATTTTGTAATTATGTATGTGTGAAAATTTTAGTGATGAATAAAACTTATGATGCACTGTTTGGAACCTTTGGTGTAGTAATGAATATTACTGGAGTTTTTTTTCCCAACACCAAATCGTTGTTTTTAACACCTCGACACGTGTTTCGATCACCAAGTGATTGTCTTCAAAGAGGAAGATTAAAATGTTTTAATTACAAAATTCTTGGGGCTACAGATAGATAGGATGCTAAAATACTAAGAACATATGAGAACCCTCTTGCCACACGTTGTTATGCTCAAAGGATGGTTCGAAATTAACTACGATTCCAGTCTGCAGAATGTGCATACTATGCGTTGATAGATGTACATGATACCTATGGAATAGCAACTAAGATGTTTAATGCCATTTTCATGATGCAGAAAAGGACTGTTAGATTCCTGTAGATCACTACAGAAACATACAATATCAACACTGATATTCTAAAAACAGCAAGTTCAGTTTACAAAAAGAGGTCCCAATCCCGAGGGTAAAAGAGCATATATTACATGACAAGTTTATCAGAGATTCCCGAAGACAAACTTGACGCCGATAAAAAAATCTGTTATTCATAATGGTTTGAAAATACTCAATCAAGTGCTTATATCTGTCAAGCAGCTGAAAGTTATGACATGCATAGAAAAAAACTCAAATATCACTTTGATGAAAACACTAGCAAAATTCTTCAATGGATGACCATATTTTTTAAAAAATGGTTCAAATCATAATAATCTTACTCTCATGACATCAATGTTACTATACATGGAAATTTTTGCACTGATTTTCAAAAAATTTACATTGTTCGCCAGAAAAGGTACATGACATTATCTTGTGTGTTAATTTGAAATCTAGTGATTCTATATGATGTTATGTTAAACCAGATAACATGAAATTTTTTCAAGTCTCAGTGTTTTTTGGCATCAAAAAAGGTCACTTCTAAATTTATATCTAAATCATGATAACTTAAATTTTGGAAACAGAAAATGGATGGGGTCTGTTGTAGCAAAAATCTTGGTTAGGTTAAGTGCTGAAATATAGGAACTATTTGTTTTGCAAGTCTGATTGGGGTTTTTGCCTCTGGAGTATTTTGACCCTGAGAGAGCTATCATGCTCTATTCCCACCCTTGAAACCGGAAACAGCTCACATAAGAATAAAAACTTACTAATCCAGTTTGCAATTAGATTTTCACTATAAATGGTTTCACAAAAAACTATGGCATGTATGCAGCAGGAGGAGATCCTGTATTATTAAAGTTTTATATAGATTTTCATCAAGCGTCAGCCAGTTCTATTCAACAATAAAACTAACTCGAAAGCAACTTTACTTTGCCTAAACCGTTGCAATAAGAGAAATTCTTATTAAAGATTACAAATTTTTCATTTGAGTGAAGTAAATGTTATGGAGAGTTTTCTAATTTGTTAAAAAAAATGGTGTTTTTTTGTGAAAAAAAAACAGTGATAAACAGAAACTATGCATGTCCTAGTATTTGTCTAAGCTTTTATTAAAAATTAGTGTGTTCAAAATTCATATGTTAATTTTGTAATTATGAAATTTTTTAAATGTTTTTTGTAAAAGCTATTATTACAATTTAATGTAGGATATTTTTCAAGTGTTCTAGTGTCATATTATAAAAATAACTTGGCAATAAAATTCAAAGAACTTACAATAAAGTAATACTTCCACAGCTACAATTGTCTCAGAATTTTTTGTTGGATTTTCTTGACGACCGCAATTAAAAATTTGTCCTAGTACACCTGAACAACTGCTGGATTCATAAGTCAGTAAATCATTTTCTTCATTATTTTCATAACTATCTGTAGGCATATCAACTGCATTGTCAGTGTACCTGAAAGATAAAGATTATAAAGATATTTTTCAAATTCCGGAATTTTGTATGAAAATAATCAAAACAGAATATTACATGAAGCACAATGAATTCAAGAAACCAAACTAATATATACTATCATGAAAACTCTGGTACATTAAAATAATAATATTGACAAAAACGATAAGAAAAATGTTGAAAGCATGTTTGAAAATGATTTAATTATAGCTCACCATTATTGTAAACTGTGAATTTAATCCATATTCTATTTTCAGGTGATCAATACAATAATTTTATTTCAATTCAAAACAATTCAGTCAATATCAGTTCCATTTATGAAAAAATACTTTTCAACCATTTCAGAATAATATTTTTGAATATCCTGTATGTATAAGCTCTACTTAAGTTTGTTTTAGGTACTTCATATAGAAATAAGTTTAAAAGTAACTAATCTTACAGAATGAAATTGTTTACATATTTAGTAAATAAGATACATTTTCTTACGAAAGACAACTCTCAGAAGTCGAAACTTTTGCGAGCATAGGTCTTAACTTTCAACGTGTGATTCCTAGCTCTAGTGAGATGACATGCAATAAAAATCCAAAATCCTACAGTTGGATTCTAACCAATCTTCACTCAGAGGCTGATCGAATAAGTAAACAAACCAGTCACGCTGACTAGCCATCTACAGACTAATTGTGACATACAATTTCTAGGGTTGTATTCATAAATTTACTGACAGCTGCCATTGTTTACTTGCTGAATGGTTTTTGAACAGTTATTCCGAGTATTAGATGGCAATGTGTTTCTAATCACGTGCACATGATCTACACCATCAACAGGAGAAATTTTACAATGCAACGCAGTGGATTTGTCACCTTTTCTATCTATGAAACCTTACAATGTTTTCGCAAATTTGAGCCTAAACATAACATTTTTCTAGAGGATATCCTCTATACGAGTGTAATTTGACATACACTAGAGTTTTCGTGTAGAACATAAATACAAAAATAAAAGCATATAGATCAACGTACACTTACATATCACTATCATCAGAGTCTGACGACACCTGTACAGGACGGTACAATCTTACTTGTTCATCAGAATATCTGGTGAAAAATCAACAAAATGTTTTCACAAGGACAGAATGGATCAGATCATTCAAGTCTGATATCATAAGAATTAATATGCACTCACCTTAATCGCAGAACACATGCTGCTACAATTGTGTATGCCAACAAGGTTCCAATAGACATCATATTCACCAGCTGTTTGAGGTCAAATATAGCTGCCATCAAACCTAAAATATATATTAATATTGAATGTTCTATATTACATATTACCTAATAACTCAAACAAGGGAATAACTGATGATATGTTTGTATAGTGAATTCTATGAGGAGAAAAACAACTGTTTTGTACAAAACCTAAAATTCACACTAAAATCCCAATCAAATCCGTTGGAGCACTTAAAACATGTTAATATTCCTGTAAATTTTCACCAATATGATACCGATTTACATGAACTAAAAGAAATATTATTATAAGATATAAAAAGCAAAAACTCAGCCGGTCTGGAATTTCTGTAAATATTCTCAATAGTTCTCCTGATTCTGCTCTGAACGTACTTGCTGAAGCCATAAATAATAAGTCTTTTTCTTATGGGGAGTTTCCGTCATATCACAATTAGCTATTGGCGTTCCTGTATTCAAAGGAGGTGATACTGAAAATTGTGACCCATTTATCTGTTATCAACATTTTCTAATGTTATCAGAAAATTAGTAAAAACAGGATAATGACTGTTCTGAATGATCACAGCTTAGCTCAGCTTCCAAAAATCGAAAAGTAGAAATGATGTCACGTTCTTATTGTTAGAATACATTTATGATTATCTGATCAATGGGGATGCAAGAGCTGCAGAATTCTGTGATTTTACCAAGACTTTTGACATGAGATACTTTTACGTAAACTTTGACTTTAGAGGAGTGTGTCTAAATTGGATTGAGTCCTATATTATAGTCTAGTTCACATGTACTTTTTTTGTAACATTTTTCAGCCCTGTCCAAAAATTACGACCAAGGTGTCATTTGATTCGTATTTTTGCCTAGAAAGTTTAAGGAAAGGTCCGAAAACGCGCCGATAAAAATTACAAAAGTTATAAACAATTAAGTGAAAAAAAAATGGGGCTTTAGTTTTTTCTTAATATCTCGGAAAATTTTCAAAATTTTGGAAATTTGGAAAAAGATTTGAAAAGATCAATGAATTTGCGTAAAAAAAGTCACGACTCCCGAAACTGTATCTCGATTATTTATAATTTTTACAGAGCCCTGAAAATAGAGCCAAAAGCGGGTAGTCTGGCTTCCGCGCGCCTTTCGTCACTCTAACATAAAAACAAACAAAAAATTTAAACATATTAAATGTAAATATTAAGGAATGAAAAAATTCATGTAATGTTGGGATACATCAATAAACAATAATCCGCAGTCAAAAAATGTTTATCCCAATTTTAACGTTAATTATAAATTTGTTAATTAATAACTTTTTCTGAATTGAAAGTTAATATAAAAATCCCTATAATTATTAAACTAAAACCCTGGCATTTTTTTCCTTTGGTGAAGTAAACCTTAATAGGCAAGTAAATAGATTACCGTTGCCAAAATAAAAAAATTGTTATTTTCTATTTTTTATTGACAATAGAAAATTATAATTTTATAAAAAATACATAACAATTTTTTTTTAATTTTTTATTGTTTCAATGTCTCATGGCTAAAAACTAATTATTAATATTATTTTTTTAATTCTTTACAGCTATTGTTAATAAATTTATTATAAACAAATACATTGTTTATAAGCAATTCGAAATTTTTTTTGCATTATGTTAATTGAAAAAAATTATGATTTTTAGAAAAAAAATGGTTTCTTAAAAAAATTTCTTTGGTGCTAAAAATGCGTTTGTTGATTAACAATCGTTTTTTTGCAACTAAATATTAAAATTACGGAACCGTTTTTTTTAATCATAAATTCTATTGCTCTTTAAGGTTTTGAAAAAACTTTTTTTTCTTTTTTTAATTGTTTATTTGAAAAAAATTGTTGTAAACAATTTTTTTTCCAATACTTTGTTCTATACTAAAAGTAACTATGTGTTTTTTATTTATTATATTTTTGATAAAACTTTTGATATTGTGATACCTTAATACTTTTCTTTTTCATTCGCTCCTTCGCTTTTATAATTATAATAACTTTCAAACTATTGCAGTTATGATATATATGCTTCAAGTCTTTTTTGTTCATTATGAATTTATTAACAATTTAAGCCTTTTACTAAAACTGTAGTCCTATTATTCATTCAATTATTGATCGTTATTTATTAAAAAAAAATTAAGTTTAAGAAAATTAAATGAAGCAATCAGTCATTTTGTTAATTTAATTTTAATGAGTTTACTCATTAACCTTCATTAAATTTCCAATGCCCACAATTTTTTCAAAACCTTAAAGAACAATAGAATTTATGATTAAAAAAAAACAGTTCCTTAATTTTAATATTTAGTTGCAAAAAACGATTGTTAATTAACCAACGCATTTTTTAGCAACAAAGACATTTTTTAAGAAACCATATTTTTTTATAAAAATCATGATTTTTTTCAATTAACATAATGCAAAAAAAATTTTTCGAATTGCTTATAAACAATGTATTTGTTTATAATAAATTTATTAACAATAGCTGTAAAAAATTAAAAAAAAAATTAATTAGTTTTTAGCCATGAGACATTGAAACAATAAAAAATTTAAAAAAATTTGTAATGTATTTTTTATAAAGTTATAATTTTCAATTGTTAATAAAAAAATAGAAAATAACAATTTTTTTATTTTGGCAACGGTAATCTATTTTTTTGCCTATTAAGGATAACTTCACCAAAGGAAAAAAATGCCAGGGTTTTAGTTTAATAATTATAGGGATTTTTATATCAACTTTCAAATCAGAAAAAGTTATTAATTAACAAATTTATAATTAACGTTGAAATTGCGATAAATTTTTTTATGTCAGAGTGACTAAAGGCGCGCGGAAGCCAGACTACCCGCTTTTGGCTCTATTTTCAGGGCTCTGTAAAAATTATAAATAATCGAGATACAGTTTCGGAAGTCGGGACATTTTTTACGCAAAGTCATTGATCTTTTCAAATCTTTTTTCAAATTTCCAAAATTTTTAAAATTTTCCGAGATATTAAGAAAAAACTAAAGCCCCATTTTTTTTAACTTAATTGTTTATAACTTGTAATTTTTATCGGCGCGTTTTCGGACCTTTCCTTAAACTTTCTAGGCAAAAATACGAATCATATGACACTTTGTTCGTAATTTTTGGACAGTGCTGAAAAATGTCACCAAAAAGAGCTAAATCGAGTACATGTGAACCAGACTATTTATTAGTAACAGAATACAGGTTGAATATGAAAGGCAAACTATCAGAAAGTGGAGACATATTTTATGGTGTCCCTCAAGGTTATGTACTAGGCCTTATCCTTTTCCTCTTATGTATAAACAGCTGCTATTCTGGTTCAAGGAACGCTCACTATTTTCGAAGATAATATCACTCTTCTTTGGTATAACAAAAAAACCTCAAGTATGCTAGAAACTATCATCAGGATATGAAACTAAACGACCATGGTATAGAAATTAACACCTTTCAAATTCTTAGGTACATTCATAGATAATATATTGAAATTTGATCAGTACATAACATTAAACAAAAAATTAGCATCAGGATATTATTTACTTAGAGTTGTCACAAATCTAATTCAACCACAGCAGAAGTGGTCTACTATGATTTAATTGAAGCTCATTTGAGATACAATATAGCTTTTTCAGGCAGCAAACATCTTTTGCATTCAGTGTTTATTTTGCAAAAGGGAGTTGTGTGTTATCTATGCAAAGCAGGACCACGGGAATCATGTAGACAACTTTACATGAGAGAAGGAATTATAATGATCACATGTATTTTATTTCTTGAATCTGTGTGCCACATTCATAAGGGACACAATTCAGAAGAATACCGTGGCTTTTCAAACTACAATATATATCAAAGAACAAATGAACATTTACTTATTCCTGCCCCTTAATTGACAAAGCTTATATATACACACATAGTTATACGGGAAATAGTGGTCTCACTGTATAAGAGGGTGCAATAGAAAAATGAACTTGAACTTCATTTTTTATTACCTGTTAAAAGTCCTTCCAGTAAAGTCCCAATTACTGGGGTATGAAACCTAGGACTGACTCTTCCAAGGAATTTAAATACCAAACTATCATTGGCCATAGCATATATTATCCGGGCAAAGGAAACATTGCTCCAAATAAGCTGGAATAAAATAAAAAAGTAAATAGAAATATAATTATGCAAAAAAGTATATACAATTTGTCCTTCTGTTTATATTTCAGAAAAATCATATATATTTACGAAAAAAGTTGCAGAAATTTGAATGACATAAACTACAGTTTTACTTTGTGCAACTCAAATTAGTATGTCCATTACTTTAGCTAGAGCACATATTTGCCTGTGAAAAAATTAAGTTATACCATACTTCTTATAACACTGTCCTTTTCATGTTGTGCAACTCAAATTTTTTATTTCTAAAAATGGAATGCATATGAGCTATTTGTTTATGATAGAAAAATAATCCTTAAAACATGATCAGGCATTCAAAATATTTTTCAAAGTCTCAATTTTAGAAAATGGCAAAAATGATAGAAATTCAAACAATCACGTGTGCCAAAAATGTGTCCGGATTTAATGACTTCAAAAGTATCTCATAAATCAGTGGCGTTGGCTATTGCCAAGTATGGATTTTTTCCACCTGTTCATTTATCCCAATTTTACAGAAAATACTGCATCCTCATGGGCTTATTGCTTTTTCCACCAATCTTTTATGTGACATAATTTGGGTTGTCCATTAAGTAAGGATTCATATACATTCAAACTTGAAGAACGTTTCTTGGCAAAAACATTTCTGTTTTGCAATCATCATTAGCTTGGCAACACTGGTACAGATTGTCTTTTATTTGTACTGTTGTGCATGATGGTGTTATTATGTTTGATTTTTACTTGTGTTTTTGTTTTAAGTTATTAGATAATGAATAATATTCAAGTGATGTAATTTTGCTGTTTATGGGAAGAGATTTGTTAGAGAAATAATGGTTCACAAATATTATATAAAATTATATTGTAAAAGTATCAGATGCCATAGTGTCTACACCAAAAAATCTGTTCATGAAAGTGTTGTATAATGTAAACAAATTTAAAAATGCAATCAAAAAATTTGGTAAGTTTTGTATTTTGACATGGTTCCAAAATATAGTATTTCTGTAAAGTAAAAACAATAATTTTTTCAGCAATTACAGAGAATATTAGTTGAAGTATTAGCTCACTACTTTTTCTACTGAATATAATGAGGTATTAATTTCTTCATTCATTAATTGATGAGTTTTATCCAATAACAATCCAACCTTATACACTAAAACACTTCCAAACAAGTGTTATTGCAGCATATCAAAAAAGATAATAAATTTTAATGTATGTGTTTAAGTGCATCTGTATCTATACTTATTAAAGATGTTTTGTGACATCTATAATATTTCATTATTTTATTTCTGCTTCTCATTTTTGATCATTCAACTTTTATAAATCTTTGATGTTTTTATATTGACTTTTCAAAGTAACTTTATATTATTTTTTATTTATTTATTATTACCATTTATACTTTGTACTTACATTATGTATTTTCAATGAACGTTTGTATATTGGGGTAACCTAAATAAATAAAAATACTGCACACTACTAAAAATGGTATATATAACTTTAATATTTACCTTGCACATAATCCAAAAATTCCTCCTATTGAAACAATCCATTTAGCCCATTCCCAGCCAATGTGTTCAAAAGCAAATGGTATAGGAGCATTAGCATTCTGAAAAATTTATGTTTTTCATATCTAAATATAATGTATGTAAGTGAAAAACATAAATTGTGAAAATTAGACTCAGTTTCTACTTTTTACGAATAATTAAAAATAATGTTACATGCAGCTAATAGAAAAAAAAATAAACATCATCAGTTTTCACAACACCATTAAAAATCTTTTAGTCACTAAAATTTAAAATATTTACCTGAAGATAATATGGCACCATAAGAGTAACAATTGCGGATGTGCCAAAATATGACAAAAAAACTATGAATAACGATAGGATAATTGAGATGGGTATAGCCTTTTTCGGATTTTTTACTTCTTCTCCTGTAGTAGCAATGCAGTCAAATCCAACAAAACCATAAAAACAGGTCGCTGCTCCCTTTATCATCCCTTCCACACCAAAGGGAAAAAAACCTCCCTTGCCAATTATTGTTGAATTTGTGGTGCTGTTGGGTTGTATACTCCAGTTTGCGGTGTCAGCTGCAATTGTTGAAGTTTTATTGTTTTTATTTTTAAATGAACACTGATGCTTCAACAAATTTCAACTTATCACCAATCAAATGCAATAAAATAATTTTTTCAATTGAAATATATATTTGAATATCGAACAACTTATCAAAATAAATGTAGTTGAAAAAACTAAAAAACACGCTTTTAAAGAACATCGAACTAAAAAGTTAGAAATATTTTTTTTAAATAAGCTTTAAACAATAACGAACGAAAAATACTAGTATTATTGTGAAAAAAGCGACGGGCGCTTTATATACAAAAAATATGGTGGAAAGCGTCCACGCTTTTTTTCACAATAATACTAGTATTTTTCGTTCGTTATTGTTTTGAGCTTGTTTTAAAAAAAAACAATTTTTTAGTTCGATGTTCTTTAAAAACGTGTTTTTTAGTTTTTTAAACTATATTTATTTTTCATTTTTTAGTTTCGTATGCTATAAAAGCGTGCTTATTAGTCTTTTTGAACTATATTTATTTTATCTAAATTTTGGGATCAATCAGCCGTATATTCTTTAGAAAAATGACCATTGATATTTTCCGATTCCGGAGAGGGAGCCTGAAAATCAGCTACCAAGCCCAAGGCAGAAGGCGCCCAAAGAAGGGTTACAAATAGAGCAGTAAGCGCGCGTATTAATTAAAAAAAACATTTTTCAAATGAATAAATACATGTAAAGTGAGTTTGAATTATATCAAGGTG